>NC_082707.1:67723869-68030655 GCF_030144855.1 Hypanus sabinus | reverse complement strand
ACTGTAACATTTTATAAAATCTCTTCATTGTAGGAAAGCTTTCAAGATACAAGCTGAAATTGCAGGAAGATTTTCACATGTCACTGGTCTTGGTATCAAATATATAAATAATTCTAACAATGATGTGTGTGGAGTTTGATTTTTTTGTAAATCTTATGTATTGGAAATAATACTGGTTTATTTCATTATTTTGTTTACTACCACCACCAGCTCCACCACCCCCCCCCCCCCCCCGCAAGACACACACATTACAATATGGCTATTTAGTAGACTGTAATTGGAGGGAGACCAAACATTGGGAAAGTAAACTATTAATCATTCTTTCAAAACAATGTCACTACTTTGGAATGGGGTCATTTATAGAATTCTTATTTGAACTCTTACTTAACCACTGTTTATAATGTTTCTGCCAAGGTCTTGAGGCAACTCCTTGTTACAGTCTCTGCTGCTTTTGAGCATAAAATAAACTTTGAGGCAATGAACAGTGATTTTCTACACTTCGCTCCCAGGGACTCAGGAAAGAAAATAGCATTCCGAATGATTGTGGATTAATAAGACTATGATAACATCTGAAAAATAGTTCAAGGGGTGAGATGCATTCAGCTGCTGTCATCCTTTTCTTTCCTTTCAATAACATTAGAAATTTTTACCAAAGTCAAACAAGCTGACATGTATTGGTTGTTAAAAATCTTGAAAGAAAGAATACCTGCCACAGAGCCCTTCCTTTTACAAGCAATGTATTAAACATTTATGAGCACTTGGAAGATTGAAAGAGGATGTGTATATTTAAGTATCAATCTCCTTGTCACAAAGCTGAGCCAAGTACAATTGAATTCTTAATAAAGTTCATGCTTAATTTGCCAATAAATGTAATGCTTCAATCAAGCCAGTGCTTCTGGATTTCATTATAATATTGAACGTGAGTGGAACATTGGAATTCATACATGAATCAGAACTGTATCCAGATCAAGTGTGCATCATCTGCAAAGGAGCAGCTGAGATTGCCTATCCGCACACAGTTGGTTTTCCCTATTGGAAGTAATTGATCTTAAAACAAAGTAGTAAAACTAAAGATTGCCTATTTAGTGCTGGCCTGTTTGTTCAGCACACTGTGCTGTTTTAATAAGCTTCCTTTAGAAAATATCACAGATAAATCAATTGGAAAACACTTTAAAAATTGGGAATTAAAACAAATAGAATTGTAATTGAGAAAAGCAGTGAAATCAACAAGGGAACCAAGTAAATTACCCAGGTAATATTATTAATGAACTTGTTATTTCTTACTGAAAAAGCTGCTATTTTAACCTAAGTTCCACTATACCAAGATTAGCCATGATTGTTATGTTTTACTTCCAGTGTTGTGTTATCGATACTTTTAAAGTATGATTATTTCAGAATGTGGGTTTCACAGTAGCATAGAGACCAGAAAAATGCTTTACAGTCGGGGTTCAATTTCCACCACTGTATGTTTGTACATTCTCCCTGTGACCACATAGGTTTCCTCCCACATTCCCAAGATATATGGATTAGTAAGTGTTAGCATGTTGTGGGCATGCTATGTTGTCACCAGAAGCATGGCAACAAATACTGGTTGCCCCCAGCATATCCTCAGACTGTATTGGTCATTGACACAAATGACAATTTCACTGCACGTTTCAATGTTTCGATGGCATGAAACAAATAAAGTTAATCTTTAATCTTTGCTGTCTATTATATTGCATGTGTTATCAATACCGTAAGCCCATAGGTCATTAAGATATAGGAAAAGAATTAGACCATTTGGCCCATCGAGTCTGCTCCACCATTTCATCATGGCTGATCCATTTTTCCTCTCAGTTGCAGTCTCCAGCCTTCTCCCCGTATCCCTTCACGCTCTGACCAATCAAGTATCTACCCACTTCTGCCTTAAATATACATAAAGGCTTGGCCTCCACAACTGCCTGTGACAAAAAATTCCACAGATTCACCACTATCTGGCTAAAGAAATTCCTCCTCATCTCTGTTCTAAAAGGATGTCCCTCTATTCTGAGGCTGTGTCCTCTGGTCTTAGATTCTCCCACCATAGGAAACATCCTCTTCATATCCACTCTATCAAGACCTTTCACCATTAGATAGGCTTCAATTAGGTCACCCCTCATTCTTTTGAATTCTGGTGAATCCAGGCCCAGAGCTACCAAATGCACTTCATATGATCCTGTTCAGCCATACAATCCTTGAATAATTTTTGTGAACCTCCTTTTAACCCGCTCCAGTTTCAGCATATCCTTTCTAAGATAAGGAGCCCAAAACTACTCATAATACTCCAAGTAAGGCATCAGCAGTTCTTTATGAAGTCCTCGTTTTATATTCTCATCCTCTTGAAATGAATGCTAACATCACATTTGCCTTCCTCACCACAGATCCAACTTGCAAGTTAGCCTTTAGGGAATCCTGCACAAGGACTCCCAAGTCCCTTTCTGCCTCAGATATTTGTTTTTTGTAAGATTTCTCCATTTAGAAAATAATTAGTCTTTTCATTTCTTCTACCAAAGTCTCCCGACACTGTATTGCATCTGCCACTTCTTTGTCCATTCTGCTATCTAAGTCCTTCTTTAGCCTCTCTACTTCCTCAAAACTACCTGCCCCTCCACTTATCTTTGCATCGTCTGTAAACTTTGCAATAAAGCCATCAATTCCATCATCCAAATCATTGTCATATGACATAAAATGAATCTATCCCAACGGTAGACTCCTGTGGAACACCACTAGTCACTGGCAACCAACCAGAGAAGGCTCCCTTTGCCTCCTACCAATGAGCCACTGCTTTATCCATGCTAGAATCTTTCCTGTAATACCATGGGCTCCTAGCTTGTTAAGTAGTCTCATCTGAAAATCTAAGTACAATCCAATATCAACTGATTCTCCTTTGTCTATCCTACTTGTTGGTTCTTCAAAGAATTCCAAGAGATTTTTCAGGCAAGATTTGCCCTTGAGGAAGCCAAGCTGACTACAGCCTATTTTATCATGTGCCTCCAAGTATGCTGTGTTACGTATCCCGTAACTGGGTAACTTACCAGCAAAGATAGAGAGGTCTGTTGAAGTCTGGTGTCACTATTTTCAAACGTTTTTATTTATAAAGGGGCACAAAAGTAGGGTTAATACATACATTCAGATAGTGCACATCATCAACATTCAATCTGAAGTGCGGGTATAGTGATAATCATCATTAAGAAGTGAGCTCTGCTGGTGTCTAGGGGTTAATAGATTGTCCGTTGGAAATATAAAAGTCACTCTGAAGGTCTGCAGGCCTCAGCCCTTTAAAAATCACTGGGTTTTGCGTGGGGCGACCGAGAGAGAGAGATTGGGGGAGAAGAGAAAGAACTTGCCGAGTCTCGATGAATCTTCCGTGAAATCGGGGGAGCGTTGGTTTCCTCTCCCCGATGTTAGTTAAAAGCGGTTTTCTGTGATTCCAGCCACAAATTCCAATCCCGGAATCTAACGCACGTGGCTTCCTTCAGAATGGCTTCCCGCTGCTGCGGGATCACTCTCTCATGTCTTCTTGCTGCGTCTGAGGGGCTGTCCCCCTGAGACTCTCCTTTATACTTCCTCACGGGGTCGCAGGTGTCAATCAGATTGTGATGATGCAATCTCTCTCTCAATCAGCCCACCTTGCCCAAGGGCTTTTCACGTGGTCTCCATGACACAATAGTCGCTGTTGTCTTTATTCTGTATCCCTAGTGGGACCTGCAATTTTGCACGTTTCTCTCTCTCTCTCTCCGACTGGGTCTACTGACCCCCCCCCCCCTTTCTACGGGTGCTCTTGCGATTCTCACAAAGGAGGGGGCTGGGATCATAACACCTCCCCTCTTAAAAAACGTTTTTACCAGCGGTTAAAATGGAGTGGTCCACAGTCTTACAGGAGTTTTGAATCTAACACAATACACAAGTTTTTCTTTTCACAAAATACTACCGTTATACATTCAAGTCAGTATCTAAATAGTTAACGATTACAGTGTCCCTTTCTTTAATATCTTAACATTGCAAACTGTACATCAGACTTCAATTCAATAACCACCTATTTATTTTTTTTCCTAAGCAACAAAACTAAGGAGGTGTGACCTTAGCTTAGGTGCATTTACAAAAGATTACGCGAATACTAATCGTTTCAGTCGTTTAACTTAACCGGCAGGTCTCCAAAGGGCTGTCTTTATTATTCACAGGCTTTGGCGCAAACCCGTTCAACCTGCCTGGCTGTCTAACAATGGCATCTCCATTAACCGTGGCCTCTTTTTCGGCGAGCCCCCCGTGGGGAACTTGAGTAATTTTTCGTGGTGAACTCCCGCCAGCCTAGTTCATCGGGGTTATTTTTGCAACACCATGTCCCAAACTTAGACCCTTTTCACCCAATTCTTCGATTTTACCCAGGTGGCAGGCCCTTTAATCAGTCCCCTTCAGGCTATTGGTGTTTGATTCAAACTCTTCGCTCAAGTAGCATGTCGAAGGCAGCCTTTTCACACCCCATCCTGGCATAACAATAGAGTGGGGGGCCCAGCTATTCCCCGGCTCACTCTGTGAGCGATCTGCCAGGTTTAAGATTTCTTCCTTCGATTTGGAAACTACAGACTTTTCGTTTCCTTCGCTAACAATCCTTACCCCCCCCATTCTTAAATTCGGCGTTAACTTTGAACCCACCTTTGAGTACAAACACAGGGAAACTCACACTTCCCCCGGTTACCAAGGTTAACCCTTTTCCCACTGAACCAAGTCTATCTGACCCACAAGGACGGCCGCCCCATTCCACTGAATCAGATACCTCAGACTTCTTCTGAGCTCTGTTACCAGGTTCAGCACCTCGTGCATCCCCATCTCGGACACACTCAAACGGGACATTGGCCTCTTCCAGGCTTTCAACACCCGTACCTTTTTCACATTCTAACTTCCCCTGATCCTCCCAGTTACTCTCTGGGCAGCTCCCACCCGGGGAAGGCGCAACCCTGCGAGCTGAAACAACCTCCTTGGCCTTTTCAGCAGACTCCTTCGAGGCAAGGGTATCCTTTTCATCTCGGACTGCCCTCCTCTCATTATCGGGAACGCCTTTAGAACTCTCAAGTCCTTCAAACAATTCTGCTACACCAGACAGATCATCCATGTCCAACTCTGGACCTTTTAACAGCTTTATCTGTTTCTCATCTTTATTTCCTACCTTTAGGACCTTTCTCTTCGCTAAAGGCAGATCTATCTCCTCTCCCTTACCCCCTTTCACTTTACTACTCTTCGTCTTACCACCCTCGAAACCCACATGGCACAGGATCAGCAAAGACGTCTTGGCCAAATCAAAACTGGCCAGATTTAAACTGCTCTCGTTCATAGCTCTCTCTCTCGACAGGCTGCGAGTGACCGCGCCGGCGAGATGGTCCTTGGGCGCTAGGGATGGGGCCACCGTGCTCGCCGGTCGCCAGGACGGCAGCATGGCTGATCAAACCTTACCCCCTGCTAAGTCGTTCCCCAGCAGGATGTCCACGTCAGCTCTCGGGAATTCTGAGGGCACCCCTATTTCAACTGATCCATACACCAGCTCACAATCCAGAATGACCTTATACAAGGGCACCATTTCTATCCGTTTATTTATTCCTTCCACCTTTACCATGCCCATTTCCCGACCAAATTCTAGTACCTTACGGCTAACCAGGGATAATTCAGAGCCCGTATCCCTCCAGATTCATACGGAAACTGGTGTGTCTCCCTCCGTCACAGACATGGTTCCGTGTGACAGACAACTCCCAGAGCCCTCTCGTACTCTGTCTACCCTCGGCCCTCTGGTCGATTTGCTGATTACCATGGCACACCCGATAGGGATTGCGGCTTTCCCTCTTCCTATCTCCTTCCTCGGAGCAAAGCATCGAGATGCAATGTGCCCCTCCTTTCCACAATTAAAACAGGTCAAACCTGGAGCCCTCTGGCCGTCTTGCCTTTCCCCCTCAACCTTACCGCTAGCTCCCGGTGGGACCTCTGCCTCACTCGTCGGACTTTCTCGATCGTTCCCACGGTCTCTCTGGGGACCTTTATTCGAGGGAGTCTTTGTCTTGTGGGTTAGGGCATATTCGTCCGCCAACCTGGCAAATTCTGAAATGGGCTTATCCGGCTTCTCATTCAAATACACCCGGATCTCCTCCGGAATACAACTTTTGAATTCCTCAATCAAAAATAACTCCCTCAGACGCCCATAATCCTCGCCCACTCTTTCCGCGGTGCACCAACAGTCCAAGAGCACCCCCTTCTCATGGGCTAGCTCGGTATACGTTTGATTCTGCCCTTTCCTTAAATTTCTAAACTTTTGTCTATAGGCCTCAGGTACCAATTCATAAGTCCGGAGAATTACCTTTCTTACCTCATCATAATTCTCCGCTCCTCCCTCCTCCAGGGACAAGGCCGCATATGCTCGTTGGGCCTTCCCCTTTAACACACTTTGTAACAACGCCACCCACTGCTCTTTTGGCCACTTCTGATTCACTGCCACCTTTTCAAAAAGCAGGAAATAACTATCGACATCTGCCTCCTCGAACGGGGGCACCAATCTCAACTCCCTACTAACATTAAACCGCTCTGCTTGGTCTAACCCTTGATCTCTTCGCTCGTTCTTCATCTTCTCAATTTCCCAGTCATGTTGTCTCTGTTTCTCTTTCTCAGCCTGTTCCTTCTCTTTCTCGGCCCGTTCCTTCTCTTTCTCGGCCCGTTCCTTCTCTTTCTCTTCTGCTTCTAGCTTCTTTAGGTGAATTTCATGCTGTCTTTGCCTTTCCCTCTCTCTCTCTTGCCTTTCCCTCTCTCTCTCTCAGCCACTTCCAGCTCTTTTAACTTAAGTTCACATTCCAACTTTAATTTCTCCACCTCTAACTGAACCGTCCCACTTGATGGTACTTTGTCAGGGATATCTTCCAATACTTCATCTTCAAACACATTCTTCCCAACGTAATACTGAGTTATGGCCCTTCGTACCTCCCGCTTTTTCATGGACGACCTCACTTCTGTGAGGTTCAACCCCTTCGCCAAATTTAACAAGTCTGATTTGGTGGCCGCCTCTAGCACTCCCACCGTCGGGTTTTCCATAAATTCACCCACGTCCATCTTTGCTGGTTTCCTGTCTGGCTACCCGCGTAACCAGATTCAAGTTTTTGATTTACAAGCCCGATTCACTAGCCTCCCAATTTGGTGTCAAATCCCGGACGAGAAATCTAATTGTTACGTATCCCGTAACTGGGTAACTTACCAGCAAAGATAGAGAGGTCTGTTGAAGTCTGGTGTCACTATTTTCAAATGTTTTTATTTATAAAGGGACACAAAAGTAGGGTTAATACATACATTCAGATAGTGCACATCGTCAACATTCAATCTAAAGCACGGGTATAGTGATAATCGTCATTAAGAAGTGATCTCTGCTGGTGTCTAGGGGTTAATAGATTGTCCGTTGGAAATATAAAAGTCACTCTGAAAGTCTGCAGGCCTCAGCCCTTTGAAAATTGCT
Organism: Hypanus sabinus; assembly: GCF_030144855.1. Taxonomy (NCBI): domain Eukaryota; kingdom Metazoa; phylum Chordata; class Chondrichthyes; order Myliobatiformes; family Dasyatidae; genus Hypanus; species Hypanus sabinus. The sequence continues at coordinate 68,023,157 of NC_082707.1, read as the reverse complement.
GGGTTTTGCGTGGGGCAACCGAGAGAGAGAGATTGGGGGAGAAGAGAAAGAACTTGCCGAGTCTCAATGAATCTTCCGTGAAACCGGGGGAGCGTTGATTTCCTCTCCCCGATGTTAGTTAAAAGCGGTTTTCTGTGATTCCAGCCACAAATTCCAATCCCGGAATCTAACGCACGTGGCTTCCTTCAGAATGGCTTCCCGCTGCTGCGGGATCACTCTCTCGTGTCTTCTGGGTGCATCTGAGGGGCTGTCCCCCTGAGACTCTCCTTTATACTTCCTCACGGGGTCGCAGGTGTCAATCAGGTTGGGATGATGCAATCTCTCTCTCAACCAGCCCACCTTGCCCAAGGGCTTTTCACGTGGTCTCCACGAGACAATAGTCGCTGTTGTCTTTATTCTGTATCCCTGATGGGACCTGCAATTTGGCACGTCTCTCTCTCTCTCTCCGACTGGGTCTACTGACCCACCCCCCCTTTCGACGGGTGATCTTGCGATTCTCACAAAGGAGGGGGCTGGGATCATAACAGCTGAAAACACATCCTTAACTGATAAGGCTCTCTGGCTTATAATTTCTTTTCGTCTGCCTCTCTCCCTTCTTGAAGAGTGGCATTTGCAATTTTCTAATCTTCCAGAAACATTCCAGAATCTAACGATTCCTGAAAGATCATTACTAGTGCCTCCACACTCTCTTCAGGACCCTGAGGTTTACACTTCACACACTTCATGACCCCTGACACCTGGAACTTCCACCATACTGCTGGTGTCTTCCAAAGTGAACACTGATACAAAATACTTATTCAGTTCATCCACCTTTCCCAATTCCCCCATTATTACCTTTCATTTACCAATGGTTCAATATCCACTCTCGCATCTCTTTTACACTTTATGTATCTGAAGAAGTTTTTGGTATCCTCTTTAATACTATTGGCTAGCTTTCATATTCCATCTTTACCTTCTTAATGATTTTTTAGTTACCTTCAGTTGGTAATTAAAAGCTTCCCAACTCTCTCACCTCGCACTAATTTTTTGCTCTTTATATGACCTCTTTTTGACTTTTATGTTGGCTTTGACTTCTCTTGTTAGCCATGGTTGTGTCATCTCGCCTTCAGAAAACTTCTTCCTCTTTGGGATGTATATATTGTATCCTGTGCCTTCCAAATTGCTTTGAAAAATTCCAGCCATTGCCGCACTGCTATCATCCCTGCCAGCGTTCTTTCCCAGTCAATTCTGGCCATCTCCTTTCTCATTCCTCTGTAATTCCCTTTACTCCACTGTAATATAGATACATCTTACTTTGGCTTCTCCTTCTCAAATTTCAGGGTGAATTCAATCCTATTATGATCACTTGTCCCTAAGGGTTCTTTTAATGTAAGCTCTCTAATCAATTCCAGTTCACGGCATAACACCCATTCCAGAATAGCTGATCTCCTAGAGGGCTCAACCAGGAGCTGCTCTAAAAAGCCACCTCATAGACATTCTAGAAATTATCTCTTTTGGAATCCAGCACCAATCTGATTTTCCCAATCTACCTGCAGATGGGGCTCGTTACAAATGGTAGCTCATCTAGTAGAGTGAAAACTCCGATTTCAAACTTCCACTGCCTTACGGCTATACCCACTCACGGGAAAGGCTTTGGGAGTAAACCCCGAGGAAAAATCCGGAGTCGGAGTCCCGAAGGCGGCTGACTGCCGTACCCAGCACCGTCACGGCAACTCCTGCGATGTTGCTGGCACCAAACGGTATCGGCTTCCGTCATTCCTTTGGACCCGTCATCAGCATGGAGAGGGGGTCCCACTGCATGGGCAACAGAGGGATCTCCATATCAACTCTGCCCTGGCTTGTGCCCAGTGAGGTCACTCCCCAGTGACTACCAGAGGCGCAGTACCCATGGTCAACCACGACCAACGGAGGCCACGCACCTGCATATTGAAATTCCCCAAACCACTGTAACATTACCTTTTTGATATGCATTTTCTATCTCCCATTGTACTTTGTAGACCACATCCTTATTAGTGTTTGGGTGTCTGTATATAACTCCCTTGCAGTTCCTTAGGTCTATTAACAGTGATTCAATGCCTTCCAACCCTATGTCACCTCTTTCTAATGATTTCAGTTCATTTTTTTAACAACAGAACAAAGCGACCCCCTCTGCCTTTCAGTTTTTCCATTCAACACACTGTGTATCCTTGGACATTAATCTCCCAGCAAGAGTCTTCTTTCAGCCATAATTCAGTGATGCCTACAACATTACACATGCCAATCTGTAACTGTGCTACAAGTTTATCTACCTTGTTCTGTATATTGCACACATTCAAATATAACACCTTCAGTCTTGTATTCACCCTTTTCAACTCTTGTCCGCCTTTTACATTGCAACTCATCCTGCTGACTGCAATTTTGCCTTATCATCGCCTGTCCTTGCTAGGAGTCTCACTACACATTGCCTCTGTTTGTAAACCAACTACCTCATCTACAGCACTATCACACTGGTTCCCATCCCCCAGCCAAATTAGTTGAAACCCACCTGAACTAACCTGCTCTTGAGAGATTATAGAGTTTAAAAGAGCAGTATTCACCATGAGGATGTTCCAAATAAATAAATACAATGCCTTGGCGATGCATATATCCTGGTTCCACCACAAGCCTCCACTATTTTAGCTTTAAATTGCTGTGCTAGGAAATTCCATTGCAAAACCCTACCTTTTTTCAGTATTCAGCTATTAGGTTGTTTCTTCTCCACCACATCAGCCAACAGGGTGAAACATATAAACAATCATTTCCAGACATTAAATATTAATTGGGAGTGAAGCACCAATTTTACGATGTTCCATGCACTGGAAGGGGCCTCCATTACTGTGCACTCTTATGAGATTATGGTGTTTCCAAAGCACTACTGGACTGGGTGCTTTAGCACACAAGTTCCTTCATAACCTTTTATCCATTGACATCCACTTTTATCACTGATATCAGCTCCCACACATCTCCTGGTCACCGGGGCCTGATGGAGGTGATTTCCAAATTTCCATTTGAGCCTATCAGAAATGTTTTCCTCTTTCTCTGCTTCCAGTGCTACCACATAATGAGGCTGAGGCTGCAACCTGCTCCAGCTGCTCCTGTTCTGAATGCCATTTGCTTACTTTTATTGTTTGCACGATTTGTTTTCTTTTCTCTCTGCCTATTGGGTGTATGATGGTTTTCGTTTGTATATGGGTTCGTCTGGATCTTTTTATTTTGTGGCTGCCAAAAAGAGACAAATCTCAAGGTTGTATAATAGTTAGTTAACAAATGTACTTGGAACTTTTAATGTTGTACATGCCTGGCCCAGTGCAGGCCAGATTAATTTCATGTCCATTCTCCCCTCCTTCCCAATTAAGGCTCAGAATACACTACCAGTTTATATATTCAATCTCAAGTGCATGCAACTATAATATTTAGCATGTTTTGTTTTTCAATTAGCAAACTTAATGCAATCAGGCTTCTCAGTGTCAAATCATCTGATGGGTGAACTAATTAGCAAATACAACTTGGTAGTAGTTATGAAATTTAATGAGTTGATGTTCTTTCCTCATGTGTAGCCATTTTAAGGAAAATAATAACTTTCTGTGAACTTCGGCTGCTAAAGGCAAGTATGTTTTTGTAGTTCTTTTGTTGTAAGTAATTTTACAGAAAGTAACTTCAAAGTGATGCAAAATGAATAATTTTCGCCTTTTTGGTTGTTCTTGCCACATCAAACTTTGGAACATTATATCTCAAAAGAGGGGTTTACATGCAAAGATACTAATCTAAATTATTTCTTTCACTTCTTTGAAGTTCCAAGAATGTGAAAAGTGTTAAGTGAAAAGGCTTACTGAAAATTAAACTATTCTGTCTATGATCTTGCTTCTGAATACGATGGCTTGTCTAATGCTTGGAGGATAGAGATGGCACGAAATTAAGTGAAAAGATACTTTCCTGTTTATAAAATATCACAATATGTGACATTGATGTGATATACTCCTTGTCATTAGGATGGTTTTATACAATCAAATATGTAAAACTTTGGTAATTTATGGACTAGTTATTAAATTTGTTATTAAAATTGCTTTCTCATGACCAGTATTTTAATAATTTCTAGGTTACAGAAGCATTAATTCTTTGATGAATTAAGTGCAGGTGGTTATCAGTTCCAAAAAATAGAGCAAATTGAGGAAATTCTACAGAAAATTTTATTTCCATATTTTTGCATTGCTACAAAGTTAATTCCCAGTACTTCTGAAAAATTTTTTGAACCATTCATCAATATAAATTGATATACTTAATGTAGAACTGTAGAGTATTTCAAACTTGTGGAATATTCCTAAAGGACATTGGAAATACTTATCATATTGTATATTTAACTTCCACATGACAGTTTAGAATAACATTTTGTATTGGTCTTAACAGTCAAGTGCAGATTTACTTAATCTCTTGAAATAAATTGAATTGCAGCTGGTAGCTTTAAGCAGACAATGGAACAGCAGCTATGATGCATTATTTTCTAATTCTAAAATTTGGTTCCATTGGTGTCAATGGAAGAGAATTACAGGAGCTGATTAATGTAGTGCATACTGAGCTATCAACTGCAGGTAATATTGTCATAACTTTTCTTCTTCTAATGCAGCCTCCTGCCAGCTTAAATCTGCTGAATGCTATAAGTGCTCTCCTGACCTATCAATGGTGTTGCTTTGAAATAAAAGGGTGCACATTTGGAACATATGCTAGGAACTAGTCACCACTGTGTGAATGCATCAAAAACTTCAATAACTTGTCTTTACCAGTGCTGCAAGCTCTCATTTCCTCAAATAAGGAAATGAGAGTTTGAAACACTAGTAAAGATGAGCAATTACTCTACATGTGCTGTCAATTTGCTGCCCTAAGTTAGGGGAACAAATTGATAGCAGAGGTAGCACAATACTCTCAGCTCCAGTGACCCAAGTTTGATTCTGCTTTCTGGTCTGATCTGTGTGGCATTTGCATGGATTTTCCCATGGTGCTACAGATTCCTCTCAAACCCCAACGAAATGCTAATTTTAGATTAATTAACTTCTTTAACTTATCACTGGCACAAATAAGTAGCAAGAGAATTGAGGCAAAATGGTGTTAATGGGAGTGGCACTGAGATCAAAGTTCAGTTATTGGATAGTGAAGCAGGAATAAGGGCTGAAAGGACTACCCCTGAATTCTATTTCCTATTTCTTTGTGTAATGTATTGTACTTAAATTTATTTAAACAGTTATCTGGGTCTGCCTTTTTCTTCTTATTTGCATAAATTAATTAATACTTTAAAAAAGATCAATCCTTTAGGATGCCATCATCCTATCTTGTAAAAAGATGTTATGCAGTTGAGCTATTCAAAGCAGTAATCAGATGGCTGAATAGGATAGCACATTGGAAAACTCCAGATCAATTCTAAATTTATGACGTGACATTCCCAATGGACATCTGAGATCACAAAAGTGCTCCCATGAACTTCACTTAACTTGGTGTTCATTAAATTGCTCTTTATTCATGTCATCATTTTATAGTTGAGCTTGTAATTCAAGTAAAGTAATAAGTTGTTTCACATTTGCCTGTGCTATTTAAATCGTGTGAGATTTGCCACAGTTAGGTCCATGTTATTAGTGTAACTTTCCTCTAATCATTTTTATATCATCTAAAGAAATCTAATCAAATCGGTAGAGCTGTCCAACACTGAAGAATCCTGATCCTTGAAACTAAGTTTATACTCCATCAGAACCACAGCAAATTCCATGTCAGCTAAACCTGAAATTCATGCACTAAAACAGAGCATGTGACTGTGATTATTCTTTGTGGGGAAATGTAAATAAAATCATTGATTTTCCTTGTAACTAGATTTTTTTTAATGTCAAGTCCAGCCTTAGAATGTTATTTTCTGATCAGTGTGCTGCCAGTTATACAGCACTTTGTCATGGGCTCAACTGCAGCAAGTCTTTTCGTGTCTCTTAATGTGTGCCACTTGGTTTCTTGTGTGTGTGGTTCTGTTTCCACTTGTTTGATCGCTACAGCTTTGTGGCTATTATAGAATAAATGGTTCTTTTAAAATTCCTTCAATAACTTTTCCATGGTACCTTCATGTAACAGATTTTAACAGTAAATGTGCTGCTTTCCTGCAATAATCTCAAATCCCAAATACATATTGAAGTAAATTAAAAGAATGCCAAGGGTCACATATCTCTTTGATAAAGCAGCCTGCCTTAGACTTGGGTCATTTAACCTTTAACAATGAATGCTTTATCTACATTCCTTCTTGAACCATACTTAATGGAAAAATATGAATGAAGTCTTCACTTTTAGGGTTCAATTCAGTCTGTATTTTGATTGCTTCAAATGATAGCCAAAAAAAAGCCCAGCTCTTACTTCATACTTGAACTAACTTTTAAATCTTAACGGCCAGTCTCTGACAATTGAGCAATGTTTAATATCTGAGATCTGTTGCAGTAACTAATGTTTTAAACTAAATACAATTAGAGAAAATCTTCTGCAGACTGTTTTGTAAATTTCTGACATGAGACAGTAAGTCATGAGATAATCAAATGAAACATACGGTACCTATTGAAACAACAGCAGTGCTCTATCCTGAAGCAGACATTCTGAAATTTCTTTCATAAAGGACTGATTTTCTTTTAACATCATGCATTTTAAGTGGCACTTTAATGTCTGGTGCAGTGGTGAACAAACCACTTTGAAGAGAACTCAAATCAGTTTCAGAACCTGAAAACATTTTGATCTTTTTACACTACGTCTACTTTCACAATAGCTCTCTAGCTGCAACAGTGAATTGCTTGATGCTTCATCAAAAGAGTATAACATGGATCATTCTCCTTCTGATTTTTTCCCTTAAAAAATGAGCTTTGAAGAAAAAGGGTGAGAAACTGGCCAACAACCTTTGTGCCGCATGGATATCTTTAACATAGGTAAACTAAAGAATGAGATTGAAAGCAGTCATCTAACACCTTTCATGATAGATTTAAAATATTGGATAAAACATGGCCAGAATTAGGCCATTTGGCCCGTAACACCTACGGTAGCTTTTTAGGAGAGCTATTGAATAACTTCTAATTCCTCATACTTTTCACAAAGCACTTTAAACATCATAAACTCAAGGGATTCTGCTAATGCTGGAAATCCTGAGTAACACATACAAAATGCTGGGGGATCTCAGCAGGTCAGACGACATACATGAAAAGGAATAACAGTTGATTTTCAGGCCATGATCCTTCATCAGGACTGGAAGGGATAGGGAAAGAAGCCAGAATAAGAAGGAGGGTATGGGGGAGGAGAAGGAATGCAGGCTAGAAGGTGATAGATAGAGCCAGATGGGTGGGGGGGGGGGGGGAGTAAAGTGACAAGCTAGGAGTTGATAGGTGGAAAAGGTATGGGGCTGAAGAAGAAGCAATCTGATAGGACAGTAGAAAGGGAATTAGGAGGGACACCAGAGAGAGGTGGTAGGTGATAGGAGAAACGATAGGAGAGCCAGAGTGGAGTTTGGATGAAAAGGAGAGGGAAGAGGAAAAATTCACAGAAAATAGAGAAATAGATATTCATGCCATCAGATTGGATACTACCCAAATGGAATATGAGGTCCTGCTCCTCCAACTTCATCATGGCAGTAGAGGATGCCATGGGCTGTCATGTCAGAATAGGACTGGGGATTAAAATTCTAGTGGTTGGCTACCCGGAAATCCTAGTTGATGCAGAAGGGTGTCGTGCAGGTCACCACGCTACATTGGGTCTCTCCAATGTGGAAGTGGTCACATCAGGAGCACCAGACGCAGTAGACAGCCCCAACAGATTTATAGATGAAGTGTTGCCTCACCTGGAGCCCGGGATGGAGGTGAAGGAGGAGGATGAACAGGAAGCTGTATGTCTTCTTTTGCTTGCAGGGATAAGTGCCAGGAGGGAGAGTAGTCTGTGGGATTAATGGACAAGGTTATCATGGAGAGAGCAATTCTATCCATTTAAACTTGTCTTGTCAACTTTAAAACTCAGTTCATTCACTGTCAGAATGCCTTTTCATAAACTCCTTTAAAATTATAACATTTTGCTTCTATTATTTTCCAACTAAACTTTTGTTGTATCACACTTCCTTGCCTTAAATATTCATCCACCATCTGTCTGTCCATTCCATCTACTTCCCTTTCAAGTACAATTATGCCCTGATTATCACATTTCTGCATTTGTACCACTGGAAAGCTTTGAAGTTGACACATCCTAACATAATGCCAAATCGATATATATCAAAAAGGCCAAATAAAAAGTCCCATACACTTTAGATTTACAAATACACCCTTTAAATCCAATTTATTCACATAGTAGTTTTGTTTCTTCATATTGGAAGCTGCTGTGAGAAAACAAAGTACTCCACCTGCAACAATGATACTTAGAAAGGTCGGCTCTATATTGGTGATCACTAAACTATTGGATTTGACATAAAGACAAGGAAAGCAATCTCACATCCGTAATCAATGTGGCCTGCATGTTATTCTAGACCCTGCCATTGGGATCAACTCTTAATCATGTTGTGAAATCTGAGATGACTGACAATCACCTGCCTTCCAGCATTATCCAGTTCAATAAATAAAAGCATTCTGAGCCAGCTGTACACCATCGTAAGTAAATGATTGTACAAATGGAGGGAGTATTAATTCTTGTGATATTAATTAGTCTTTAAAGATGAAAGAGGCTATCTTTTTTCTACATTTTCCTCCTTTCAGAGAAGTTGTTTTCATATCAGAGTTTGATAAACAAAGAAACACAACAGAGCTTGTTTTAATAAAACCAACACAAGACCCAATGTATGAAACAAAAAAAATTAATTACACAAATAATAAATAGTAAATGAATAACATCAGCTGCAGAGTCCTCAAACTTGATTCCACAGTCACGGAGCCACTAAGGGCAGTGAAGACGGTTCAGGAGCCCAGGGCTGCAGGCCACAGCGGCAGAATCAGTTCAATGCTTAAGCACCTTGAACAAATTGTGCAAATCGTAAAAAAGAAGTAAGCAAAAACACAAGGAAAATGAACTACAGAGTCACTGAATTTGAGTCCACAGCAGCAGAACACGTTCAGCGGCGAGACAAGTGAAGCCTGTGCATTAGCCACAAACAAGAGAAAATATTCAGATACTGGAAATCCAACCAACAGTCACAAGATGCTGGAGGAATTCAGCAGGCCAGGCAGCTTCTATAGAAAACAGTACAGTCGATATTTCAGGTCAAAATCCTTCTCCAGGACTGGAGAAAAAAAAGCTGAGGGGTAGATTTTAAAGGTGGAGAGGGGAGAGAGAACCATCAGGTGATAGGTGAAACCTGGAGGGATACAGTAAAGAGATGGGAAGTTGATTGGTGAGATGAGGTGAGAGAGGGAAAAGGGAATGGAAAATGGAGATTGGGAGGGTTATTACCGGAATTTTGAGAAATCGATTTTTATGCCATCAGTTCAGAGGCTACCTAAATGGAATATAGGGTGCTGTTCCTCCAACCCAAGTGTGGCCTCATTGCGACAGTAGAGGAGGCCATGGATAGACATATCAGAATGGGAATGGGAAATGGAATTAAAATGGGCGGCCACTGGGAGATCCCACTTGTTCTGGCAGATGGGGCATAGGTGCTCAGCGAAGCGGTCTCCCAATCTACATCCTGTCTCACCAATATACAGGAGGCAACACCAGGAGCACCAAACACAGTAAATAACCCCAACAAACTCACAGGTGAAGAGTCACCTCTCCTGGTAGGACTGTTTAGGGCCCTGGATGGTAGTGAGGGAGGAGGTGTAGGGGTAAGTGTAGCACTTGTTCCACTTGGAAGGATAAATGCCAGGAGGGAGATCAGTAGGGAACGATGAATGGACAAGGAGGTCAAGCAGGAAGTGATCCCTGCTGAGACCAGAAAGTTGGGGGGAGGGAACTATGAGCTTGGTGGTGGGATCCCATTGGAGATGGCAGAAGTTTCAGAGAATTATGTGCTGGATGCAGATGCTGGTGGGGTGGTAGATGAGGAGAAGAGGAACTCTATCCCAGGTAGGGTGGCAGGAGGATGGGGTAAGAGTAGAAGTGCAGGAAATGGAAGAAATGCGGTTGAGGGCAGCTTTGATAGTGGAGGAAGGGAAGCCCCTTTCTTTGAAAAAGGAGGGACTCACGAAGGAGATCTGAATCAGGTTTATTATCACTGGCATGTGTCATGAAATGTGTTAACTTAGCAGCAGCAGTTCAATGCAATATATAATATAGAAGAAGAGAAATAAATAAAGAAAGAAATCTATCAGTCAGTCAATCAATCCAATACTGTAATAAGTAATTACAGTATACGTATATTGAATAGATTAAACAGAACAAAAAACAGAAATAATAAATATTTCAAAAAGTTAGGAATTGGATGGCAGAGTAGAAGAAGCTGTTCCTGAATCGCTGAGTGTGTGCCTTCAGGCTTCTGTACCTCCTACCTGATGGTAACAGTGAGAAAAGGGAATGCCCTGGGTGCTGGAAGTTCTCAGTTTTCAAAGAAATGAGCTATGTTGGCACCGGAATGTGTGATACCACTTCTGCAGACCATCCCCAACACATCCTTAGGTGTGTTGGTTGTAAACACAAACAACGCATTCCACTATGTTCAAAGTTAAAAGTTAAATTTATCATCAAAGTACATATATGTCACCATATGCAACCCTGAGATTCATTTTCTTTACGCATACTCAGTAAATCCACGAACCATAATAACATGAACGAAAGACCATACCCAACAGGGCAGGCAAACACTGTGCAAATGACTGCAAACTGTGAAATAATAATAATAAATAACTAGGCAATAAATATGGAGAATATGAGATGAATGGTCCTTGAAAGTGAATCCATTGGTTCTGGGAAGAGTTCAGTGATGGGGCAAGCGTCATCGAGTGAAGTTACCTCCGTTATTTCAAGATACTGATAGTTGAGACGTAATAACTGATCCTGAACTGGATGGCGTGTGCCCTGAGGCTTCTCTACCTTCTTCCTGATGATAGCAGTAGCTAGAGAGCGTGAACTGGATGGTGGAGGTCCCTGATGATGGATACTGTTTTCCTGCGACAGTCCTCCATGTAGTTATGCTCAGTGGTGGGTAGGGCTTTACACATGATAGACTGGGCCATATCCATTACTTTTTTGGAGAATTTTCAGTTCCTGGGCATTAGTGTTTCCATACCAGGTTGGGATGCAACCAGACAATATAACAGAAAAAAACATAGAAAACCTACAGCACAATACAAGCCCTTCAGCCCACAAAGTTGTGCCGAACATGTCCCTACCCTAGAATCTCCAACATACATCTGCAGAAGTTTTAGATGTCATGCCAAATCTTTGCAAACTTCTAAGGAAGTAGAGATGCTGCCGTGCTTTCTTCATAATTGCAATTGTGTGAAATGGTAACATGTAAATGTGATAAATAAATCCGAATCTGAACACTGCAAGCTGATTCCTTCCTACGTCATTCCTTCAGCCATGTAGTCAACTGTGCTATCTTCCTATTGCTATAGACACTGGCACATGGTATAGGAAGAACAGGTTTCCCCCGCTCTCCGAAGGTAGAACGTTCCTATGAAATGGTTCATAAACTGGAATGTCATAAAGTGAAGAAGCAATTACCATTTATTTATATGGGAAAAATTTGTGAGCATTCGCAGACCCAAAAACTAACCTACCAAATCATGCCAAATAACACATAAAACCTAAAATATCAGTAACATATAGTAAAAGCAGGAATTATATGATAAATACACTGCCCATATAAAGTAGAAATACATTTCTGCAGTCATTTCAGCACTGTCCACCGTAGTGAAAATCTCACGCAAGCACTCTTGGCAGAAGAGTGCCGGAAACACTCAGCACAAGCGCTCTGGGCAGAAGCACTCTCTCCAGTAACTTTTAAGCTCTGAAGCTGCCAAATCATACCAAATAACACATAAAAATACACAGCCTATTTAAAGTAGAAATAATGCATGTACAGTGTAGTTTCAGTTACTAGAATCAGGGAGACAGCGAGCACACTGATGATGGTGTATTAGGCCGAGTTGTCAGAGGTGGGGGTGGTGGGAGGCTGGGGTGTCATCTCATTGTCATCTGTTTCCATCAGGGCAGGCAGGTCACCTTCTTCTATGTCTGCCTACTTCGATGTCAAAGGTCAAGGCTCGTTGTCTGCTGTGGCTGATGTGGAAGGCTTGAAAAACAACAATATGCTTGACAGCTTGGCCTCATGCATTTTTCTATCATACGGTTCTTTGTAAGCAGTCAAACCATCCTGCAAATATGCCCTAAACCTACATACCCTTTCAAAATTAAAGTCATACTTTTCTTCAGTCATTGCAGCGTTGTCAATCGCAGCAAACATCTCACACAATTGCTTCATGTTCAGTTCCTGGACGACTTCACTTTCGGGTCATTCGCTACTGCATATCCTTTCCTCTTGCAATTGCATCAGCTCTTCATCTGTCAGTTCTTGGTCATGGGATTCCAAATCATCTTCAACATCATCTTCGTCAACTTCCACAAACACTTAGCCACAAACCCTTAGCCAAACTCATTATGTCTTTACTTTGTTCACCACAATCGAAATGCTTTATTCTGTCTAGTTTTATGCTGTGTAACACCCTTACATGCTCTTTTAGGCTTTTTCGATACCTTAGAACTCATCTTGCTAACGGATGCACAAAATAAATCGACATGAAGTACAGATGCTCACAAGCACATGTTTAAGCAATGCTGGCTAGAATGCAGTTCTGGGGGAGGAGCTTGGCTGCTCTGCGCGTGCGCTGACTTTTTTCGTAACAGTGAAAACACCTGTTAGCAAAAACAGGTAACTAATGTAGGTCTTTCGTAACAGCAAAGTGTCGTAAAGTTCAAAAAATGGGGGACAACTGAATTCTGAAAGAATTCTGTTTCTTAATCTGGTGATCTCTTTTCTAACTCCTTAAAACCTTCTTGCAGGGCCTTATTCTTTTTCAACCTCATCCCCATATCAGAGGTAGATAAAGCTATAGGACAAAGGGTTAAGGTAGGGATGAAAAGAGACTTTGAGGGTATATGAGGGGAACATTTTTCACCCAGAGAGCGCTAAGTACCTGAAATGAAGTGCCTGAGTGAGTGTTTGAACAGGGTCTACTCAAGGGAAATACTTGAATCACTTAGGCAAACAAAACCATTGACTGGCCAATGGAGCTCATGTGAAAGGTGCACATTGGCACGGATGAGTTGGCCCAAATGATTGCTTTTGCATTATATGTTTCTACAATTCTAAAATCATTGGCACCAATGTAAAACATGACCTTTGACTATTCACCCACCTCATCCAAAATATTTTGCAGATTCCAGGGTCCTTCCTGAAATTATTTTTACTAGGACAGAGGTGCTTGTTTATTCCCCGAACTGGGGAATCTTTGGATGCCTTTACCCTCGTTCCTGCACAGATATGCCACTGTGTAGCCTCTGAATGAACTGCCATGGAAAAGCTCTGTCCCTTCGATACTCAGGAATACTGGTTAAGGGCAGGATGCTTCCCATTTTGATCTCAAACTCCAGGAGGGGACAAGCAGCACCTGACGTCTCTAGAATCCATCTCTCAAGTAAATTATATCGTGGATAACATATCAGTTGAATTAGTTTTATGCTCTTTCATTGTCTGAGATGAGGAAGAACTTCTGTTTGCAGGGCAGTGCCTTGTTAGAATTTAGTATGTTAGAAGGATGTGAAAACCATGTCATTGCATATATTCAAGGCAGAGCTACATACTTAAAAATAAATAGGTAGAAGGTTCTGGGGATTGACCATAGGAGGGCTCTAACATCAGATCACCCAGGACCTTATGTAATGGCAAGATTCTCCTCTCGTATCTAGCATTTCTGTGTAAAATATAAAGGGCAACAATTGAATTATCCTTTGATAAGTGAATTATTTCACAGCTGCTGATTTGATGTGAAATGAAAGGCTAAGCAGGAACTGTGTATGGAGTTTTCAATCATAGCCAGGAACGGTTCACTTAACTCTTAATGTTTGGGCCCCCTGCCATTTCTTTCTTTGCTTCAATATTAAGGTTGTGTGTCACAAGGTGATATTAAGTGTCAGTCCAATGATGCAATTAGGACCCTGAAGCAGATTTGAGAGACAATTGATAGGAATTCATATAATCTGGCAAAAAAATATAGCAAGTATGTGTGATCAGGGATTATCTTGCTTCCACATCATATTATCTCGATCTTGTGATGTCCGTCAATTTCGTGGGTCAGACTTAGCTGTCTTTTTAGTGATGGTTTTGGAGACAGTGCAGGGAATTTGGGAGGCAGGGTGGAAATACCTCTCTACAAAAGGAGGTGAGAGATGTCCCTTCCCTGCGCTAGCCTACAAGTCACCTTTGGTTAAGGTGTAGTACCTGCTTATCAACAAGTCCTGGTTGTGCAACCACTGATGCCAGGAAGAGTATTATTAATGGCTGCAGTCACCCGTCTTCTATAGACACAGCCCAGAAACGGCAAACCATTTCTTTAGAAAATTTGTCAAGAACTATCATGGTCATGCAAAGATTCAGTGGTCAAACATCAATGATCCTGGAAGCCATGTTGCCAGTTGTTAAGGAAACCAACAATCCCCAGATTGGAGACTGGTACTGGGCTAAAATTTGTACAGGCAGCAAGTCCCAGATATGGTTGGCAGTCACAAGGGCCAGTTTCCCCCCACTTCACCAGTCTTGGAGGTCCATGCAAGACAGGAAATCGAGGCCCAAAGGTCAAACTTGGCAAAGTCCAACAGACAAAGCCTAAGGTTAAAGTCCAGAGGAATGGTGAGTCCAAAAGTAGAATCCTGAAGGTCAAAGATCGAAGATAGAGGCCCAAATAAATCATGAGTGCCTGAAGGAGTCATGAAGGCTTGAACTGGATTTAAAGGTCTGTGCAAGTCCAGAAGTAGAGGCCCAAAAGTCAAGCCCATGATCAACAAGTCCTGGGGTGAAGTCTGAAGTTGGAGGCTTAATGGTGGTGTGTCTGAGAATCTGGGTATATGGAATAGAGGCCTGAAGGTGGCCTCTCCTGGGTTGAAGGTCTGTCTGTTGGTAAATGGGTGGGAAAGGATGTGGCTTTGTTCTTGTTTTCTAATTTTGTCTTTATGTTGTCGCAGCTGCTTGTGTTATTCCATGGAACATTGTGAGCATGCTATGCTGGACTGTGTGGTCAGACTTAGAGGCTGCCCCCAGCACATCCTTGGATTGCCTTGGGTGTACTAGTTGTTATTGCAAATAACACATTTCACTGCAGGTTTGAAAATACATTTGATAAATAAATCAGAATCCAAATCTTGACTGGATCCTTGACTTCTGCACTGGGAAACCACAGTGTCCATCGGTATTAACATCTCCTTCTTCTGACAACCAACTCAAGCACAGCCCAAGGATGCATGCTGAGCCACTGCCCTACTCTCTCTACCCTCATGACTATGTGGCCAGGGACAGCTCAAGAACCATTTGTAAGTGTACCGATGACACCACTGTTGTTGACAGAATCTCAGAGGGACACGAAGAAATGTAGAAAGGTGAGATGGATCAGCTGGTTGAGAGGTGTTGCAATAACTTGGTACCCAACATCAGCAAGACCAAGGAATTCATTGTGGACATCAGGAAGGGGAAGTCAAGAGAACATTCTCCAATCCTCGCCACGGCCAAGTATGGAGGCCCCAATGCACAGGATCGGGAGAGGTTGTAGACATCGATGGACTCATTCAAATCCATTACAGCAGAACCTTTTGTATCATCGGACACCTTCTTAAGACAATGCTCCAAAAAGGCAGCTTCTATTGTTTAGGACCCTCAAATTCCTTCTTCTCATTACAACCATGATGAAGAAGATGCAGGAGCCTGAAGATGCATACTCAAAACAGTTTCTTCCTGCTGCCATCAGATTTCTGAGAGGTCCACGAACCCAAGAATACTACCTTACTATTCCTCTTTTGCACTATTTATTTTTTTTTATCTTAACTTATACCAAATAATTTATGTACTGCATTGTACTTCTGTCACAAAACAACAAATTTCCTGACATATGTTTGTGATAATAAACCTGTTTCTGATTCTGATTTTGATTCTTACAGCTTCCCCAGGGCCCACGGACATGGATTCCTGCTGCTCAGACAACACCTTTCAGTTCATTCCATTTGCTTTGGTCCAGATTTCAGAGTTAGCTCATTTCAATTAAGGCCGAACATTAAGTTGATTTCAAAAATACCATTTTGGTTGAAAAGTGCTTTGCGACATCCTGAAAGCAAGGTGAAACGAGTTAATATATTGTCAGATATTATATTATGTGGCTCTGTATGAACGATTTTCATTGGAAAGAAACTCATTTTATACTTAAAGGAGGATATTCATTTCAGGGATATGGTTTACATTCAAAGTGGTCTTCTTAAATAGTTTCAGAAGAATTTGTTTATAGTAAGTCTGCAGATATTACAATTTTTCAATGAGGAAGAAGTTGGTGGAGACCTGCACGGTCATATTTATAATCAGAGAAGGTTAACAGTTGTGCTGCCTGCACCCAGAATCTATCTGTGCACCAATGCACTCTGGGAGGTGTACAGGCTTGCCCTGTTTCCCAATTTATCCATAAAATAAGACTTTAGTAATAACATGCAACTGATACCCGTGTTTATCTTTTCACTATAGCTATGGGAGTGAAATTGATGCTAACTGTCAATTGCTTCAGTTAAGTGAAAGGATCCATATCTCCAAAGTGCCATGTTTCAGAAGAAAAATTATACAAATGTGTTGAATATTTTCCACGTTGTGATTCAAGTGTTGACCTTAAAGTTTTTTTTTTGCAGGTTTAAGAAACAATCCTATAGTGCTGTACCGGCTATGAAATATTTCAATTACCTCTGATGTTTGACATTTATATTAACATTTGATAAAAAGCTAGTGGATAGTATTCAATATCTTTCATCATTGTGTGGGAAGGTAAGGGAGGGTATGATTTCAACAATTACTATAGTATATTGATTGTGTAGTACTTATTAATATTGTCTCTTTTGCTATTGTGAGCTCTTTAATACTTTCTCAGTATTTTGTAAGTGATTAAATTGCAAGCTAAGCAATACATTTGAGCTAATTCAGATTTTTATTGCTCACACTACTTGCAATACAATACCTTGGTTTGTTTTTTTGTGTTACCAAAGGCTCACCTCCAAAACACAGGAAAGCAAGCAAAAACCATTCCACTGCAGTACTTAGTTGATTGGAAGAGTTTGACAAGCTTTACTTTCAGCTCTAATTTGTAGTGCTGATACCAATAGGATAAAGAGCTCCCAAATCTGCAGCATCCGAAGTAAAATGTGGCAACCATATCAGCAGATCTTAGTCAGAGGAACATAAAGTCTCTAAAAAGACATAGTATAGAATATAGGTGAAAGTGATCTTTGCGCTGATTCCAAACAATTTTATGACACCAAGAGTAAAATTACTTCATCAACAGAGATGAGACAGTCATAAGTTAATCCAAGGCATGCTTTCTTAAAAAAAACTCTACAATTAATTTCAAGGTTTAACATTCAGGGTTTATTAATGGTATCCAAACCACTTCACTCCAGACTTGTACTTAATGAAATCTATTACTGAATGGGTGCATGCAGCTGATTATACTGGCTCGCAATATAGTATGCAAATCCAGATACTATTTGACACTGCTGAGATCACTGATGGAATATTACATGTTGTATTACTCCACACACTACATCATCGTGGTACATTAAGAGGTAACTTGGTTAATCCATATTGCATTTTAAGAGATATTAAATACTCTAGCGTTTTTGTAAAAAAAAACATAAACAAAAGTTGGAACATATACAGGGTTTCCCAAACTATTTTACTGTATGCCATGGAGCAATGCCATTATGCAAGCGATCATGAACCCCAGGCTGGGAACCCGTGGTGAATTTTGTAGCACTATTCTTTCTGTGCAATGTGATGTAAATTTAATTTTATCTGGACTAAATCATACTAGCAAACATTTCTAGGTGAAATTGTGAAAATGGGTGAAGCACTTTTTGTGTACACTAAATCATTTCACTGCTTCTTTAACCCATATAATGATGTCACAATCTGTACAACACCTGTTATTTATTTAATATTTCAGTAATATTTGAGTAACATTGTAAAAATATATTGTTTGATTCAGCATTGTTTGTTATAAATACTTCATTATGGGTCATAAGTAAAAGTACATGAATGGCATACATCATCACACCACTACGTCATATGCTCACACCTCGCTAAAAAGTAAAAACAAAACCGAGACATGCATCTGTTGAGCTCCCTTAATCGGAGATCTATCCACCATTTGCCTGCGACAAACCCTGCAACAAAGTCTAACTGTTCCTCCATCTTGTTCCTACTCGCCTACAGGCAGAAATTGAAGCAGGAAGCGGCCATACTGGAAATTATCCACTGCTGGTCCAACCAATCAGACTCAGTTGCAGTACTGCTTTGAAAGCGTCACCTGGGAGGTATTTTGTGCTGAGAACATCTCCGGATACATGGAGGTGGTCACAACCTTCATTCTGAAGTGCATTAAAGACATTGTTCCCCAGAAATCGGTCTGGGTCTACACAAACTAGAAGCCTTTGATAAATAGTTCAGTGTGTGTTGCTTTCAGCACAAGGGATAAAGCCATCGCTTCTGGAGACCAACAGGAGCTCAAGAGATGCCACTATGATTTATGTAGAACCATCTAGGTGTCAAAACGGCAACACAGGGATAAAATCCTGTCACAACTGTGCGACAATGACACACACAGCCTATGGCAAGGAATGCACACCATTGCAGACTTCAAGAGGAAACATAGCAGTGCGGCCAACATTGCTGTCTTGCTCCTGGATGAAATAAATGTTTTTTACGCTCAATTCAAAATTGATTGGACTGAGCCTCCAAGGAGAGCCTCTGACGAGACCTGCAGCTTGGTCATCTCTGAGGCTGAGGTATGTAGATCATTGCAACGTTTTAAATAGCCGCAAGGCAGCAAGGCAGGATGACATCCCAGAGCAAATCCTCAAAGTGTGTGTTGAACAGCTGGCTGGTGTGTTTGCAGACATTTTTATCTTTCCCTCTCCCGGTGCATAGTGCCCTCCTGTTTCAAATCATCCATCATTGTCCCAGTACCTAACAACATCGCGGTAGCATGCCTGAATTATTGCCCTGCTGCACTCACCTCAATTATAAGCAAATGCTTTGAGAGACTGGCTAAAGACTACATCTGTAGCATACTACCATCTGTAGCAGACCACCTACAATTCGCCTACCGACGGTCCTCAAGACCTTCTACATGGGCACCATTGAGAGCATACTCACTGGCTGTGTTACCACCTGGTATAGGAACTGCACAACCTTGTTCGCTGGGCACTGCAGAGAGTGGTACGGACAGCCCAGCACATCTGTGGATGTGAACTTCCCTCCATTGAGGACATTTACAGCAGCACGTGCAGAAAGAAAGCCTGGAAGATCATCGTGGACACCAGTCACCCCAACTATAAACTGTTTCAGCTGCTTCTGTCTGGTAAATGGTACCACAACATTAAAGCCAGGACCGACAGGCTATGGGATAGCTTCTTTCTACTTGCCATTAGACTTTTAAATTGACATCTCAGTACATTGCAACGGCATCATAATGCAAAGATTTTTACCCCCTCATGTGCTGGGATGGATACAAGATTTCAATAAATAAATTCTAAGCTGAATTAGGAAAGATACCCGATAATGCCATCACAATATTCAAGGATGGCAATGGCATATTAAGGGTAAAATAGTGTGATATGAAAATGCCACACCCATGTTACAAAGCCTGTCTGGTTCCTTACACAATCTGTGATAAAGTAGCTGGTGAGTTCAATCGCACAGAAGCTGAAGGAATTCTTTCCAAGGCTGAGTTGAGCCCTTGGGAAATGGCGGTGATCCCAGTAACAAAGAAGAATGGGGCTGTCTGGATCTGCAGTGATCGTAAGATCCCCAGCAGTGCAGTAATGAAAGTAGATCAATACACTCTGCCTAAAATAGAGATTATAATTGCAAACCTTTCTGGACGGAAACATTTCAGCAAAGTGGACTTAGCTGAGGCCTACCTGGAGATGGAGATGGAAGAAGAGTCCAAAGTTTTTCACACCAGCAATACCCACAAAGGGCTTTATTGTTATAATAGGCTTATTTTAGGAGTAGCATCTGCACATGCACTCTAGCAGAAAGCTATGGACCAGATGTTGAAAGGCTGCCCAGGCACTCAGTGTTCCCTGGATGACATTATTACTGGTGAGCATGACAAGGAACATCTCCAAACACTCAAGGCAGTGTTAAAAAGATTAGAAGATTATAGGCATTTAGCATGACACAACAAGTGTGAACTCTTTAACGAAGCATCATTTACCTTGTCAACATCTTTGACGCACAAGATTTACACATGTGCGGTGAAAATTCAGGCAGTAGTGGATGCCTCAAGACCAAAGGACATGCCACTGTCGCAGTCATTTTAGGATTTTCCAGATACTATATCAGGTTCCTGTGAAACTTGGCTACTGTGCTCCATCCTTTGAACTCATTACTACAGATTGGGAAGACATGGCAATGGACAAAGCAGTGTGGGATGGCTTTCTAAAAAAACAAAGGAAATGCTGATGTCAGATACTGTTCTCAGACATTGTGATCCACACTGTACAGTGAGGCTTGCTCTGACACTTCGCTTTATGGCAGTCATGTCACGAGTGACAGAAATGAACATCTGATAGCCTTTGCATCAAGTTCCCTTGCGCCTGCAGAGATAAATTATGCAGAGACTGGCAGAGAAACCTTGAGTCTGGTTTGGGGTATAAAACATGTCAGCCAAGAAAGAGTTTACCCTCATTACTGATCATCAACCACTGGTGTCCATTTTCAATCCACAGAAGAGTGTTCTACCACTGTAGCAGCGGCATGAGTACAAAGAAAGGCTCTGTTTCTTGGAGGACACAATTACAAGATCAAATTCAAGAGGATGACTAATCCTGGAAATGACGATAGATTGTCACATTACCATTGGAAAAGGAATACGTGATAAATTTACAAAACAGAACACTCATCTTGACATATTCTCCCTAATACAAATCGAGAGTCTCTCTATTATATCAGAGATGATCCAAAGGGAAATGTGAAAATACTACACACAATCTCCGGTCTACTTGGCAACTCAAGATGGGTGGGAATGTGCAACAAAAATTGTAGTTTCCCCCATTTTTACCAGCACTGGGATGAACTTGCCCTTGATGGAGGTTGCCTTACGTGGGGATTGAAAGTTGTTTTACCATCCAAGCTGAGAGCTAAAGTGTTGGAGGAGCCACATGCCAGTCACCGAAGCATGGCCAAAATGAAAGTGTGTGCTCAAAGCTTTCTCTGGTGTCCTGGGATAGTTCATGCACTGTTCAGGATGCTGACACATCCAGAAGATGCTAAGGGCAGTGCATCACCATCTCGGGAAATGCCCTGCATTGCCCTGGCAGGGGGTTCATGTGGATTTTTCCAGATCATTTGTGGGCGCAAATTTCTTGCTAGTAGTGGGTGTAGTTAAAAAATGGGCAGGAGTGTTCCCAATACTGCCTCACACACTGTTGATGTGTTGAGAAGCCTCTTGTTAAGGATTTAGTCTGAGACAATGAATCACAGTTTATTACAGAACAGCTTCTGTCATTCCTGAAAATGAAGACATATTATGTTGGCACCGTACCACCCAGCCACAAACGGCTTGGCAGAAAGGTTTGTCCAGAATCTAAAGAACTGCAAGCAATGTCAGCAGAACACACTACACTGACACTGAATCAGAAGCTCGTCAATTTCCTCCTTGCAAACTCCACAACAACAACTCACCTACTATTCTTTTCTGGGGTTGTGCCTTGCGTTCACACTTGGACCTCCTCAAACCCAATCTCAGAAAGGGTATTGAGAACAAACAGCGAAGATAATTTGAGGTCTCTTCAAACAAGGGGGTTCAATGTTCGCTCCTGGACAAGCAGTCCTGACAAGGACTGCATAGTTGGTCAAAAGTGCATACTTGGAATGATTAATAACAGAACTGGACCACTCTCCTACACTGATTGTGTCTGATGTCATCTGGGGATGGCACATTGATCAATTGAGGAGTACAGGGTCAATTGTTAGAACCACTTCCTGTAGTCGCAAGGTCAACTCTTACAACCACCAGGGAGGAGGCCCAGAGCCTGAGATTGTTTCACAGCCACAAGTCTCACCTGAGAAGCAGATTGATCCCCCTTGTTAGGAGACATAATATCCCACAAGAGTAAGAAATACTCCACACTGATTAAATCTTTAGCCTGAATGGAACAACTTAAAATTTACTATGCTATAGACACCTACATAGTAGTTGTATACTGTCTCTATATATATATATATATATATATATATATATAAGCTGGGAGACATTCTATCTTTAGTTGAAGATTATAGTTAAGCAGAGAGGAGTGTTGTGTATTTAATATTTCAGTAATATTTGAGTAGTATTTAAATATATTGTTTGATTAAACATTCCTCGTTTAAATAATTCAATACTGGTTATATGTAAAACTTAGTAAATGACATACGTCATCACGCCACCATGTCATATGCTCACGACTCACTAAAAAGCAAAAACGAAACTAAGACACAGATCTCTCCAGTTTCCTTGTATTTCTTTCAGTTAGTTTCATGTATCTTGGAGTCACAGAACATAATAACACCCGTTACTGATAAATCTAACATGAACTGGAGGTCTAAGCCTTATACAATGACTGAATATTCTCACCCAAACTTGGATCATGCCATGCCAGATTCTGTTTGTTGTTTTGCTTGCAATCCACAGCGGCATTATTGACATTGGCCTATATGATGTGCAGCTGAAGAACTGACTTCAAAGTGATCAAAGAACTTGCAAAGCACCTAAATGAAAAAAAAGATTGCTGCAGAATTTAGCTGCTGGCTTTTTTGTTCAATTAACAGCAACATACTAATACAACTGGCAACACTTCATTACTGGGAGCATTTCTCTGAGCAGGATGGGCAGAGATCTTGGGGCAGGTGGCACTTGAGAGACTGCTCCAATAGCATCTTTAGAGGCACTGTCTCTTAGCCGTTTATACCTTGGTGGAATAGTGTATTCATGGCCCTTAGGATTTCCAAAGCTGTATTCATAGAGGTAAATTAAATTCAGCAGGAAGATCCACAACCTGGTGTTGTGTCTGGTCTTTGAATGACCATCAAGTGTTTGTTGTCACTCAAGCTTTCTGCCGTTGGATCATCCAAGCAAGTTCAGCAAACTTCTGCCACGTTTTTCAATTTCCCCTGCGAAGGAGAGATAGTGAATACTTGCCTTTTGAATGGTCTCAGTTCCGATGAAGGGCCTTAGAAGTGAAAGGTTAACTTTCACTCTATCTACAGACTCTGCTTAACACCGTAATTGTTTTCCAGCATTTTCTTTTTATGTGTTTCACATGTCCAGTGCCGACAGTCTTTGTTTTCTTTTTTATTTGAATGGCACCGTCAAGTCTATTGTAGTTTAACTATAACAAGAAAATGTTTCTCCAAACCTGAATATAAAGCATAATAGTGCATATAACACTCGACAACTTATGAAGGTAAGGATAAAAATCTACAGATGAATCACACGTAAATAACAAACTAAAGTGCATTAATATTAAATATTCTATGGTACAAAACAGATTAACCAGTGAGACTTTGAATATGATGCAGTGGGGAGTTCAGAAGCCTAATGGCCTGGGGGAAGAAACTATTTCTCCTCATGACCATTCTTGTTTTTACGCATTGTAGTCTCCTGCCTGATGGTAAAAAGTCAAAGGGGATGCCGGATAGATGGGTGGGATCCTTAATAATACTAATGCCCTGCATATGTAGCGTTCCTGATAAATGGTAGGGAGACCGCTATGATCATCTCAGCTGTTGTCACAATCCTTTGTAGTGACTTCTGGTCTGATGCTGGACTGCTCCCATACCAGATAGAGATGCAACTTGTCAGGTAGCTCTCAATGGTGCTCCTGTAAAACGCAGTTAAGACTGGGGTGGGGGTGGGGGGGGGGGGGAGAATGCTTGCCTCAATCTTCTCAGGAGGTAGAGGCACTGCTGTGCCTTCTTCTTCAGGGAGGTGATATTAAGGGCCCAGCTGAGGTCATCCGTGATGAGAACTCTTAGGAACTTGGTGCATTTAACTCTCTTTACAGAGGAGTCATCTATTCACAGAGGGAGATGTTTTGCCTGAACCTTCCTGAATTCCAGAATGATTTGCTTTGTCTTCTCCACGTTCAGGCTTAGGTTGTTTTCTCACACCAGTACCCAGCTGCTCGCCAACCACATCCCAAAACTGATGATAAAAAAATGCTGTGAAATAAGTACAGCAAAATCAGACTGCTGAAAAGTTAACAGAACTATGAACGACAGAATACTATTGTAAGATGCATACATGTAAACCAGACTTATATTTTTCAAGATGTATAACGACTGAGTTTTTATCTGGGTTTGCTGCAAAAATATTTGTCCCTGTATGCTGATAAAATGGTGGCCTTTAAATATAATGGTTATCTTTGTAGATCTATTTGATCATAACAATGCCATACCCAAGAAAAGCAAATAGTTAAAAAAAGTCTTAATTTGCCCCCAGACATTTTGATAAAATTGCATTTTGCAAAATTTGTTATTGCCAAGCATGTGACGAATAACCCTATATCAATAATTATTTGGCCCTATGTTATTTTGCGATCTTAAATTGGAGTAGATATCTGTTTGCAATTTAATTGGATGGTGATAAGTACAAGTCTGGACTGTCAGCATTTGATGGGCAGTGATTTGACAGGTTCATCATAAAATGGCAAAGGAGGTGGCTCCAGGGAATGATGCAGATGGGATTATAACATGCTGAAGGTGGGAATCAAGACAGAGGAAAGCAGAATAGAGACTGGTTGTAACTGGTGACAGCTACTGTGTAAAAAAAATGCACAGAATACATGTTTAAAAACATTTAAAATGGTGAGAGGCTCGAAGATAAAGGAAAATCGTATCTCAGGATTAAATGATATCTCATGAATTGATCAAAATTAAATCAAATGGAATTCAACATGTTATGTGGAAATACTCTCATGCTACAGTAATATGATGTTTGCAGCTTTTCTTTGCAGCATAAGCGCTAGTCACCTAGAAAAGGCTCCTAGAGTGCTAAAGACAGATGTTTCAATCAAGGGAAAGTGAAGTGCTTGCACTTGACTGATGTTAGGCAGTAGCTCTCCACAGAGCATGCCTGTTTCCTGCTATTGATTTCTATTTCACTACTTTTATAGACTAATCAGGAATAACCTGCTGAGATTTATTGTGCTCATCACGCAATTGCACCAGTGACCACAGATTCCTGATAAAGATGCCTCTTAACAAATATAAGGAACATATTAAGGGCAATGACCTACATACTTCAACTCCCTTCCCCCAATGTCCTTTCTTCTGATTTATGCTGGAATGCATTCCGAGCCTTGTACCCCCTTCCAGCAGATAGTACTAGCAGCTGTTTTTCATTTGAGGGGTTTCAAAGTGAGTTTTGCAAGTTTTTATCCTTGCCGTTACCTTTAGGTATAGTTTCCAGCAGATACCTCCAGGTATAAGGCAAGGCCAGAGACCCTCTGTATATTCTCCTTCTTTTGCCAATAGCAGATTACAGCAAGAAAGACTAAGGCAAGTATTCCTACTGATATCTCTGCTCATTAGGCATGAGTATTAAACAGCAGCTCATACTGCTCTGTGTAATCTGAATGATTCTCAGAAGTCATAGAAAATTTGGAGATTGGCAGATCATTCAGCTCAGGGTCTATATGGACATGGAAAAGGAGTTTTACAGAAAAATCCCACCTTCTTAGAATGAGGCCCGTGATGTTACATGTTGCTTCAAGTACTTTTTAAGTGTGATTGGGGTCTCTGCCTCCACCACCCCGTCCGTTAATGAATTCCAGACTCCTGTCATGCTCTTGGTGAATACATTTCCTTACTTTGATAAATCTCTAAGCCATCTTTGGAAATTCCATTTAAAAATCATTTGTCTGTATGAAATAGAACCAATAAAATTATTGTCAATGTAATGTCATATCACTTTTAGGATGGTAAAGGTTAAATAACAATAGAACTGTTCACAAGATTTTACAGAAAGGCATAATTGTATAACAATTCATGGTGACACTAAAATTAACAGCCAATATACCTGACAAAATGAATATGGTAGTTACCATTTTTCCTATGATGTTTGGAAATGAATGTGATGATAATTAATATTGCTGCCAATATGCATCAAGTAAGACTTGCAGCAATAATTCAATCAATAAAAATAAAACAACTTTCTTTATTTGTTTTGAGGAATTAGCAGCCATGTTTCCTCCGTAAAAGCTTTATGGAGTCTGTACTTGGAAGGTAAACACTTTTTGTAATGAAAATCAGATTCAGATACTTGGCCAAACTAATAATTATGAGAATGGCAGTAAAAGTTATTATTTATTGTAAGTTGACAATTCCTGTAGTACAGTCTGGCCCAACAACTCTGGCTGTTCTGACTGGAATGGGCTCTCCTATTCCTAACAGAGCCAATGATGCTGTATGGGTAAAGCCTATAAAGAAGACCCAAGCTCAGTAGAGCTGGTGAAATAGCTAAGATGTCTCAATTTCTGAACTGGATTGATCTATCTAGTACAAGACAGTTTTGAATCTGGTGATGAAAACAGCCTGGGCAGCAGGTACCTGATTTTTATTTGCTGTGTTAGACAAACAGGTGTTGAGATTGGCCCAGGACTGGGAGTAAGTAATAGCCGGTAGGTGGGCCTCAGAAAGAGATTTCAGATTTACTGCATTACTTCAGGAGCCAGACTGGGTGGTGGCAGAGGTCACTTTGAAAATTAAATCAGGTCATAGTGCCATAGAACCATAGAGAAATACAGCACAGAAACAGGTCTTCTAGCTATCGAGACCCTACCGACCATCAAACACCTTTTTTAAATCCTATACTAATCCATTTATTCTTCCCCCATTCATTGTGCTAACACTGTCTGGTTGTTCCAATCAAAACTGTTGGTAATCAATCTTTTGAACAGCAGCAAGTCAAGGACTTCCATGAATGTGATTTCAAAGAGAAGGCCATGACTTACTAAATAACTGATAGTGACAACTCTGTCACTGCTTTATCACTAAAGTCCAGTATTACCCTCGGGAATTGTGTTTGGAACTAGTGCAGGGTGACAGCACCGACTGATTTAAATGAGGATTATAAGAGGTGTTGCAGCAGTTAAATGGGATGGTAAGTTATTTTCTCTTTTAAATTTATTTCCTTTTGTTGCTTATTTTATTTTGCTTAAGTTACTTTAACGTTTTTATGTTAGTGATTACATCAGACCTCACAGCTGTTTTAATTTCCTCTGAACATCAGTGATAGTTAAAATAAAATATAATACATTAAAATAAAGTATTCAAATTGCCAGGAAAGCTCCATACCTATTTGCAGGGACAGGGCTTCTTCACTACAATGCTGAAGGCTCCTAGCCACCTGCGATGTGCCACTGGAATACTGAGTCATAAATACCCATGATGTACCTTTGCTATATCCAGTCAGGTAAGTTCCTGCTCAAGGAGACTCCAGGTAGGAGGACTAAGGTGAGTACAATCCAGCCCAAGATAATGCACTTAGCCAATGTTTTACCGAACCAGGTGATTACCTGGCTTTGTTTAGAGAGGGGATACGAAGGGTGATTGATAAGTTCATGGTCTAAGGTAGAAGGAGTCAATTTTAGAAAACCTAGCACACTTATTTTCAACATAGTTCCTTCCTATATTTACACATTCAGTCCAGCGGTCGTGGAGCATACAGATCTTGGACCTCCAGAAAGTGTCCACAGCAGGAGTGATTGATAAGTTCATAGCCTAAGGTAGAAGGAGATGAGTTATACAGCTCTTGTTACATGCACGTGTAGGTCCTTTGAGTGATTATGCAGAAAGTTTGAAGTTAATAATTCATCGGGGTGATTGATAAGTTTGTGGCCTAAGGTAGAGGGAGAAGAGTTGAACTGGATGTGCATGTAACGAGAGCTGTATAACTCATCGCCTTCTACCAGGCCATGAACTTATCAATCACCTCTGCTGTGGACACTTTCTGGAGGTCCAAGATCTGTATGCTCCACGACCGCTGCACTAAGTGTGTAAATGTAGGAGGGGGCTATGTTGAAAAATAGATGTGCTAGGTTTTCTAAAATTGACTCCTTCTACCTTAGGCCATGAACTTATCAATCACCCCTCGTATATTAAAATGCAAAATGCAGCAGAATTATGCAGCACAATACTACTACTGCTACTGTGAAGTCTCTTTGAGGGATGTCTACCCTGAAGTTTAAATCTTCAGTCCTGATGAAGGGTCCCAGCCCAAAATGTCGATTGTTTACTCTTTTCCATAGATACTGCTTAGCCTGCTGAGCTCCTCCAGCATTTTGTGTGTGTTGCTTTGGATTTCAAGCATCTGCAAAATTTTCTTGTGTTTTTGGTTATGTTGGACAGGCTAAATGAACCAGATTGCTTCACATAACAGGATAGTTATACAAGCCCCAACTTCATTAATAATTTATTTATCAAATTAATTCATTGCTGTAGTAACTCAAGTCTACCTTTTAATTTGGCAAAGCTATCCTTTCGCTTGCTTACTTCAGAATGAAATCAATGATTCATTTTCTATGTGAGCACTATCTATCAATAGTAATCTCATCACTGCATGAAAATCTTTCTTTCTCATAAACCATTCCAGGACTGTCAGTAGAAAGTAATTGATCTAATTTAGTGTTTCTTCCTCTTATTGTTAGTCACTCTTTATTCTTGTATGAAGGCTCTTTGTTGAAATAACAACGTTGCACAGAAAAACAGTGATGTCATACGGCACAGGAAAGTAATGAATGACATCATCAATGTACATCTTAAAATACTAATAAAAATCAATGAAGTCTAGGGAGAAAATAATAGTATCTCTATCCTCCTTAGGAAACTGACTGTGGTATATAATGATTTCACCAAGCATGTTGATTTTTATTAACATTGGCCTTTTGAAGAAACTGGACAATATTCTCCATTGTCAGCTAAAGTTGGCTTAGCTTTCTAGCAGGAAAGATCAAGCACTATTGTGAATTTTCTGTAGAAGTTTTAGCTTTAGTAAACTTGGATAAGGATACGTGAAATAAGACTAGAAATTCCTTTACACTGGAAGGTCTCCCAAAAATAATATTATGAAAGGGGCCAATGCAGTTTTATTTAAGGCTGCAGGCAAAGTTTCCCTAGTGAGCATAAACACAAGAGATTCTACAGATGCTGGAGATCTTAAGCAACACACACAAAATGCTGGAAGAACTCAGCGAATCAGGGCTGATGAAGGATCTTGACCCGAAACATTGACTATTTATTAACCTCCATAGATGCTGCCTGACTTGCTGAGTTCCTCCAGCATTTTGTATGTGTTACAAGTGTGCGTGATGTACAATGTGCTTCTGTTGATGTATCACAGCTCTCCTGAGTGGCTTTATGCAGAAAATGTATGCTAGCTCAATTAGAAACTCCCAAAAATTAGAATCTATATAATGACAGATGCTCATAAGGTGATTGTGTTAATAAAAGTTACTACTTTTTGAATCTTTTGGATTACAGGCATCACAGTCAAGGACATATTTATTTAAAAGAAAATTGTACTTAGGAAAGGGATGGCAACTGATCTTGAAATGCTACTGTCCTTCTGGAGCTGCCACTCTTGCAAGTTGATTGGGGAGGTAGTTTCAAGACAAGCAATTTCCATTTTGGGATGGTGAGTAATTTGGAATGGGAGCAGCAGGTGGTATTGATTTATGAAACATTTACCCCTATCTTCCTTGGTGGGACCTGTTGCAGGTTTGGATGATGCTATTTGAATATTGTAGGAGTGGCTTAAATTAATATGGCAGGGGGATAGGAACCAGTATAATAGAGCAGAGGTAGAGCCAACGGGTTTACAAGTAGATGATGGATAATACGTGATTGTAAGGAAGGACAAGCTAATGATTGGCTACAAGTGCAGACAGAGCAAAGAGTTAAATAGTACTACAGAGGCAAAATTCAACAGGGCATAGAATGCAGGATTGAAAGTGCTGTATTTAAATGTGCACAGCATTTGGAATAAGGTGGACAAACTCGTGGTGCAGTTTGAGATTGGTCGATATGACGTTGTTGGCAACACTAAGTCGTGGCTGAAAAAAGGCCATAGTTGGGAGCTTAACATCAAAGGGTGCACTTTGTATCGAAAGACAGGCAGGAAGGCATAGGCGGTGGCGTGGCTCTGTTGATCATAGATTGAATAACACCTTTAAAAAGAGGTGACATAGGTCAGAGAATCTTTGTGGGTGGATTAAGAAACAGCAAGGGTTAAAAAAACATTATGGGAAACGTGTAGGCCTCGAAAATGGGGTTTTATATATAGGCCAGGATGCGGGGTTGAGATTACAAAGGGATCTGGAAAAGACATGTAATAAGGGTAATGACATAATTGTAATGGGAGACTTCAATATGCAAGGGATTGGGGAAATCAAGTTGGTATCGGATTGCAAGAGAGGGATCTTGTTGAATGCCTATGAGATGGCTTTTAAGAGCAGCTTGTGCTGCAGCCCACTCAGGGGAAGGCTATCTTAGTCTGAGTGTTGTGTAATAACCTAGATCTTACTAGGGAGCTTAACACAAAGGAACCCTTAGGAGGCAGTATTTATAAAATGATTGAACTCATACTGCAATTTTGAGAGGAAGAAGCATAACTCAGATGTATCATTATTGCAATGGAATAAGTGAAATAACAGAGGCATGAGAGAGGAGCTTGACTGGGTGGATTAGTGGGGGGATACTGGCGGGGATGATGACAGAGTAGAGGTGGCTGGAGTTTCTGGAAGTAGTTCACAAGGCACAGAATAGATACGTCCTACCCACAGAGGAAAAAGTTCCCAAATGGCAGGTGTAGGCAACCATGGCTGGTAAAGGAAGTTAAGGACCTCATAAAAGCCAAGGAAAGGGCATATAAAGTAGCAAAAGTGACTGGAAAGTTGAATGATTGGAAAGCTTTTAAAACCCAACAAAAGGCAAGTTAAAAAAGCTATAAGAAGGGAAAAGATGAAATATGAGGGCGGACTAGCCAATAATATAAAGCAGATACTGAAAGTTTTTTCAGTTATATAAAGATTAAAAGGGAAGTGTGAATTGATATTGGGCCACTAGAAAATGATGCTGGTGATGTAGTAATGGAATGCAGATGAACTTAATGAGTACTTTGTATCATTCTTCCCTGTGGAAGACACTAGCAGTGTGCCAAAGGTCCATGAGTGTCAGGGAGTAGGAGGGAGTTCCATTGCAATTACAATGGAAGAAGCGCTAAGCAAACTCAAAGGTCTTAAGGTAAACAAGTAACCTAGACCAGATGGACTACATCCCAGGTTGCTGAAGAGATAACAGATGCATTGGTCATGATCTTTCAAGAATCACTTGATTCTGGCATGGTCCTGGAGGACTGAAAGATTACAAATGTAACTCCACTCTTTAAGAAAGGAAGAAGGCAAAAGAAAGGAAATTACAGGCCAGTTAGCCTAACCTCAGTGGCTGGGAGACTGTTGGAATCTATTGTTAAGGATCAGATTTCAGGACACTTGGATACTAGTGATAAAATAAGTCAAAGTCAGCATGGTTTCTGTCAAGGGAAATCTTGCCTGACAAATCTGTTAGAGTTCTTCGAGGAAGTAACAAGCAGGGTGGACAAAGGAGAGGCAGTGGATGTCACTTACTTAGATTTTCAGAATGAGTTTGATAAGCAGCTAAACAAGATAAAATCCTATGGTACTACAGGAAAAATACTGGCATGGATAGCAGAATGGCTGTCAGGCAGGAGGCAGTGAGTGGGATTAAAAAGGGCCTTTTCTGGTTAGCTTCCAGTGACTAGTGGTGTTCCTCAGGGGTCAGTATTGGAACTGCTATTTTTTTCACATTATTTGGCAAGGAATTGGATAATGGAATTGATGGATTTATGCCAGGGTTTGTGGAAACGTATGATAATGTATTTTGGTAAAAGGAACAATAGTACGGACTATTATCTAAATGTGGAGAAGGCTTAAACATCAGAGGTGCAGAGGGACTTAGGAGTCCTCATGCAGGACTCCCAGAAGGCTAATTTACAGATTGAGTCTGTGGTAAAGAAGGCAAATGCAATTTTGGCATTTATTTTAAGGGAAATAGAATATAAAAGCAAGGTGATAATGCTGAATCTTTATAAGACACTAGTCAGGCCACACTTGGAACATTGTCAACAGTTCTGGGCCCCATATCTCAGAAAGTAGAAGTTGTCATTGGAGGGAGTCCGAAGGAGATTCACAAGGATGATTCCAGAATGAGTGGGTTAACATATGAGTAGTGTTTGGCTGCTTTGGGCCTGTACTCACTGAACTTAGAAGAATGCAGGGGGATCTTAATGAAACCTACCGAATGTTGAAAGGATTAGATAGGGTGGATGTGGAGAGGATGTTTCCTATGGTGGAGGAGTAAATTGAGCAGTAAATTTTAGAACAGATGTAAGGAGGAATTTTTTTTAGCCAGAGAATAGTGAATCTGTGGAATACTCTGCTACAGCCTGCAGTGGAGGCCATGTCTGTGGGTATATTTAAGGCCGAAGTTGATAATTTCCTGATCAGTCAGGGCATCAAAGGATATGATGAGAAGGCAGGTATATGGGGTTAGGTGGGATGGCAGAGCAGACTCGATGGGCTGAATGGCTTAATTCTGCTCCTATATCCTATTGTCTAATGGTCTTACTGTGGTGCACTTTGTAGATAACAATTGTGTAATTTTGCTGGAGGGAACCAATTTTAAGGTGATCAATATGTGCTAGTCAACTCAACTATCGTGTCCTGGAAGCTGCCGACCGTCCTGAATTTTTCATCATGCTTCTGATTTGTGCTTTGTAGATAATTAAAAGCCTTAGATGTGTGAGGAAATGAGTGGCTTTCTGAAGATACTTAGCCTCTGGCCAGCCCCTGTAGCTACTAGCATAGTCAGTTAGTCAGATTTTGGTCATTTGCATGGTCATTATTTTCTGATCGTCTGCTGTGTCATAGAGGTTAGGGCTGGCTTCTTTATTGCTTGTGATATACAGTATATCAGCAGTATATAGTGAGACATAGCCCAACTGGATTGTTGGGCAGGGTGGAGATAGATGGAATTTAATCCAGAAAAGAGTAAGATGATGTGCTTTGGGAAGTCAAATTCCAGTAGGACATTTAGACTGAACAGAAGGGACCTCAGGAACTCTGATGAACAGTATGATTTGGAATGCAAGTCAAGGAATTGTTTGGGGTGATATGGCAAATGACTGGGGTGATAGAGAAGGCATTTGCTATGTTTGCCTTCATAGGCTGAAGCATTGACCAAAGAGCTGGGAAATAAGTCTGCAGCTGTACAGAACAATAGTTGCCCTGCATTTGGAATAGTGTGTGTAGTTCAGGAATTATGTGGTAGCAATGGAAAGAGTGCAGAGGAGATTTACCAGGATTTTGATTGAACTGGAGGAGCATTGATGAACAACAGGATTTGGACTGGAGGGCGTCAGCTGTGAGGAGATACAGATGGGCTGAGCTTTTTACCACTTGAGCTTGTGAAGCTGAGAATTGGCCATATAGAACTGTGAAACTGAAAAACGTTGTCTCATTTGTACTAGGTACTGTACCGGCAGTTATGGTCAAAATGACAATAAAAGTGACTTGACTTGACTTGAAGGAAAACAGTTAGAATCAACATTCAGAGTTTTATTTTCCAAGGGCAGAGAGTCTGGAACTGGAGCCACAAGTTTAAAGTGAGAGGAGAGTAATTTAAAGGAGATCTGAGGGGTATATTTTTCATATGGATGGGGATGGTAAAGGCAGATATAATTACAAATTTTAAAATGTATCTTGACAGGTACTTCGATAAGAGGAGTGTAGAAGGATATGGGCCTAAGGCAGACAAGTGGAATTAGCCTAGATAGGCATTACCATCAGCATGGATGAAGTGGGTTAACAGTGCTAGTTTCTTTGCTATAAATTATGATTCTGTAATCCAAAGTCAAGCTATTCCTGTTTGCATTTATAAGTTTTAATTGATTACAACCATGAAGGAAAATTTCACCTTTGTCTTTAGCTGGGTAAGATGAATTAATTCTCACAGCCTGACTAAATGTAATGAGTAGAAGCAATTAACTTATCAGGTCCACAGATTGTATTTTTAACAAAATTAGCTCCAGACATTAATTACTGCTCTCCAATTAAAGAATATGTCTTTATTACTCAATCAGTAAAGTACTGTAATCTGCCAGCAGTTCAATACTTCTGATTTTCTCCTGTAGACACCTGATTTAAGTATTTGACGCCAAGATTGCATTCGTAAGGGAAAGTCAATGTTTCAAATTTGTGCTTGGTATCTCCCTGGTTTTTGATACTACAGAATTTATACAATGACTGAAATTATGACAATTACATGTACAATACGTCCCACAGGACATGTGCCAAATGTAGTACTTGTACACAAGATTTGCACATACTTGAACTTGATAACTGCTGATAGATCACAGAACTTAATTTTTCCATGCTATTTTATTTCCAGTGCTGCCTACTGATCATAGAAGGCTTCAACTGTACTCACTGATCCCTTGTGCTTTTTAAATTTAAACTCCTCAGTTTCTGCAGTTGGAAGTGATTCTAGGCCCTTGGATGAGGAGTCTGCACCTCTACATTATCAGTGCGGCAGTGAAGAATGGTGGAAATAGCAGCGTGGAGAGCTACAGAAGGGGTGTGAGACAGGTGGCAGAGAAGGTGTGCCGGGGCCGTGGATTTCAACGGTGCAGACACACCCAGCCCTTGGTTTATTGATCATTGCAGAATGTCTCGATGGTGCTTCCTTCCCTCTCTCTTCCACTTTTTCCAGCCATGATTCCCCTCTCTCTGTCCCCTTCTCACTCTCTGTTCACTATATGGACCCATATCAGAATCTGGTTTATCATCGCTTACCATATGTTGGGATTTTTTTTTTTTGGCAGCGGTACACTGCAATTACTACTGAATAAAATTACTACAGTACTATGTAGAAACCTTAGGCACCCTTATATATATATGCCTTAGACTTTTTCACAGTACTGTATATATTGTTGATCAGTATTAAGTGTTTGACCACTTACCATGAAAATACATTTGATTATCTCTCATCGTGGCTATCCCTTGAGGTCGAGGATGATGGTCTTCATTCCATTTCCACAGAGCGAAGATGCCTGTGCATGTATTTGTTTAGCATGTAGTGTACTTGATGCTGAACTTGATTATCTCTAATCACAGTAGTGCAAAAAGACAGGAAAATATACTGAGGTAATGTTCAAAGGTTTATTGTCCATTCAGAAATCTGATGGCAGAGGGGAAGAAGCTGTTCCTGAAATGTTGAATGTGTGTTTTAAGGTTCGTGTACCTCCTCCTTGATGATCACAATGAGAAGAGGGCATGTCCTTAATGACGGATGCTGCCTTTTTGAGTCATCACCTTTTGAAGGTGTCCTCAATAATTGGGAGTCCTATGCCCATGATGAAACTGACTGAGTTGACAAACTTTCTACAGCTTTTTCCAATCCACTGCAGTGTTCCTTCCATACTAGACTGTGAAGCAACCGGTTAATATGCTTTCCACGGTACATCAGTAAAAATTTGCAAGTGTTTGTGGTGGCATACCAATTCTCCTCAAACTTCTAGTGGAAATATAGCCACTGTCATGCCTTCTTTGTAATTGTATCAATATGTTGGACCCAGGACAGATCTTCAGAGATGATGACATTCTGGAGCTCGAAGCTACTCACCCTTTTCACTGCTGATCCCTCGAAGGGAACTGGTGTGTGCTCACTAGACTTCCTTTTCCTGAAGTCTACAATCAATTCCTTAGTCCTACTAATGTTGAGTGCAAAGTTGTTGCTCAACCAGCTGATCTATCTCACTCCTGTATGCCTCTTGGTCTCTATCTGATATTCTGCCAACAATAGTTGTGTTGTCAGCAAATTTATTGCTGGCCACACAAAGGGGCATAGAGAGGAGAGCTGCGGGCTAAGCACGCATCCTTGAGGTGTGCCAGTGCTTATTGCCAGCAAGGAGGAGATGTTATTTCCAGACTCTAGAGACTGTCCCCTCCCGGTGAGGTAGTCTAGAATACAGTTGCAGAGAGGGGTATAGAGGTCTAGGTTTTGAAGCATTGATTAGAACTGAGGGTATATGATTCCATGTCTTGGCCTTTAAACAAATTTAAGATGATGGAGAAAATATCCTTAAAATTAACAATGAGACAAATGAAATCTGTGTAGTATGGCAATACTCAGTGAGAGTAGCACAAGTAATCATTCAGAAATGTTGGTGGAAGTAAATGAATTGGAGTCTGCTCCTTTCTATTAGCATTTTAGTCGGCTCCAGAAACAATTTAGTGGTTGCCTTTAAAATAGTTTCACAATAACATAATTTTGAGTTGGCACAATGACTGAGGTTTGAGGATTGTCCCGTTTTCAGAACACTTTAAGCAATGGCTATGGTACACTCTCCTACACCACTTCAAATTCTGGATTTACCATTGTTGTGTTTTACACAAGCTTACACTTCTATAAAGTTATTATTTAACTCTTGCTGTTTTTACAAGGAACATCAATACAGGGGTTGCAATTCACATAACTGTGGTATTCTATTGCCTTGAGATTTTGGCTATTAAATTACAAATGTTTGAAGCTTTTCTATTCTCCAAATGGGTTTCTTTCATTTGCCTCTGTAGTGGGTTTTGGTTCATATTTCTAAAAAACAAAGATGAACGGTTTTTAATATAAGAACATCTTGATAAATCATGTTTAAGTATCTTTTAAGTATTACTTACTGGACTGCTTTCTGTAATTTCTGGGGCACAATTACTAAACATCCAGTTTCAAATTTAATCATGGGTCTGCTAGAACTAAAATTTATTTACCAAGAGTCCATGTGCCTAACTCTGTGGAAATATACCCAAAGTTTGCAAAGTGATGGTATTGGGTTTGTTAACTGCAAAGTTCTAAACTTCAATGAAGATCTTAAGCCCTATTAGAAATAAATAGTCACTGGTACTCTTACTAAAGGGAGATTACACTGTAGTTACCCAATCTTCAAAGACTAGTTCATTCTCCTGTTTATTCTCCGTAGTGAGTTTAGCTGCCAATACCCACTATTCAAACAGTGGGTCACCCTCCCTACAAAGGAAAAGATACTTCCAGCTAATAAAATCATTTAAAACACAGATCATTTATTTTCAGTGATACGTATTTAAATCTAAACAACTTGAAATACATTTAAAACTCACAGAGTATTTCCTTCTTAAACGTTTCAAAATTACAAACAATTTCTAAAACATAAATCATTTCCTAAACATAAAGCACAAAGCATCTTCAAACGTAAAGGACAAAGGATTTCCAAAACACAAGTGTGATTCTTATCAATTACAAAGACATAAGTAAAATAAAAAGACATGATACAGACAAACAAATTGTTCATCGCAGGAACTGAAGCTGGAGGAATGGATTTTAGTTCACTCCATGTTTCTTGATGTCCTTTAACCTATCCCTAATAAACCTGAACTGATCTTTACACTTATACCATTTTTCTCCAACTTGAGGGACTTTTGAAGCATATTTGTGATATCCTTCTATCACAAATGGACTAAAAGCTTTTTTTGGAGACACTAACCAGCATAATTTTCACAGTTCACAATTAATGCTGAAAGGCTAACTTCTCAGTATATAAACCTTCCATCTATAATCATATTTGATATACTGATATCAAATTTGATATCAGTATTTGATATACATGTATATACTGATATGCGTGTCTGTTTTAAACAACACAAAAAACAACCTATTGTTGATATTGCATCTCAAGCAGTAATAAAGCAAGTGTAGTGAGCTAGCATATCCTTCCAGATGAGTGACTTCAAAGCTGTTCTATAGAGAGTGTTTTTTTAACATTAAGGTGATTACTGCTTGCCATTTACATTTTAGGAACTGAAGACTGACTCTCATTTATGACCAGAAAGTACACAAACTGTTAGTTGGAGGTTTATTTACAACTGTTTTTGATCTTACAAGTGGCAGCTGCTGTAGTTAAGAAAGTAAGCTTTAGCAATTATGAGGTCACTTGCTCCGGACAGTGAATATCCATCACACACTCCTTTGCTAAGTAAAGATTTCTAACCCATCTCCTTCTACCAATAACAGCTTTGAGAACAAGACTCCTCTTGGAAACAGACTATCACTTCATCATCCGTTCCAGTAGGTCACCAGTGTTAGAAGAAGCTCTCTTCATTCTGATGCTCAAAGAACTCATTGAGTACTTCCCAATCTAAGAGTTTCTGTATGATTTTCTATTTAGGGTATTCACTTCTTCAATTCAGCTACACACATTTGCACACCTCAAGGGAACGTTAACAATATAATTTTCCATAAACACATCCAAATGGCACATTAATGTCTATATTATGTCCATATTAGCCCATCATTATGATCTTCTTCCCCACAAGCAGTTCCTCCATTTAATGGCTTTGGTTTTTACTGATACACTCTCCTTAAAAATCATTGAGACTAACGATGTTATGATCACTTGTTCCTAAATGCACAATAACTCCCATACTCACAATTCTATCCTGATCATTACAGAATATGAAATCTTGACAGGCCACCCCTCTTGTTGGTGCAGTAACATACCGGGTCAAAAATAAAATCATTCAATAACTCAAAGAGCAAACACGAGGAAATCTGCAAATGCTGGAAGTTCAAACAACACACACAAAATGCTGGTGGAACACAGCAGGCCAGGCAGCATCTATAGGGAGAAGCACTGTTGACGTTTCGGGCTGAGACCCTTCGTCAGGACTAACTGAAATGAAAGATACGAAGAGATTTAAAAGTAGTGGGGGGAGGGGGAAATGCGAAATGATAGGAGAAAACCGGAGGGGGTGGGATGAAGCTAAGAGCTGGAAAGGTGATTGACGAAAGTGATACTGAACTGGAGAAGGGAAAGGATCATGGGACAGGAGGCCTCAGGAGAAAGAAAGGTGGGGGGGGGGAAGAGCACCAGAGGGAGATGGAGAACAGGCAGAGTGATGGGCAGAGAGAGAGAGAAAAAAACAAACAACTAAATATGTTAAGGATGGGGTAAGAAGGGGAGGAGGGGCATTAACAGAGGTTAGAGAAGTAAATGTTCATGCCTTCAGGTTGGAGGCTACCCAGCTGGTATATAAGGTATTGTTCCTCCAACCTGAGTGTGCCTTCGTTTTGACAGTAGAGGAGGCCATGGATAGACATATCAGAATGGGAATGGGACGTGGAATTAAAATGTGTGTCCCAGTGTGGTCTTTTATATATTGGTGAGACCCTACGCAGACTGGGAGACTGTTTCGCTGAATACCTACGCTTGGTCCGCCAGAGAAAGCAGGATCTCCCAGTGGCCAGACATTTACCCCTAGGTTTGAAAGAGCCTAGTTTTGTTCCTATTTACACACACACACACACACCATTGCTAACCTGTTCAATATATTTGCATTTATATTACTTGTATTGCTTAGTTACTAATAAACACTATTAGTTTATAGCAATACCAGACTCCACTGTGTTTTCCATTTCTGCTGGTTCTTTAACCCGGTCACGGGTTACATGACAAGTAGGAAAGTAAACTTCTGCCCCAAAATTGGATTGAACTTATAACTGATGTACTAAAATATTGTCATGTTTATGAACTTGACTCCCCATAAAAAAATAACAAGACTGGAAAAAATTCAGTGTGGAATGAGATTAAGGTGGTTTACAACACTAAAGCAGTATATGTACAATTCTTGATGGGATTTTTCTCAGTGTACTATGCATACAGTACTTTGTTGTGTATCAGTCAAGGAAGTAGATCATTATTTAAAGATACATCCATGATAACAGCACACTATAGTTGCTATGAATAAACTGCAGGTGGGAGTGAAAGAATTGGAATTACCAGACTCACTAAAATGGGCCTATAGTTCCTGGTTAACCAGATAAATTCAACGAGTGGATCGAGTGCTATTGCATTGCAAGGTGCAGCAAGAAGAACCAGCCATGAGGTAGTTATCATAAACTTCTCCTTGACTGACAATTCCCAAGCAATTTGGCAATGCTGTAAGCAGTTTCATGTCCTCAAACCATGTGTCAAAATATTTGCACATCACAGTTTATATTCGCACATCAGAAGACCTGAAAGTATAATGTTGTTTTTGGAAGGATGACAACATTTATGCAAGCTACCATTCACCAGGAAGTACAAAGATGCTTTAGGAAGTCTCTTATATTAATGGAATAAGAATTGATTCACTGATGTGTTAGAATCAATGTGGACCCGGAAAGCAGAATATAAAGATCTTTCTTGTCTTCTGACCTACAATGGCTAAATATTGATGTACTGGGATTATGGCAATATTGGAGTAGGGAGAGGATTACCTAGCTTGTATAGGACACAATGATCTTGTATGTTCCTCAGGAGTGTATATCAGTATCTACTATATCTGTATCTCTATCTATTTTAGCCTGTGTGGAAATGCTTCCTTCCTCAACTGGCTGGCAGATGAGCTTATGGATGCAGAGTGGGAATATCCCCCTGAAAGTTACCATCTTTCTGTTCCCGAAGGCCTCGGATGACAAATTTCTATGCAGGTTGTCTTTAGTATCAATTGCACTCTTTGGTTTGCAAACTGTACAACATACACCATCTCACAGTGAAACATTACTCATGCCAGAAATTCCAGTAACAGAGATGCCATTTCCTTCTTACTGAAGTGAAGAAGATTCAGTCATTTATTTCAGCGCACAGAGCTGGTGGATCCCTTTCATGCTGTGATGAATAGTGTACTGGGGGTCAAGGTAAGGGCCTGCACTTGCTGTTTGCAATGATCCTGTGGTGAGGAAGTTGAGAATTAACCTGACTTTGATGTCCATGAAAAGATCAAACCAGCAACAGAAGCCTGTTTGAGGATCCTCCTGGAAGACAAAACGTTTCAGTAATGTCAACCTTGGAAATCTGGATCTTATGAATACATTGCAGTCTCACTGTAGATACGCTAATCTTGGGCTCAAAGATAGGTATGGGAGAAGTGGATTTGTATTCATGGAACATTGGCATCACTATTGGGGAGGAAAGAAATTCTACCGAGGGATTGGGCTCCATCTGAACCATGCTGGGACGGGATCCTGGTGAATCAAAAGAAAGAATTTGTAGTGGACCTATGAGATGGCTTTTTAGAGCAGCTCGTAGTAAAGCCCAAAAGGAAATCCTGGATTTGATTTGGAAGATTAAGGTAAAGAAACCACAAGGAGGCATTGATTGTAGTATGATAGAATTCACCCTGCAGTTTGAGAGAGAGAAGCTAAAATCAGGAGTGTTGGTATCAGTTGAGTGAAGGTAAATGAAGAAGCATAAGAGAAGAACTAGCCAAAATTGATTGGATGGGGTCACTAGCAGGGATGATGATAGAATAGCAATGGCTAGAGTTTCTGAAAATAATTTGGAGATATAGGATTGGTTTATCTCAAGTAATTAGAATTATTTTAAAGGGAGAATCAGGAAAAAGTGGGAGACAAGGGAAATCAAAAACAAGATAAAAGCAAAAGAGATGACACATAATATAACAAAAATTAGTAGGAATCTGGTGGATTGAGAAACTTTTCAAAACCAACAAAAACAATTTTAGAAGTACTAAGAGAGAAAATATGAAATATGAAGGTAGTGGGTCAATAATATAAAAGGGAATACTAAAAGTTTTTTTTTCAGATACGTAAAGAGTAAAAGGAGGCTAGAGTAGACAGCAGAAAATGATGCCATAAAATTACACTGGAAAGGTGTTAATGGGGGACAAAGAAATGGCAGATGAACTGAATAAATATTTTGTATCAGTATTCAATACGGAGACAGCATGCCAGAAATTTGAGAATGTAGCTGCTATTACTAAGGAGAAAGTGCTTGAAAAGTTGAAGAATCTGAAGATTGACTACACCCTTGGGTTCTGAAGGAAGCAGCTGAAGAGACTGTGGAGGCATTATTAATGATCTTTCAGAAATCACTAGATACTGAAATGTTTTCAGAGGTCTGAGAAATCACAAATGACACTCCACTTTTTAAGAAGGGAGGGAGGCAAAAGATAGGAAATTATAGACCAGTTAGTCTGACTTCAGTGGTTGGCACAATGTTAGAATCCATTATTAAGGCTGACGTTTCAGGCTACTTGGAGGCACATTATAAAACAGGTCAAAGTCAACATGGTTTACTTAAGGGGAGATTTTTGCCTGACAAACCTGTTGGAATTCTTTTAAGCACTAACAGGTAGGATAGAAAAGGAAGACTCAACGGATGTTATTTAATTGCATATCTAAAAGACCTTTGACAAGGTGTTGCACATGAGGCTGCTAAACAAGATAGGAGACCATATATTAAAGGAAGAATGAAAAGAATATTGTTGAATGGAAGAATTCAAAGAGTCAGTATAAAGGGAACCTTTTCTGGTTGTATGCCACTGATTAGTGGTTCTCTACAGAGATCGGTGTTGGGTCCTCTACTTTTCATGTTATAGATTAATGAACTGGATGATTGAATTGCTGGCTTTGTGGCCACATTTGTGGACCTTATAAAGATAATTGGAGGGGCAGTTCGTGTTGAGGAAGCAGGGAGTGAACAGATTAGGATAATGGGAAAAGAAATAGCTGATGGAATACAGCGTAAGGAAGTGTATAACCATGCACTTTGGTAGAAAAAAATAAAGGCATAGAATATTTTCTAAATAGGGAGCAATTCAGAAATCTGAAGTGCAAAAGAACTGAGAAATCCTCATCCAGGATTCCCTAAAGGTTAATTTGAAGGTAATCAAATGCAATTTTAGCCTTCATTTTGAGAGGACTGGAATATAAAAGCAATGATCTAATGTTAATCCTTTATAAGGCTTTGCTTAGACTACATTTGGAGAATAGTGAGCAATTTTGGGGTCCTTATCTATGGAAGCATAAGCTGGCATTGAAAAGAATCCAGAGAAAGTTTACAAGAATGATCCCCCTAGTAAAAGGTTAATGTTTGGGGAGTGTTCAAAGGCTCTGGGACAGTACTCACTGGAGTTTAGAAGCATGAGGGATGATCTCATTGAAACCTACTAAATATCGAAAGGCCTGTACAGAGTGGACGTGGAGAGGATATTTTCAATATTGGGAGATGCTAGGATCAGAGGGCTCAGCCACAAAATGAAAGGATGTCCCTTTTAGAACAGAGATGAGGAGGAATTTCTTTAGCCAGATGGTAATGAATCTGTGAAATTCATTGCCACAGATTGCCTGTGGGGGCCAAGTCATTGGGTATATTTAAAGTGGAGGTTGATGGGTTCTTGATTATGAGAAGACTGGAGAAAGTGGTCGTGTGGGAAAATAAATCAGCCTAAATCAGGCAGTCCCAATGTGTTGAATGGCCTAATTCTGCTCCTGTGTCTTGTGGTTTCATTATCATATAGTATTTGTCTTCTACCCAAAATTCATTGTAGCCTATCATGTAATAATTATGTCTTGAATGACAGGTGTCACCAGTAGAGGTATTACTGAGGCACATTTGGAATGAGTAACTTAGAAGGTAATTGCTGGATTAAACTCTCCCAATTAGTTTAAGCAATGCTTTTGCAAATTGGAAGGTGCTTCGAATTGTTCTGAAACTGCCCATTAATGTCTCCTGATATCAACAGAACACTTTTTAACTAGCGTAAAGGAACAAACCTTCTCTGCTGAGGCTTTCCATGATGATCAATGTAGAAAACTCCCTGCACTCCTATCAGTGTGGGTGGATACAGGAATTCCATGAATAATGTCACCAATAGCTTTTCATCCAATGCTGAATAAGGTCCTGCACACTAATTTAAATCACACATAGAAGTGTCTGGTCAAATTTCACAAATGGCACAATTTTACTTGAAATGAACGCAAGTGCAATTTATGCTGAGAAAAAAACTGAATACTCCACAATAAAATTTCTCACATTTGCGGCATTGCTTAACAATGGCACCTTTGTGTAGTATTTGACTTCAGGGAAAATAGCTTGAAGCCAAGTTTAGAGTAGGACTCCACAGACCTCGAGTCCAATCCAAATCCCATGTTTGTAAGGTAAACGGTTGGATGAATATGATGGCGTTGTACAAAACAATGAAATGATAAAACAGATGAGAAAATTATCTTCAATAAACCACATTCATATAGCAATTGCAGAAATTATCCACTGCTGAACCATTGAAAACAGAAGTTTGTTTTGCAACACATGATACATCAATTTTCCATTCAATCCATTGTATCTTTTCCAGTTTTTATTGCAATTCTCTAATTGAAATCCTTATTCATCTTTTGATTTACTGTAAGTCATTTACTAACAAATAATTTTGCCAATCAACTTTCGAGCTCTTAGCTTCATCCCTCCCCCTCCTGTCTTCTCCTACCATTTTGGATCTCCCCCTCCCCCTCCCACTTCCAAATTTCTTACTGTCTCTTCTTTCAGTCAGTCCTGACGAACGGTCTCGGCCCGAAATGTTGACTGTACTTCTTTCTACAGATGCTGCCTGACCTGCTGCGTTCCATCAGCATTTTGTGGGTGTTGCTTGAATTTCCAGCATCTGCAGATTTTCTCGTGTTTACTGATAAATAATGATTACTTTGACAACTGCAGTATATAATTACACAATATTTGCAGTCGATGGAAAGTCTTGCAGAACGTGAACAGCTTTAGTCTGTCTATAAAAGTTTACAGCGAGCTTGTTTCCT
Source organism: Hypanus sabinus (assembly GCF_030144855.1). Taxonomy (NCBI): domain Eukaryota; kingdom Metazoa; phylum Chordata; class Chondrichthyes; order Myliobatiformes; family Dasyatidae; genus Hypanus; species Hypanus sabinus. The sequence goes on along the minus strand of NC_082707.1, from coordinate 67,978,189 downwards.
GTTCTGTATAGCCCTGACATGAACATCCATCAGGCTGAATGCTGCCAATATTTCAGAGCTAAGAATCATTTCCCTTTGCAGGATTCACATAAACAATTGATGGGCTCAACTGTGAAGAACCAATTGATCTGTATTTTCTTTTTTGCTCAAAGCTCTTTGTGTTTTTATATAAATATGATATCACCTTTTATTTGTTTCTTGGAATGCAGACCAAAATAATCAGGCATGTTAATTACAGCCAGTAGCTCAGTCCTGAGGAAAGAGAAAGATGGGCAGATGGGAAGATAAGGGAGTTTATCTGGTGCTTAATCTGGTAGAACCATATTTCAAATTCTGAAACGTGCCTGCATTATGTCTTGCATGCATATAGTACTAAAATTCTGGTTTCTTTCTGTTCTCACCTTGCTCAGCAGTAGCTCTATATTCATTATTTCCCTGAATTCTTAAACTGGATGATTTATTGATTTAAATCTCCTAACTGACTTTTATTGGTACATATTGAAGTATATCTGGTAGATATTTAATACGTAATAGCTCATACAGGCTTCTAAGTATTGCTAAAGCTAATAGCCCAGATCTTACTGTTATAAAGATGGTGAAACTGCCAACTTTTGGAGTTTAAAGCTGACAGTTCTGGACTACAAGTAGTGGATGCGGCCCAGTAATCACAAGTAAAGCCCTCCCTGCCACCGAGCACATCTACATGGAGCACTGTTGCAAGAAAGCAGCATCCATTATCAGGGATGTCCATCACACAGGTCCTGCTCTCTTCTCACTGCTGTCATCAGAAAGAGGTAGAGGAGGCTCAGGACTCACACCACCGGGTTCAGGAATTGTTATTTCCCCTTAACCATCAAGTTTTTGAACCAAAGGGGATAACTTCACTCAACTTCACTTGCCCCATCACTGAACTGTTCCCACACCCAGTGGGCTCATGTTCAAGGACTCTTCATCTCATGTTATTGCTTATTTATTTATGATTATTATTATTTTCATTTATATTTGCACAGTTTGTTGTGTTTTGCACATTGGTTGTTTGTCCATCCTTTCTGATGTGATCTTCCACTGATTCCATCCTGGACCTACTGTGTATACCTGCAAGAATATTAATCTCGGGGTTGTATGTGGTGACATATCAGATTTAGATTCAGTTTATTGTCATTTAGAAACCACAAATGCAATGCAGTTAAAAAATGAGACAACATTCCTCCGGAACGATATCACAAAAGCACATGACAAAACAGACTACACCAGAAAATCCACATCACGTTTGGCAATCCCCAATCCAGAGTGCGGAGAGGCTGCTGCATATTAATATCATGCTACCGTCTTAGCACGTTCCCCGGAAAGGAGCTTTTATATATGAACTTTTATAATAAATTTACATTTAACTTTGAACTTTTCAACATGCTGAGAATGTGCTGAAAACAGGAACAACTTCTTCAATGCTTTCATGGGGAGGTGCAGCAGCTATCTAGGGTATGGCAGGTTTAGTACATGCCCTGGGCGCCACTTGAAGGGGGGCACCACTGAGCAATTTCTATTAAAGTCAGACAAGTCATCTTTGGATAATGAAAAAAGAATTTTATTCAGATGTATGATCTGTCTTTGATTATCATGGATGAGAAGCACTAGGATGGCCTTATTTGAGAGCATTGTGTAAGAAGACAATGAAACGTTTCTTCATGACGAAGAAGGAAAGTGGAGCTGAAATACGGAAGAGATGAAGTTGGAGGCAGAGGAAGCCAAGAAGTCAAGCAAGTTCTTTATGCCCTTCTTTGAAAAGCCCGGAACAAGTAGTTCGACACGTTCCATGTAGTCGTCTGCACCTGCTACAAGTTTGTTAGAATACGAAGGTGGATCAAGTACAAATGCGCCACAAGCCGAGGAGGAAGTCAAGGCAGATAAATCCGAGTATGACGAGATTGAGAGTGAATATGCCACAGAGAACGTGGACATGACAGGAGGGGAAGATGATGCTGGTGGTGGTGATGTTGAGTTTATTGACAAGATTTTACCTGACGAGATTGAACCTGATGACACTGAACCTAATAAACTGGATGGTGTCAAAGAGCCTTGAACTATCATACCAAAAGTGATTGAACAGCATGACATTGGACTTCTGAGGTTTGACAAGGATACTGGAAAAGCAAATCTGCCTGATGCGGTGAGAACAGAAATAATAAAGCTGGTTTCGAAGTATTTCCAGAACAATGAGGGGCCTTTCCTACCAACAAATAACAACTCAATGAACAAAACTTGGTTCAAGATGAAATTGGGAAATGGTTGTGATGAGGAAGTGACTCGCTCATGGCTGATCTATTCCCATTCTAAAAAGTCTGCATTTTGTATCTGCTGTCTTCTCTATTCCCAGTCAGAGAATCAATCCTTATTGGAGCAGGAAAGTGGTTTCAACCAGTGAAAAGCTCCTGAAAGGATTAGTGTTCATGAAAATGCCATGAATCATCGGGAATGCTTCACACAGCGAAAAGAAATTTAGCTGGAAACAGAGGAGTTATTGACACGGTATTTTAGTCTCCAGTTGAAAAGGAAAAGCAGAATTGGCGTGATATCTTGATGAGAATCCTTCACTGCATAAAATTCTTTGCAACTCAGAACCTGGCTTTGCGAGGACACGGGGAGTCACTTCAGCTAAGCGATGACTTCAATGTGGGAAATTTCCTTGGCTTACTGAAACTACTGGCCATCTTTGACCCTGTCATAAAAGAACACCTCACTCATTTGCAAAGTCATCCTGAATCCACATCTAATTTTTCACCGGGTGTCCAAAACGAATTCATCCACATGATGGCATCCACTGTTCACCAGAGTTTACTAAGAAGCGTTTGTAAAGCCAAGTACTATGGTCTCATGTTTGACTCGACTCCTGATCAGGCACACCGTGAGCAGATGTTAGAAGTAGTGAAGTATGTGGAAGTTGATTTTGAGAGGAAAACAGTCCATGATAGAGTCCTTCCTTGGTTTTATCCAGATAAACCAGAAGGATGTTGAGAGCTTGGTGGAAGACATCTTGAAACAGCTAGAGAAGGACAAAATGGAGCCACAAGATTGTTGGTCACAGTGCTATGACAACACTGCTGGTCACAGAAGTGGTGTTCATCAAAGAATAAGTGAGAAAAACAACCTGGTAGTGTTTGTGAATTACGACAATCACTCACTTAACTTGGTGGGTGTACATGCACCCAAGCAGGATACAATGATGGTCATGTTTTTTTGGAACCATCAAAACTCTCTATGTGTTTTTCTCTTGTTCAACACAGTGCTGGGAAAAACTCAAAAAACGCTGTGCCTGTGGTTGTTAAGTTGGCATCCGAAACCAGGTGGAGTGCAAGGACAGAAGCAGTGAACCCCATCAATAAGCACCTTGAGGAAATACTTCAAGTTCTTCAGGACATGATAGACAATGAAAACGAGACCATTGAAGCAAGAAGTGATGCAAGGCAGCTGTACAACCCAATGTTATGTTACGATTTTCTGATTTTGCTAGGATTTTGGAACAAAGTACTCATTCGCATTGACCGTATTCCAAAGAGGCTGCAGGATCCTAGCATGAACATCCACAATGCTGCCCTGGATTTGAAAGCCCTCTGAGATCATTTTTATGATGAAAGAGAATTGTTGGTCAGTGAGTCGCTCAAAGAAGGAGTTGGTCTCTGTCAAGAATGGAATTGTTGAAGTTGAAAGTCATCAGAGATGAAAGAAATGAATGGCTGATGAGAACTCGAGAGATGCTGGGTTAATAGCTAAGGAGGAAATGGAAAGAGTCATGAAGGGAACACTCGGCTGTCTTCACGGAGAAATGGATGAAAGGTTTGCTCGTTTGCATAATACCAAGTTTGGGTTCCTTCTCGATGTCAAGGGACTGTGTTACAGTGCCGATAGTAACGACCTGAAGGAGAAGTGTGAAAATTTGGGCAAATTATACAGCTCTGATGTTGATGGACAGCAGCTATATGAAGAAATTTTGGATTGCAGAATGTTGCTATCAAGACGAATCAACGTGAAAATATCAAGACCTAAAAAGATTCTTGAATTTATTGTTCAGTATGGAGATGAAAGCGTCTTCCCCAATCTTTGCATTGCTATTCAGATAATACTAACCATCACAGTTTCCATCGCCAGCTGTGAGAGATCAGCAAGTTAAAACTAATACTTTCGTATTTGAGAGCCTCCATGGGTCAAGGCAGACTCTGCGATCTTGTTCTGCTGAGTGTAGAAAGAGAAGAAACTGAAAAAATTGACTTTGATCACATCATAGGCCAATTTGCATCAGTGAAAGCAAGGAAGGTGCAGTTATAATTTTCATGTAGTGCCATAATTTGTTAATTAAAAGATTAACAAGCTTGACTTGTATTTTTTGAGCTGATATTATGGTAAGCTTATCTAAAAGATGTGTGTCAGATGTTTGGACAGGGGCGCAATTTCAGTGCTTGCCATAGGCGCTATTTTCTGTAGATACGCCCTTGGGGAGGTGCTACCTAATATGAAACTCATAATCTCCACCCTCATCGGATTCTCTTGCTGTGGCACTCTAAGTGGCCAGAATCTGTGTTGAAAGCCCATGAACTGTATATCAGAACCACACATGCTGAGTGGCCTGGAAGCTCATTCTCTTGAAACTGGCTGGGTAAAATGAGACCCCAGTTAAGAATCCATGCAGGGGATTTTATGCACTCGCATTAGCCTGGAATTGATGACTCTTATCTGCTCCTATTATGATTAGGATATTTACCTGTGATTTTCTGACAAATATTTGTAGATGCATAAGCTTAAGAAATTACAACAAAGGATGTAGTAATCAACAACTCATGGCAATAGGATACATAAAGGGGTTAATTAAATTGAAAACCACGTGAGGGCCTTTTTCCACCAGTTATCATTTGTTTTGGTTCAATCAGACCAATTTGATGATTGGCACATGTAAATTATATCCATCACAATTCTGTGTGTTGAAGCAACAGTTGGAATGCCATCAACTGCACAACAAAACATTTCTAAATGCCACGTGATTCACTTTCAATGAAAAATGTAATGAAAAGGAAAATCAGAGTTGACCAAAAACAAGAATTTCTTGTTTTTCTGTGTACTTCTGTGTACTTTGTCTATCTGCAATGATAAACCATTGTCTTCCTCAAAAGCATGGCCATGAATGAAAAGCCCCACAAAAACATGTTTTTATAGTCAACTTCAACATTACAGATGTGGACCCCTTCCCAGACTCTTCATCCTCCTGGTGGGGCCTCAAATCTCTTTTACCCCCAACAGAACTCTTTACAATCGTTATCCAGACTGGACAAGGAAATTCATTAAACAGCAAGTGTGAAAAAAACTCTTATTAGAAATACATTCAGGCCTCTGAACAGTTACCAGGAGGTAGGGTAAAAATTACAACTGGAGACAGCATATGAAAAGGGCATATAACTGGCAAGTGAAAAGGGCAATCACATGATAGTCATGGAGGATTTCAATATGCAGGTAGATTGGAGAAGTCAGGTCCAAAGTTCAAAGTAAATTTTATTGTCTAAGTGCAAACTGTATATGTCACTAAGATCCATTTTCCTGCGGGCATACTCAGCAAATCTACAGAATAGTAACAATAAAAGGATCAATGAAGGATCCGCTAAAGTGCAGAAGACAACAAACTGTGAAAGTGCAAATATAAATTGATAGCAGTAAATAATAAGAACATGAAATAACAAGATAAAACGTCATTAAGGTGAGGTCATTGATTGTGCGAACATCTCAATGGATGGGCAAGTGCATGTAGTTACCCGCTTTGCTCAAAAGCCTGTTGATTGTGGTGTAGTAACTGTTCTTGAATCTTGGAGTGCAAGTCCTGACACACGTATCGTTTCATGTAGATGTGCTCAATGGTCAGAAGGGCTTTACCCATGATGTACTGGGCAGAAACAATTATCTTTTGTGGGATTTTCCATTCACAGACATTGATGTTTCTATACCAGTCAATCAGTATACTCCCCGCTACACTGGTTACCAAGTGAAGCAATTTGTAGAATGCCTATAAGATGGATTTCTGGTCAGCTTATAGTTGAGCCCATATGGGAAAAGGCAACTCTGGATTGGGTGTTGTACAATGAACCAGATTAAATCTGGAGATAGAAAAGGTGTGTCAGAAGGGCAATGTCATGATAATCGTTGGAGATTTTAACATGGAAGTGGATTGGGAAAGCCAGGCCAGTACTGGACCTCAAGAGAGAGAATTTGTAGAATGTCTAAGGGATGGCTTTTTAGAACATCTTGTTGCTGAGCCCACTAGGGGATCAACTATACTTAATTGGGTGTTGTGCAATGATCTGGAGGTGATAAGAGAGCTTAAGATGAAGGAGCACTTAGGAAACAATGATCACAATATGACTGAGTTTCACTTTGATATTTGAGAAAGAGAAGCTAAATTCTAATGTGTCAGTATTTCAGTGGAATAAAGGAAATTACAATGGCAGGAGAGGGGAACTGGCCAAAGTTGACTGGAAAAGGACACTAGCAGAAAGGACAGCAGAGCAGCAATGGCTGGAGTTTCTGCAAAAAATGAAGGAAGTGCAAGACATATATATTTCAAATAAGAAGAAATTTTCGAATGGAAGAAGGACACTACCATGGTTGACAAATGAAGTCAGAGCCAAAGTAAAAGCAAAAGAGAGGGCACACAAGGAAGCCAAAGCTAATGGAAAGATAGAGGATTGGGAAGCTTTTAAAAACTTGCAGAAGAAAACTACTAAGCTCATTAGGAAGAAAAAGATGAATTATGAAAGGAAGCTGGCAACTAATATCAAAGAAAATACTAAAAGCATTTTAAAGTGTATAAAGGGTAAAAGAGAGATGAGGGTAGATATAGAACCAATAGAAAATGACGCTGGAGATATTGTAATGAGAGATGCAGAGATGGCAGAGGAACAGAATGCATACTTTGCTTTAGTCTTCACACTGGAAGACATCTGAACTGTACCGGATATTGAAGAGTGTCAAGGAAGTGAAGTATGTGCAGTGAACATTAGGACAGAGAAGGTGCTCAGGAAGCTTAATGGTCTGAATGGGGATAAATCTCCTGGACCTGATGGAATGCACCCTTTGGTTCTGAAGGAAGTAGCTAGAGAGATTGCGGAAGCATTACAATGACCGTTCAAGAATCCATAAATTCTGGCATTGTGCTGGTTGAGTGGAAAATTGCAAATGTAACTCTACTATTTAAGAAGGGTGGGATGCATCAGAAAGGAAACTATAGATCTGTTAGCTTGACATCAGTGGTTGGGAAGTTGTTGGAATCGGTTGTTAGGGATGAGATTACGGTGTACCTGGAGGCGCATGATAAGATAGGCCAAAGCCAGCATGGTTTCCTGAAAGGAAAATCCTGCCTGACAAACCTACTGCAATTTTTTGAGGAAATTACAAGCAGGGTAGACAAAGGAGATGCAGTAGATGTGCTGTATTTGGATTTTCAAAAGGCCTTTGACAAGGTACTGCACATGTGGCTGCTGAGCAAGATAAGAGCCCATAGAATTACAGGGAAGTTACTAACATGGGTGGGGCATTGGCTGATCAGCAAAATACAGAGAATGGGAATAAAGGGATCCTATTTTGACTGGCTGCCGGTTACCAGTGGAGTTCCACAGGGGTCATTGTTGGGACTGTTGCTTTTTGCAATGTATGTCAATGATTCGGATGATGGGATTAATGGATTTGTGGCTAAATTTTCCAATGATACAAAGGTAGGAGGAGGAGTGGGTAATATTGAGCAATAGAGAGCCTGCAGAGAGACTTAGATAGGTTAGGGGAATGGGTAAAGAAATCGTGAATAAAACACAATGTTAGAAAGTGTATGGTCATGCACTTTGGTGGAAGAAATTAACGGGCAGACTATTATTTAGATGGGGAGAGAATTCAAAATGCAGAGATGCAAAGGGACTTGGGAGTCCTTGTGCAGGATACCCAAAAGGTTAACCTCTAGGTTGAGTTGGTGGTGCAGAAGGTGAAATCAGTGTTAGCATTCATTTCTAGAGGTATAGAATATAAGAACAGGGCTGAGATGTTAAGGGTCTATAAGGCACTTGTGAGACCACACTTGGAGTATTGTGTGCAGTTTTGGGCTCCTTATTTTAGAAAGGATATAATGACATTGGAGAGGGTTCAGAGAGATTCACGAAAATGATACCAGGAATGAAAGGGTTAATGTATGATAAATGTCTGGCAGCTCTTGTGCTGTATTCCCTGGAGTTCAGGAGAATGGGGGGGGGTGGTGGGATCTCATAGAAACATTCCAAATGTTAAAAGGCCTGAATGGATTAGATATGGCAAAGCTGTTTCCCATGGTAGGGGAGTCTAGGACAAGAGGGCATAACTTCAGGATTGAAGGACATCCATTTATAACAGATGTGGAGAAATTAATTTAGTCATAAGGTGGTAAATCTGTGGAATTTGTTGCCATGAGCAGCTATGGAGGCCAAGTCATTGGGTGCATTTAAGGCAGAGATAGATAGATTCTTGATTAGCCAGGGCATCAAAGGGTATGGGAGAAGGCAGGGGAGTTGGGATGACTGGAAGAATTGGATCAGCTCATAAATGAATGGCGGAGCAGACTTGATGGGCCAAATGGCCTACTTCTGCTCCTGTATCTTATGGTCTTATGGTTTTATTAAATCAGCGAGCATAAAGTAAAGACAGTGATCATAAAATGATATAAAGTTGATTGGAAGAGGACAGTAGCAGGTATGATGTCAGAACAGCAATGGCTGTAGCTTCTGGGATTAATTCAAAAGGTTCACGATAGATTCATCACAAAGAAGAAAAAGTATTCTACAAGAAGGATGAGGCTGACGAGGGAAATGAAATACAGCTTAAAAGCAAAAGAGATGGCATTTAATATAGCAACAAAAATAAGGTAATGTTAGAGGAATATTAGAGGATTTAAAAACTAACAGAAGGCTACTAAAAAAGAAAAAAGGAGAGAAATGGTAAAGTATGAGAGTAAGCTAGAAAATCAGATACCAAAAGATTTTTCAGATGTGTATGGAGTAAAATAGAGGAGAGTGGATGTCTGACAGCTGGAGAATGACACTGGAGAGTTGTAACGGGGGGGGGGGGGCGGAAATTAGTAAATGGTGGATGAACCTAATAAATACTTTGCCTCAGTCTTCACTGTGAACGGCACTAGAGTATTCAAAAACTTTGTGATTTTCATGGGGCAGAAGTAAGTTTAGTTGATACTATTGAGGAGAAGATGCTTAGGAAGCTGAAAAGTCTGAAGGTAGATAAGTCACACGAAGAAGACAAACTGTACCCCAGAGTTTTTTGAGAGGTTGTTGAAGAGATTACAGAGGCAGTAGTAGTGATCTTTCAAGAATCACTAACTTTGGGAAGGGTTCCAGACATCTAGAAAGTGGCAAATGTCACTTCACTATTAAGAAGGGATGGAGAGAAAAGACAGGGAATTAAAGGGCAGTTAACCTGACATCAGTAGTTGGTAAGATGTTGGATTCCATTATAAGAATGAGGTTTTGGATACTTGGTGTTCCATAATAAAATAGGCCAATGTTTGCATGGTTTCCTTATGGGGTAATCTTCCCTGACAAATCTGTTGGAATTCTTTGGGGAAATAACAGGCAAGATAGACAAAATCAGTGGATGGTGTTTAATTGATTTTCAGAAGACCTTTGACAAGGTGCCATGCATGAGGCTGCTACACAAGATAAATGTCCATGGTATTTCAGGAAAGATGCTAGTATGGATAGAATATTAGCTGACTGGCAGGAGGCAAAGTGTGGGAATAAAGGGGGTCCTTTCTGGGTTTGCTGGTTGCCTGCCAGTAATTAGTGGTATTGGCCGATTATATGTCAGTATAATGGAAATGACGCCTTTGTGGCCTGGTTTGTAGATGATGCAAAGACAGATGGATGGGCAGGTAGCGTTGAGGAAGCAGATAGGCTGCAAAAGGATTTAGCCCGATTAGGAGAATGGGCAGAGAAGTAGCAGATGGAACACCAGTGTCTGGAAGTGTACAGTCATGCACTTGGCAGAAGGAATAAAGCAGAGACTACACAACACGCACAACATGCTGGAGGAACTCAGCAGGCCAGGCAGCATCTGTGGAAGCGAACAGTCAATGTTTCAGGCCGAGACCCTTCATCAGGATGTCAGGAAGCAGAGACTATGTTCTAAACAAGGAGAACATGCAGAATTCAAAGGTGCAAAGGGACTTAAGAGCCCTCATTTAAAATTCCCTAAAGGTTAACTTACATGTTAGAAGTCAGGAGTAAAGAAAGGAAATCCAGCAATAGCATTCATTTTAAGTGGATGAGAATATAAAAGCAGAGATGTAATGCTGAGGATTTATAAGACATTGGTCAGATTGCACTTGGAGTACTGTGAGCAGTTTTTGGCCTCTCATCAAAGAAAAGATGTGCTAGCATAGGAGGGGTTACAAACGAGGTTTACAAGAATGATCCTGAGAATGAAAGTGTTTAATGTATGAGGAGCATTTGATGGCTCTGTACCTGTACCTGTACTCACTGAAGTTTGGAAGAACGAGGGAGGATCTCACTGAAATTTATTGAATTCTGAAAATCTTTGGTGGAGTGGATGTGTAGAGAAATGTTCATGTAATGGGGGAGTCTAGGACAAGAGGTTACAGTCTCAGAATGCAAGGGTATCCCTTTATAATAGAGATAAGGAGGGATTTCTTCAAATGCAGTGTGATGAATCTGTGCAATTCTTTTCAAGGCAGCTGTGGATGCCAAGTCATTGGGTGTATTTAAAGCAGAAGTTGGTGGGTTCTTGAATAGTAACGGTGTCAAAGGGCATGGAGAGAAAGTAGGATAGTGGGGTTGAGATAGATAATTATACCCATGATGGATTGGGGGGGAATAAGACTCTATGGGCTGATTGGGCCTAATTTTGCTCCTACATCCTATGGTCTTATGGACTTGCATTCTGTGATCTATAGTAGTAAAATTCACAAAGGAAAGGCCTTTACTATCGTGCAAAATTTTTTTGTCCTCATGCTGCAGGGTTTTGCAATGACTGAATCTTGAATAAAACAATCATTCATGCACTTTTCAATTTAATGCACCATTATTTCCTGTCAGTCATTATAGTTTAATTAGCTATTTATTTTTCTATCTATTTCTTCTCTTCTAAGTGGTTTGTGAGTATGTCTATTTACATAGTCTTTTGTGTATATAGAGTTCTCTTAGACACATTCACTGAGACGTATTCTTCTTGTGGTATTTAGATTAAGAGCGTCAGGAGCCCTCAGACGTGCTGCGGTACTTCTAGAGCTCCTGTGTGCAAAATTCTATGTAAATGCCCCCAAAATGAGGAATACTGTTCGTGCATTTTTGCCTTGAATATTAAGGTGACACATAAACAATTGTATATAATTATGGAAAACATTTTCTACTATATCATGACTTTAGCAAGAGTGCAATAAATAGAAGTTGGCAAATTTATAGAAGTAAATCTGCAGAAATTTCCAGCAAAGCAGGCAGCATTTGCCATCTAAAGAACAGAATTGTAAACTTCATTTTTCTTTCCATATGCTGCCAGACATTTTTTGTTTTAATTTCAGATTTCTAACATCTGCAGATTATTGTTCCTGCAGAATAGGCTGCTGATTTGCAATGACATGTCTTAACACTTTACACACAGATATGCTTCCCGCTGTTGTGTTTACAGAAAAGAAATATCTTTATTAATATCCATAAACAAGATGGTAGCAGCAGAGACCTTTTCTGCGATGTAAAGGGGAAATATAACAATGTGACTATTAATAGCATGACAGAGTATTCCTTCTGGGATAAGAGATCTCAGCTACTTGGAATCCAAGCATAACACACATCTCAGAGCCTCTGTTGTAAATATGTGTACAAAAACTAGGATTTCCTTTATAACTCAATAGCTCTGAGTCAAAGTGGCAGGATGTTACATTTCACAGAAAAAAACTAATTTTAAAAGTCTTTTGAGGACTATAAGTTCCACAACTAAGAAAATTTCTTCACGGTAATTAATTACATGTTGAAATGAATAATAACATTGGTGTGGAAATACCTTAACTCCAAAGTCACCACAAATTCTCTGTTACCTCCCAAAAAGCCTAACACCAGAACGAGAAAATTCAGACTCTTATTCTCTTTAATTACTCAGATTATAGTTACACCAAATTTAGTGTGCATGCTTACCATTAAGTCCTGTCATGTGTAATTGGAAACATGGCTAATTGAGAGTCAAGAGCCTCTGATCATAGCTGACTATAGTCATTATAGAGAATAGAGGTGTTAGGGAAATGAATGAAGATACTTCCAAATATATACAGTTGTGAAATTGTTATTAGCATTACGGAAAACTGTTCGTGAGTTTTATTATTAAATTATTTTTCATCTACATTTTGATGATTTTGTTTTAATTATATATTATTTTGATTTTTTTTCCCATTCAAAGTTATTTCATCCAATTGTTCAATTCTACTTATTGATTGATAGACCATAAGTAAATTGCTGTCACAAGACAAACCTGCACATTTTAATTAAACAAATCTGCCTCTTTTTTCAGAATTACTATGCATAACATTTCTAGGCGACTGTAGCATTGAAATTCAATAAGCCATACCAAAGATCTATTAGAAAGATAGTCCTCTCTAACAATTTAAAACACAAGAATAGCAACGAAAGTCTATTTATACAATTCCAAAATTTTGAAAAAGTGAGGGTGAACTGATAAATTGTGCATAAAATAAAAATGACTATCTCCTTTCTTTTAAGGAAGACCTATATTCGGTGATAAATGTCTGTCCCTTTGGTTTGACACCAGAGTAACTTTCTGCACTTGTGTATCTGAATTTGCCATTTAAAGAACTGATGGGTTCAGCTTAACTAATAGTCACTACAAAATAACCATCAACTACACCAGACACTCTGGCATTAACTGCTGCTGTTTTTGCTCACTGTAATGACATTACTCATTTAATAATAGCTGCAAACACATGAATGTAACTGCCGTGACAAGAAACCAATTGTATACATGAAAATGTTGGGAAGTCATGATGCAAGGATTTGTCATTTACAAAATCAGAATGAAGCCTCAGCAAATGGGGTCAAATTAAAATGTTTTACAACAAGGATCAGTTAACTGGTATTTTTTAAAGTACATCGAGTCGCTTATTCACAGATCAACAATAATCATGTTCTTTTATTATTTATCTTTACTTAAATCTCCCCTTCTTAAATATTTTCTTCTTTCCTCATTATGTCTCCCTAATATCAGTCTACCAAAGAGAAAGTGAGTATCAATAGACAATAGGTGCAGGAGTAGGCCATTCGGCCCTTCAAGCCAGCACCACCATTCAATGTGATCATGGCTGATCATCCACAATCAGTACCCCGTTCCTGCCCTCTCCCCATATCCCTTGACCCCGCTAGCTTTAAGAGCTCTATCTAATTCTTCATTGAAAGCATCCAGGGAATTGGCCTCCACTGCCTTCTGAGGCAGACCATTCCATAGATCCACAACTCTCTGGGTGAAAAAGTTTTTCCTGTACTCTGTTCAAAATGGCCTACCCCTTTTTCTTAAACTGTGGCCTCTGGTTCTGGACTCCCCCAACATCAGGAACATGTTTCCTACCTCTAGCGTGTCCAATCCCTTAATAATCTTAAATGTTTCAATCAGATCCCCTCTCATCCTTCTAAATTCCGGTGTATACAAACCCAGTCGCTCCAATCTTTCAACATATGACAGTCCCACCATCCCAGGAATCAACCTTGTGAATCTACGCTGCACTCCTTCAATAGCAAGAATGTCCTTCCTCAAATTTGAAGACCAAAACTGAACACAATACTCCAGGTGTGGTCTCACCAGGGCCCTGTACAACTGTAGAAGGACCTCTTTGCTCTTATACTCAACACCCCTTGTTATGAAGGCCAACATGCCATTAGCTTTCTTCACTGCCTACTGTACCTGCATGCTTATTTTCAGTGACTGATGAACAAGGACACCTAGATCTTGTTGTACTTCCCCTTTTCCTAACTTGACACCATTCAAATAGTAATCTGCCTTCCTGTTCTTGCTTCAAAAATGGATAACCTCACATTTATCCACATTAAACTGCATCTGCCATGCATCTGCCCACTCACTCAACCTGTCCAAGTCACCCTGCATTCTCCTAAAATTCTCCTCATATTTCACACTGCCACCCAGCTTTGTGTCATCTGCAAATTTGCCAATGTTACTTTTAATCCCTTCATCCAAATCATTCGTGTATATTGTAAATAGCTGTGGTCCCAGCACCGAGCCTTGCGGTACCCCACTAATCACTGCCTGCCATTCTGAAAAGGACCCGTTAATCCCTACTCTTTGTTTCCTGTCTGCCAACCAATTTTCTATCCATTTTAATACCCTAACCCCAAAACCATGTGCTCTAATTTTGCCCACTTATCTTCTATGTGGGACCTTATCAAAGGCTTTCTGAAAGTCCAGGTATAATACATCCACTGGCTCTCCCTTGTCCATTTTCATAGTTACATCCTCAAAAAATTCCAGAAGATTAGTTGAGGAAGATTTCCCCTTTGTAAATCCATGCTGACTTGGACCGATCCTGTTACTGCTATCCAAATGTGCCACCATTTCATCTTTTATAATTGACTCCAGCATCTTCCCCACCACTGATGTCAGGCTAACTGGTCCATAATTCCGTTTTCTCTCTCCCTCCTTTCTTAAAAAGTGGGATAACTTTAGCTACCCTCCAATCCTCAGGAACTGATCCTGAATCTATAGAACATTGCAAAATGATTACTAATGTGTCCACAATTTCTAGAGCCACCTCCTTAAGTACCCTGGGATGCAGACCATCAGGCCCTGGGGATTTATCAACCTTCAGTCCCATCAGTCTACCCAACACTATTTTCTGCATAATGTGAATTTCCTTCTGTTCCTTGGTTCACGAGTTCCTCTGGCCACAATTACATCTGGGAGATTGTCTGTGTCTTCCCTAGTGAAGAAAGATCCAAGTACCTGTTCAACTCATCTGCCATTTCCTTGTTCCTGATAATAAATTCACCCATTTCTGCCTTCAAGGGCCCAACTAATTTTTTCTTCTTCACATACCTAAAGAAGCTTATACTATCCTCCTTTATATTTTTGGCTAACTTACCTTCGTACCTCATCTTTTGTCCCTGTATTACCATTTTAGTTATCTTCTGTTGCTCTTTAAAAGTTTCCCGATCCTCTGGCTTCCCACTCATCGTTGCTATGTTATACATCTTTTTTATTTTTATACTGTCCTTGACTTCCCTTGTCAGCCACGGTCACCCCCTACTCCCTTTAGAATCTTTCTTCCTCTTTGGAATGAACTGATCCTGCACCTTCTGTATTATTCCCAGAAATACCTACCGTTGTTGTTCTACTGTCATCCCTGCTAGGGTATCCTTCCAGTTAACTTTGGCTAGTTCCTTCCTTATGGCTCCATAGTCCACTTTGTTCAACTGTAATACTGACACTTCTGATTTTCCCTTCACCCTCTCAAATTGTAGATTAAAACTTATCATATTATGGTCACTGCCTCCTAATGGCTCCTTTACCTCGAGTTCCCTTATCAAATCCGGTTCATTACACAACACTAGATCCACAATTGCCTTCTCCCTGGTAGGCTATTTATTATCTAAGTACAGAACTTACATAATAAATGTAACATGAACGTTGAACACAATCCAACTGAAATCAATTTACTAAATTTTACATTTGGGTGTTAAAATTAAGCACCCACTGCTCTGTACTAATTGGTTATTGGACCTCCTTCAAAAATCATGGGCTGCAAACATCTTTGAAATATACTGGGATCATGAAAAGTTAAGAAATTGATTGTGCCTCCATGCCTTCTCTACCATTTCATAAGATTGTGGCTAGCCTTTTAGTTCTGCATTACTTTCCAGCATCCAAAAATCTACCAATCTTTTTTCTTTACAAAGTCAGGCAGTATCTGAATCTCCATAGCCCTCTTGGGTAGAGATACTCATGGAGTCAGCACCCTCTAGATAAGGAAATTTGTCATCTCGAATGGGAACTTGTTATTTTGATACGGGCTCTTGGTTCCAGACCCAGCAACTAGGGGAAATACCATCCCAATATCTGCCAGTCAGCCTCATAGATATTTTGCTAATTTACCTAATTGGATTATTTTGCTCTCATCTAAGACATATAGAACCAAACTGCCTGACTTCTTTTCACACAATCAACTACAATGCTAATGAACTTTCATGACATTACTTGTATCTTTCCTTACATTGAGAAAGCAGACCTGTGCAGAATTGTCTACATGTTTTCTTGCCACAGTGGTTTGTAACCTACTTTTATTCGGATCTTGTTATTATTTTTTGAGTCCATTGTTGCCACTTTCTTAATATAGATTTCAACATTTCACTATTGCTGACATCAGGCTAACTGGATTATTGTTTCTATTTTTCTCTTTCCCTCCTTTCTTTAATAGTGGAGTTATATTACCTGCTCTTCCTATCTGTGAGAATGGTTCCTAGGATCTGCTCTTGTTAAAAACAATACTATCTTTTTTATTTACATTAATATTTTTGAAATACTCATGTGCTCCAGATGTTTCGGCCCCCACACCTTTCGAACTGTTTCTGTGCCTTCTTCAGTGAAGACATGCAATATATATATGTATAATTTCTTTGTCAGCTCACTATCCCTCAAAACAATTCTTCTGTCCCAGTCTATCAGAGATCAATATTAACATTCTAATTTTCTATTTCATTTTAACGTCTAAGGAAGTACTTTTACATGATTTTAACAATCCTCAGTAGGCTGCTCTCCTAGCTTTTCTTCCTTTGCTGGAGTCTGAATTATTTTTCTATTATTCAGCTTTAGTTTCTCTTTGGCAATAGTTCAAGCCTTTTGCTTTCATTTGATTCTTTCTTTAGCTTCGCCTGCTGGCTAATGGACCACATTTGGGGGATTTTCTTGCCTTGAAGGGACATGTATGATTTGCAAATTACATATTCATTCCTTGAAAGTTAGTCATTCCAACTACCTACTTCCTAATACCATCAGATTTTGCATTATTCATATCTTGACCCTGATTTCAGACTCAAATAAATCACTATCAATCTTTATATAAAATTCTGTCCTATAATAAATATGGTTTTTTAAAAGAGAATAACTGCTATTAACTATGCCATATTACACAATGCAACAGCTAAAATAACCTCCTTTCTAGAGCAGGGTGTTGAGGTATCTCTTTTTAATTTCATAATTTTAGCTTCTATGCTACGATTATTCATTTGATTTGTCCAGTCAATGATTTTAATGTTACACTTTTTAATATATACATCTAAATTCCTGATTTACAGAAAACATTATATTCATGTTATTGTTTGAGAGCCAATAAAGAAATCCAAGAAATGTTTACTATCCCTTCTGTTTCATAGCTTTAAAAAAGAAAATTCCATCAGGTTTTAGTAGCTATGATCCTTTACCTTTGCTGTCTATCCATTTTTTCTTTAATCAGGGCTTCCCCCCCCCCACCCCCCACCCCCGCCTTTTCTATTTTGCCTTTCTCTTCCAATCAAGAATATCCTAGAATATGTTATTCTCAACCTGGGTCATTTAGCTGTCACACAATTAAACTGTTCCAATTGTGAACTTAGTTCACCTATCTCGTTATGAATGCCAATTATATTCAGATGAGGAGCCTTCAGTTTTGGTTTTGTAACATGTTTACATGTTGTGACCCTAATGCAGGAATAACCTCATTTTGTACGCTGCTCCTTCCTGATGGACTCCATTTTGCTAACCTACACTATCACTTTGTACTTTACATTAAAATGTCAAAAATAACCTCCATCAGAAATTCATCTTGTCACGTAAAGCCCCAAGACCAATCTTCCTATTCAATCCACTTGACCCAGCCCATTTCATCGGCAGCCTCCTCCTTCCCTTATACTTCTACCAGTGGCTCATGAGCAGAAGCCAGTCTCTGAGTCTCAATGTCAAACAATGGGCCTGACTAATGCCATGAAAATTGTTACTTAAGTGAAAATAAGACTAAAACACTGCTGATGCTGGAACCCAGAACAAAAAGAACACTGGACGAATACAGTGGTGACTAACGTTTAGTTCAATGTTTCATGTCAATTTTCTGAGAAGGAGCAGGAAAGATTGCTAGCATGTTGTTGTTGAATGGGAGAGATGAACAAAAGGGAGAAGAAAACTAAATAACCTGCATCCAGGCCCTCTCCTCACACAGACTCATCTGTCCACCTAGTTTTCTTCTCCTTTTGTCCACCCCTCCATCTCCTCTTCTCCCCCTTCTCTCAGCTTGTTCCATTGAACCATCGTCCCTCCTCAGCTTGCTCTACCAAACTATGTTTGAGCCTCTCCTCCACCTGGTTCCATTCTATAACCACTCCAGGGTGGTTATCTGTGGTTTGCTTCCAGTTCCTTGTGCTGGTGAAGGCAGGATCAGGGAGATATGGGATCTCAATGCGTGGCTGAGGAGCTGATGCGGCAAGCAGGGTTTTAGATTCTTAGACCACTGGGATCTGTTTTGGGGTAAGGATGAATTGTACAAAGGAGTCGGTTTGCACCTTAACAGGTGGGGGACCAGCATTCTGGCAGGCAGGTTTGCCACTGCTACACGGATGTGTTTAAGCTAATAAGTGGGGAGGGGGCAGGGGAGGAGACAAAGTGGAAATATAAGGATGGAGTTAAAGGGAAAGAGAGAATAAGAAAACTTAAGAGAGACAACAGAATTAAAGGGGCAGAAAGCTCAGGAAGGGTTCGGAGAGTATGGCCAAATGCAAAAGGAATCGATGTGAAAGGTGAGGGGAGTGATGGATTTAAAGTATTATATATGAATGCATGAAGTATAAGAAATGAAGTGGCTGAGCTTGAGGCTCAGTTGGAAATTGGCAAGTATGATGTTGTGGAAATAACAGAGACATGGCTGCAAGAGGACCAGGGCTGGGAAATGAATACTCAAGGGTATACATCCTATCGAAAAGACAGACAGGTGGGCAGAGGGAGTGGGGTGGCTCTGTTGGTGAGGAATTAAATTCAGTCCCTTGTGACGGGCGACATAGAGTCTATGTACAGTACTATAGCAATATATAACTTTGAGATTTGCCTTCTCCAGCCACGAAACAACAAAATACCTCAACCTGTTCATGCGCAAAAGGAAACAAATTGCCCGAATGGCTAGAACATCAAACTCCAAACCCCTCCATCCCATACATTGTTAAACAATAATTTTCAGACTGCTTATAAATACTCTTTTTTGTGCAGCTGAACACATCTGTGAGACCAAAAGAGTTTAAATTCCGCTCATGGAGGGTGACTTCATTATTATTGAAGAAATATAAATGTAATAGCTAGCTTCAGAATATTATGCAATTAAATTGTTGCTCTGATTCACTAATTATACTATAGGTGGTAATCTAGAACATTAGGATTGCTGTTGCTTAAATTATTTATACACTTACCTGGAGGCAACTATTCCAGTAATGACCATGAGATTAGGAAGTCACAAAACTGAATATTTTCAATATAATGTGCATGGAAATTTAGAACAATGAAGGACAATTTATATTCATGAATTACAATATGGCACTTGAATTCCATGGTGCTACAGATTTCTGAAGATGACTATTATGAGCAGTTAATATGACTGAAGCTCCTGAGGGGTTTATTTTTGTTTCTTGATATTTGAGAAATTACATAAATTCATGGAAGAGGTGTTCGCTCCCTAACACCACTTGACAGCTAACTCTGCAAAAATAGCATTTCATGCTTATCCTTCTTATAATTTCCTTGAGGTGGTGACATTCATGATTTAATTGGTCATTAAAGTGCAATGAAGTTGAATACAATAACTCAGAGCATTAAGTACGTATTGTAAAGATACTTGTTAATAATTTCTAATCAAATATTTGCTCAGGAAGTAAGTGATTTAAAGGGTTCACTCTCAATACTTCAGTGTGAAAATTGATTGAGGTGATTGTTTTTCAGACTAATCTTTATATTTGTAGAAAGAATCCTTAATTTTCCTTTGACCCTAAATTTCCCCCATTCCTTAACTTTTTCTCTGTGTCTGTTTAGACATTGAATTCACACATTCTGACTTATCCACGTTGTCAGTCAGTCTAATGTTTATTTTTTAGTTATTAGCTCTCTTTGGTTATGGAGATAAATATTGTCCCAGATGCGATGTGTTGTCATTAGCTCATACTTTCAGCAACTTTGTAGGCACAAAAAAGTTAAACCACTATTGTGCACAAGCAAGGCTAACTGACAGGGTATGCTGTGAGATGGCCCGTGATGTTTAATCATTCCTAACTCATTCTCTGTTTTCTATGAGCAATTCTGTTAGCTTTTAATTGAATTCAGATGTCAAATTTTGGATATTGTGAGTAATCACCAGTGCATAATCAGTCAAAATATTTCTCTTTTGAATCTGTTTCCCATGATTAGTCATTGAATACTCTTGTCTTCAGCTTTTCCTCCTTACATTCTAGACCAGTCTGAGTAACTGAGAGTGGATTCCAAATGCATTAAGGTAGATTGGTTGTGTTCACAGAGCTGTCAGAAAGGCCAATCCCAGCTGAAGGAGGGCAAAGTATATAGACAGCCAATTACTTCAGAGTTTACACTGAAAAGACCTAGAGTATGGAATAGATTAAAATCCCACATTAATCACTGCTTCATAGATAAAACCTACATAGTTAATTACAGCCACATTTCTGCATTGACAGCACAGTATTTCTAATAAGATGAATAAATTGTTATTTTTCCCATTCCACTCGATTAGTCAGAAAACACTGAACTTGCAACTCTTACAGGAAAGTGCATCAAGGTTCCCCATGATATTTTTATTCTACATTGTGTGATGAACACCATCAAATCATAGTTTGTTTCTAATCCTTTCTCCCCATGTGGTGCTTGTACTGACAATGTTTGATAACCTAAGTTTGATCAAGTGTCTGATAACTTGCACCATGCAGAAAGTTACTGGAGAAAGAAATCACAACTGAAATGTGGATTTAATCGTTTTCATGCTTTCAGTTACATGAGCCAGATTATCCTGTTAGTTGGCCAGCATTTTGTCAAGATTTGCCAGCTAAAGGAAGCATGCAGAGACATTGCTAAATCTGCATCGGACCTAATAGCGTTGAGTTGTGAGTTCAGATGCACTGCATGTCTAACCTTTTGCTTTTATCCAAGTGATATCAAATGATCCAGCATGAACCTATTCCATTGCAGAGGGTTGATCATCAGAATGATTTACAGTTCATTTATGTGACGTGACATTTTCCCTTATTTTAATTAATCTTAATGTTTTAAATTAATTTTTTCAAAATGTTTCAAGTAAAATTATTACATTTTACATCCATTTAATTAAATGAATTGTTTGAATAGAAAGTTATGAAAGATTAGAAATAGTTAAAAGAACCGTTTGCAATACAAGCCAACAGGGTACTGTGATGAAACAGCCGCAGATTCTACTACCTGAAGTTTATCCTCCCCTTATAGACTACTTTGCTTTGTGGGATATCTATGGCCTGCGGTTTCACTTCTTTCCTGAGAGCATGACGGATTCGTTTGACAATAGGGAAGGTGCTGGGGTGGACCCTGGGCGATGCATTCTCATTAGGCAGTTGGCAGTTTTCTTTTACCAAATGTGTCTTCCATCTTTGTCAAAGATATTCACCATGGGCTCTCCACTGAAGGTGATTATAGTTATTCATGGGTTATCACCAGTCTCGCCGATTAAAGCGCTGAGGAAGATTGAAATCACCTAGGTGAGTGTGGAATGTGAGTGAGGGCTTGGCACCGTCTACCAGCCTTTTGCTTTTGAATGACATCTCTCCCCTTCAATGCTGTTGGAAGATGGTCCTGAAACAAGGTTTAATCGACATAGTTGTGGATTCGACTCTGTAGTTCATGTTATAATGCACTTCTGGTTCCTGATCTCTCCTTTTTTGTTGCTATTTTGGGCGATTTTGAATTGGGGGTGCAGATAAAAAACACTGAACTGAACTGAATATCCCTGAATACCCCTGGATTCTTTCAATTTTCTGTTTTATATTCTGTGTTTCTCACTCATTCTTGTTGTTGCTGTTTGCATAATTTGTTTACCTTTCTGCGTGGGGAGGGATTGATGTTTTTTCTTTGAAAGGGTTCCATGATTTTGCTTTATTTCATGGCTGTCCATGGGGAAGACAAACCTCAGGGTTGTATACTGCAAGCATACTTTGAAGAGTACTTTGAATCTTTGAATTACAATAAACTGCTTAATAAACGATTGCGCAGAATATACAACACGCACTTTGGCTCATATGGTCTGTAACGGCAAAATGGTTCATCTCTCTCTGCCCTGTGCCTCTTCATGTATGTATCTTTCAAAATGCTTCTAAAATATTGCTATTGTTTTATCACAATTGTATTCATCAATATCATATATTGAATTAATTTTCAACAGCCATAACTTAGAAAACTTATAAAATCTGTTAAACATTACCATTTAAAATTTGAACATGTTTGAAACATTTTGAAAAAGTAAAAAAGCAAGAACATGCTAAAATGCTAAACTTTCAAAATGGTTCAACTGAAGAATGAATGTAACTTATTTGTAATTTGCCTCACTTCCTGGAAGACCCCAGAGTTGTTTCAGGTTCAGTTTTTTTTTTAATTATCACATGTACATAAAAACACACAGTAAAATGTATGATTTGTGTTAACAGTCAACATAACCTGGGGGCAGGCGCAAGTATGGCCACGCAGTCTGGCACCAACATAACATGCCCACAACGCTTGGCAGAACAACACAGAACAGAGCACAAGAAACAACAAAATATCAACAGCAAAACAAGTCCCAGTCCTCCCTCCCAAACCATTATATACAGTCCTCCAACAACAGAACAGATTGTCTTCTGCCTTCAGCTTCACTCCTCCAGTAGACATATTTTTGCAGACATTGGGCTTCGTTGTTGCTCAGAACATTGCACTGTGTCCAAATACAGAGCAGGAGGTCAGATGTGCTATGGTCTGTCTTCTGCCTTGCAGCGTGCTGATGATTGAACTGTGGAAAAGATTTTCTGGTTGCTTTCCTCTGAACTGCCAGTGAGAGTTTTTGTCATTTGGACTGTTCAGTTAATTAAATAATATCCGGAGAAGCAGGAAGAATGTATTTAGGAGGGGCTGATAAGATAATGGAGCACACAGAAAATGGTAGAGAATATGGACAAAATATTTTCTTCTGTTAGACAAGACTTAGCACATAGGATTAGGGATGTCATGCGGAAATTGTATTGATGTACATACAGTTCTAGTCATAAAATTAGAGGAAAGATACAATGGCACCATTTACCAATGCATGTGTTGCCTGGGTCAGAGAGGTTTAATTAAGAAGGAACGTTGGCTAGACTGGTATTACCATCTAGGGATGAAAAAGATAATTGTGAAATTTAAACTGAAATATTAAGACTACAGTCTATACTAGAGAAGAGAGGAGGTTAAGACCTTGAAAGAATTGATTTCAAATGACCTGTAGTAGGGTTAGATAGATATGGACAATATATGATTTTGCCTAGAGTGATAGGAATGTGGAATTCTTAGTCAGGAGGCCTGTGAAGAGATTGGCCAAGGCTGGAAAATTTGATTGTTGGGAATAGGCCTGTTTCAATTGGTATGGGCACATGGACTAAATGGCCTCCTATACCTTATATTTCTAGAATTCTATGTTAAATTATATTTTTGTTATTTTTTAGCCACTAGTTGAAAAGAATATTTTTTTAAGATCATAATCTCTTTTCTCTTCAGGGATAATCAATTTGGTGTCATTTTTAAGAATTATAGCTCCTTTGATGGAACTTTGTAAGGTATTTTATATTGCACAGGTCCCATGAGAGAGAAGTTCTCTCAAAGTAATTCACTGTGATTGATTACCTTGGAAATGTTGGCATAATTGCTGAATCAGAAAACGTATCAGCAAATTATGAAGCACATTGTTCTATAAACAGCAAATTAGAAACAAAAGCTGTGTTGTCTAAATTCAAAGGATAGCAAGTAAACTGACAATCCTTAACCCAATGATGGGTTTCCCCTGAGTGCTTTGGTTTCTCCCAAATTCAGAATTATTGATGGATTAATTGCTTACTCTAAATTACTTTCTAATATAGGT
Organism: Hypanus sabinus; assembly: GCF_030144855.1. NCBI lineage: Eukaryota > Metazoa > Chordata > Chondrichthyes > Myliobatiformes > Dasyatidae > Hypanus > Hypanus sabinus. The sequence goes on along the minus strand of NC_082707.1, from coordinate 67,953,981 downwards.
TAATAAGAGAATAAATTGCTGGACTACAGGGAAATACACAGAGGGTTTTAGGACTCAAAAGATTCTTTTGCATGGATCTAAGTGCCAAATGTCCTCTTTCGGTGTCCATAAGACTATAAGACCGTAGGATACAGGAGCAGAATTAGTTCATTTGGCCAATTGATTCTGCTCTGCCATTTCATCATGGCTGATCCAATTTTCCTCTCAGCCCCAATCTCCTGCCTTCTCACTATATGCCCTCACCAATCAAGAATTTATCAACCTCTGCCTTAAATATACGTAAAGGTTTGGCCTCCACAGCTGCCTGTAGCAAGGAATTTCTTAGATTCATGCCACTTCACCTCTTTTCTAAAAGGACACCCCTTTATTCTGAGGCTCTGCCCTCTGGTCCGAGAATCTTCCACCAGAGGAAACATCCTCTCCGCATCTACTCTATTAAGGCCTTTCAACATTTGCTAAGTTTCAATTAGGTCACCCTTCATTCTTCTGAATTTTAGTGGATACAGGTCCAGACCCATTAAACACTCTTCATATGATAAGCAATCCAATCCTGGAATTATTTTCATGAACCTCCATGTCATAAGTAAGTAAGTCATTACTCTTCTTTAAAAACAATCTTAAAGGGAGGTTAGGGCATCTGTTGGTTTTATTTCCATAGAATGGGATTTTCTAAAATATGGCTTGTCTCTTCTTTTTCAATAAAGTGCTATCTGACTTTGGTGCATAGCAATCTTGTCTTTAATCTGACTTGACTGCTAAATTCAGAATATGGTGGATTGGAAGTGCATGAGGACTTCCTGCTGGATGTACTTCGTCTACCATATTAATGAAGGCAAATTTTATTTTGTCTTGGCATAGCTGTAAACAGCCATTATGCACATTCGCTTTGCAAATTAGGAGAGAAACACATGTAAGAGGCTGTCGTATCAAGACTGGCTAGCATTGGGTTTACTGATGGAAAGGTCTTAGCAATACTAGGTTTGTGAGCTGCCAGAAAGTCCATAAAATATAGTTAGCTGAATGTAGAACTCAAGAGTGAGTGCTTCAACTGGCTGCAGACAGACAGACAGACATACTTTATTGATCCCGAGGGAAATTGGGTTTCATTACAGCCGCACCAATCAAGAATAGTGAAGAAATATAGCAATATAAAACCATAACTAAATAATAATAAGCTAATATGTTCTTCTCATGCCTATAATAGATGAACAATCCTATCGTAAGGAGTTTCTTCTTTTATGTTACTGCTAAGGCTAATAAAATGGCTTCTTTGTTATGTTAAAAATAAAAATGCTTCTTTGTTATGTTAACTGGTGTGACAGTGCTTTCTCTTACAATTTGTTTGGGTTATAATTACCGATAACGAGAATTGTATTAATTTGTTAACCAATTGCAATAGCTGTTATTCTTTCTTGTGGGGCGGCGTGAGGGGGTTAGAGGGAGTAGACGCGATGTTGTAAGCTGGGCGATGGAACGGACCCTGAGCGGGGATCCAAGGCCCAGGGGTTTTGGCGAGGAGAGGAGACGAGGACAGATTCGTGTGGTGCGTCTGATCAATCACTGTGGTTAGTCCCAGGCAGTGGGTCGAGGAGGTTGGAGGGGATTGAATAGTGGCAAGAAGACATTGGTAACTGAGCTCCAACGGTTCTGCAGGAAGTGGTTTGGACTTTGATAAGTTTGGCGCCTTTTACTTTTCCTTTTATATTGTATCTCTATTAGGTACATTGTTCCAGTAAGATCTATAAATTATTTAATTATAATTACTTAATCGCATATGGTGTACTGTTGGTTATTTGGCGGGGTGGGGACATCACACAGCATCCACACCAGCTGATTACCCAGTTTGGCGGGGCCGAAGGCTGCTCCCCCTAGGCGGAAGTGAGCTGAGTGAGCCTAAGGCTTTCCAGGGGGCTACGCTATCAAAAGTAATCCTTCCACTTCTAAAAGGTGTCCATGGCTTTAAGTGGATGTGCCATTGAAGGGGGCTCATTGAAATTTCTTACAGGGGGAAACTCCATGAAAAGACAAAGAGTCTATCTTCTAATTAGCCAAGAATTTGCAAATTGTGATATGCAGGTAGATAACATCAATTTCGTTGAGATCATATTCAACCTGAAATGTGACACCAAGTTTCAAAATTCTTGAACAGGTATAGGGGAACCACAAAAACTCTGACAATTGTCAGCAGAATATAATATAAGTTGATGTATTCATGCACTTCATTTACTTGGAGACAATTTACTCATCACTATTAATGTAGAAATGTTTTATCTGTAAAACAATTTGTTTGTAAGAAATGATCTACAAAATATCTAAAGTAGCATATCAGTTTTCTTTCTTGTACCTTCATTGTATTCACACAGGTAACGTATATTGCAGTTCCTTTGACATCTCCTGACTAGTTGGAAGTTTGGTTTGTGTAAATCACAGTAACTTTTTTTTCCACTAATTTTATGATCAACAGAACTAAGAACAAATTAGCTGTAATTTAGCCTAATATGGAAAATAAAATATAAAAAATATGTTTCAATTCTTTTAAGCTCAACTTCTTATTATATCAGAATTTTTATTTTTGGGAGTAATTTTTCAATGTCACCCTTTTCTTCCAAAATATCAGCTTCTTTCTCCATTCTGTAATCCCCCTTTTGGATATGGAACAATATGGAATGTGTAAAGGCTCTTAGTGCATTGTATCCACAGCTCTTTGTAATATGTCACTGCCAAACGATTCTCCTGAACATATTTAAATCCTCTGCTGAAGGGAAATAACCACAGGAAAAAATGTTCAAGGAGAGCTGAAATTTCATCTTTGTCCTCCAAGTTATTGAGTCAAAGTTCTAGGGTTGTAATCCAGGAATAGAATCTACTTTACTGATTTTCTTTACATGCATTCCAAAAATGTTGCCGGCCACACTACATGAACTATTTGATTGCTTATATTTAAAAAATTTAATTCCATCCTAAAACATCTCCTTTCTTAGTTGCTAAAGCAACAAAAAAAAAATGTCTAAAGTAGTGATTGTCTTGAAGAAGAAAAACAATTCTCTTTTAATTTGTAATTTGCCAGCTGCAATCTTTTACTCTAATTTTCCTGACAGTGTCTCACCCGGACCCTATTTGATTGCGCAATGTGTGAGACTAAAACTAAAGGTCATGGGTTAGGGTGAAACGTGAAATATTTACAGGGAACATGAGGGGAAATTTCTTCACTCAGAGGATGGTGAGTGTGTGGAATGAGCTGCCAGCAAAAGCTGTAGATGTGGGTTCACTTTCAACATTTACTACAAGAATATGAAAGGCATAGATAGGGTGGATAGTCAATACCCGTTTCCCAGGGCAACAATAGCAAACAGCAGAGGGCATGGGTACAAAGAAAAGGGAGGGAAGTTTAGGAGAGACATCAGGGGTAAGTTTTTTACACAGAGGGTGCTGAGTGCCTGGAATGACTTGCCAGGGATGGTGGTGGAGGCTAAAACATCAGGGGTATTTAAGAGCCTCTTGGACAGGCACATGGATGAAAGAAAAACGGAGGGTTATGGGGTAGTATGGGTTTAGTACTTTTTTTTTAGGATTATATGGATCAGCACAACATGGAGGGCTGAAGGGCCTGTACAGTGCTGTAGTGTTCTATGGTTCTATTTAATATAAATTTGGATAGATACATGGATGGGAAAGGTATAGACAGCTATGGTCTGGGTGCAGGTCGATGGGACTAGGCAGGTTAGTAGTTTCTGTGCTGTGGTGTTCTATGACTCTATGACTTATATTTATATCACCTCAAACTCAAGTAATCTTTCATTAGTAATGCTAATATGTTGCACTAATTCTGCTTTTCAGCATTTCAATATCTAGATCATGTGTGTCTGCCAATCTGAATGTTTCCTTTTCTAATGAAAATGCTTTCAGTTTTGTGAATCTGTCATTTTACAATTTTATAACTTGATATATTCAAGGGACTTTCAGGTTTTATTGATTAATTGGCAGGTAACTGACCTCTTCTTGAAACTGCATTGAAGACTGGTGAAGAAAAGTAAACATAATAAACGGTCAGCTAACTGATCTTTCAAGTCCATTGAACCTCCTTCCATGATCTGGATAAATTTACTTCTCAAGTTGACTGTTTTTGGACATTATGAATTCAATCATTCGTGCAAACACATAAACTGCTTAGACATATCATTGATAATCAAAAGAATGGGTATCAAATAGTTTTACTGAGTGCCTGGCAACTACTTAGTCTTAATAGCAACAAATCAACTGGCAGCTCTGGTTGCACCAAGATAATGCTTGGTTGGTGTCTGAAAGGAAGATGTATGGGTTCTGCAAATATTTGAAGTGTGTCTTTATGGCAGTTCACCTGCCCATTGCTGCTGTTATTACCTGAGATTCAATTTCCAATGTATTATTCCATCTGGCTTTGTCAAAAGGACAGGAATCATTGTTTGTCATTCATCACCTGATATATCTCATACTTGTGTTTTTCCTTTAATTACTATCTATAATCTGCTAGCAAACATCTACTCACTACAATTTTGCAATTAAGTATGGAGTTTGGTGCCTTTTTACAGACTGGTTTACAGTCGAACAGTTTTTCTCTTTCTCCTTTTGGTACCAGTCAAGCACAATACATTTGATAGACGTGAGAAATTCCACACATGTTGGAACTCCAAAGTAACACACACAAAATGCTGGAGGAACTCAGCAGGTCAGGCAGCATCTATGGAAATGAATAAATAGTTGACATTTCAATCTGATACCCTTCTTCAGGACTGGAAAGGAAGAGGGAAGATGCCAGAATGAAAAATGGGGGAGGGGAAGGGGTCTATCTTGAAGGTGATAGGTGAAGCCAGTTGGGTAGCACAGATAAAGGGCTGGAGAGGAAAGTGGATCAGAGGAGAAAGGGAAGGAGGAGGGGACCCAGTGGAAGGTGTAAGGCAGATGAGAAGGGGGAAGAAGATATTTTGTCTGTCTGAAAATAAGAATGGTACAAATTATTTGCAAAACTACTGCTTCTTCTGAGAATATCTGTCACATTTGATAATGACTTACTTTTGTTCTAGCTCTTTACAAATCTAGTGTAAGGACATCAGCCTCCGTTAATTTGGTGTTTCCTCTCCACAAATGTTACACGCACCACATCTAAAAACAACATATCCTTCTGTAAATATTAAAGATAAAAACTAATCAGTATTCCAGGTGTAGCCTTACGAAAGACCAACATTAAGACCATTGCATTTATATTATTCTAGGCCAATATTCTCATCCATGCTTCTTGCATGATGCCAAGCTAATCTCTTTGACCACCACCCTTCATTAGTTTCACAACACTTAAATAGCTTCTCATTCTCTTCACTTTACCAAACCTGAAAGGCAAAAATATACTGGCTAAGGCTAAGAAATATGATCGTGCAGGACTGGTTATTTCAACGCTGTATTTTTAAAATGCACTTTGGATGATGTAAAGCGTTAATGCTTAGAACTGAGTCAAGAGCTGGGGAATGTTAAGGGGAGACTTATTGGAGGGTGGAGGATAAAAATTATGTCTGGGACAATATGAATCAATTTTTCCAACCAATGCTCCAAAGGAAAAGCAAATTTTAGCAATGTCCCTCAGCATTCTGATTGAGTTTCCAGAGTGACACATTGACTGAGATTTGTTTGTTATCATGTCCCACACTGTCTCTATATACTTTTTCAATCCTTTGCACTACATAATTGAATATCTAGGCTGTCACGTTATGCCTCATTCAGCTTTGTAGCTTTGACTGAAGCGACCTTTATTTCTTGTTTGCAATCAACTATTACATGGAATTTTATCTTCCATTGCATCTATCAGTGTTTCAGCAGCTTCATTCTGAAAATGTGCAGTCATTTGCAGTAGTGCAAAATGGGTTTTGTGAACCACACATCTCTGTACTATGTATGGAATTCATTCTGACCAACACTGTTTTTATGTCTTTTACATTCTATGATCTAGAAAATATGCTTCGAACTTACATTAAATCAGTGTAGTAAATCACATCCAAATGCTATTTCTAAAAATAGTTTTCTCTTCTAGTTTATTATGTGTATGCACCACAAAACTTCACAGTTATGTTTTTAATTCTAGGTTCATCCCATAAAGACAAAGCTCATTGTATTTCTGTCTGCAAAAACAAGGTAATCATATAACACTAGTAACAGAATACTGATTCTTAAAGATGTAATGTTACTCTTCAGATGTAGAATAATCTTCAAAATGAAGATCTGAAGTCCAGAGAAATTGTAGTTTATGTAAGTTGAGCATTCAAAAATATAGCTTTGATTTTCTTTTCCTTCGTCTATATGTGATATTGTTGTTTATTACGCATAACTATACAAAACCAATGTTAGAATGGACAAAGTTTAATTAAAATCCCAGGGATATGAATTACAATGTTGTACTATATTAACCATTTGGTATGCCTTCTCTAATTTTTTTCACTTTCAGCAGTTTGATTGATCTGGATTAACATAAATGCATATAGGGAAACATGCCAACGTATAAATTGACTGCATCTGTTTGACTGCAATGTTAACAATTGTCAGGATGTCATGCTTATTAGTGTGGTTCCTGATTTTCATTGGCGGCTGGGTTATTCAATTCTCTGCACATAATGACCATTCTGCTGAAAGCATTCCATAAAATATTACCAGCAAATATTTTTTTTCTGGAGCTGTCTCCTATGAAGTGTAACTTTGAATGATTTTGCTGGTAATAGGTTGAATAAAAAATTAAAATATAGGGAATATATTAATCAGATCTATATATATGTCTGCTAAATGTTGTACTGCTGATGCAGAGATTAAGGCACTTTAGAATCCACTGTGAATTGCATAATAGTAATTTAATTCATTCTCATCATATTTCCAGAATCATGGTCTAAATTGTGGCACCATATGAGCCTAATAACAAAATCTAAAAAAGAACTGTGCAATATAAATGATCCTGCAATGCCTGCAAATGTCCATTTTAAGACCATCACATTTTTTTTGCTTTATAAAGAAGATGATTGAAAACTATTGTCTTGGGATGCAGACAAACTATGAAACCAAATTTGTACAGAGCATGAATGTTGATATTTTCAACTGTGATAATGTTGAAACATATTTAAAGTACATTTCTTTTAGCTGATTTGACTACACAGGAACTGAAGTTGCATGGGAATAAATGAGAAAATATTGGAAACATTGAGCATGTCAGGCAGTATCTGTACAATGAGAAGTTTTATTAGATTCTGAAACATTAAGTCTAATTCACCTTCCACAAATACTGCCTGAACTGTTGGTGCTTCCAGCATTTTCTGCTTTTAACTTCAGATTTCTGGTATCTGCTGTAATTTTGATATTTTTGATGGATAAAGTTTTTATTAAGGTACCTTGTGACTTTGATGTGCTATTAGAACTAAACTATATGGACTTTGATCTGGTTGAACTCAACTGAACCAACAGCTGGATGTATCAATCTTTGAAAAGTCACTGTGATCAATCAGTAACCTTAAAGATGGCATTAACCATTTTCAAGCCTTCTGTACAATAATAATGGTTGCTGCTATTGACTAGTAGTGTTCGATGTTGGATCTGCTACTTTTCACATTTCATGTTAATGATCTGGATGATTTTCTGGCAAAGTTTCTGAACAATACGAAGATAAGTGGAAGGACATGCAGTGTTGGGGAAGCAAGGTATCTGCAGAAAGACTTGTCATATCGATACAGGGTTACCGGCAGGATTCTTGTAGCATGGAGAAACAGAGGGATCATGGGATTCATGTTCACAGATCCCTCAAAGTTACCACGCAAATATATAGGTTTGTTAAGAAGGTGTATACTGTGTTCACCATCATTAGCTGAGCGATAGAGTTTATGAGCCTTGAGGAAATGTGGCAGCTCTATGAAACCCTGGTTAGACCACACATAGAGTATTGTGTTCTGATCTGGTCGCCTCATTATGGGAAGGATGTAGCTTAAGAGAGGGTGCAGAGGAGATTTATCAGGATCCTGCCTGGATTAGAAAGCAGGACTTGTGCAGATAGGTTGAGTGAGCCAGGACTTTTCTCTTTGGAGCAAGGAAGTTAAGAGTTGAGTTGATAGAGGTGAACAAAATGATAAGAGGCATAAATTGAGTCAATAGTCAGAGACTTTTTTTCCTCAGGACAGTGATTGCTAATACCAGGGGCCATAACTTTTAGGTAATTAGAGGAAAGTATAGGGTGGATGTCAGAGTTAAATTTTTTACAGAGTGGCGGGTGCATGGAACATTCTGCCAGGGGTGGTGGTAGAGACAAATACATTAGGGACGTTTAAGAAGCTCTTAGATAGGCACATGGATGATATAAAAATGAAGGGCCATGTAGGATGGAAGAGTTAAATTGATCTTAGAGTAAGTTAGAGTGGTGAATATGCTCATCACTGAAGCCCAGTTTGTTGATGACTGTGCCCTCATGGCCCACCAGGAGAACTGCCTGCAGACGATTGTCGACAAGTTCTCCGCAGTTCAGCCTTGGTAAGACAGAAGTTCTACAACTTGCACCAGTCACCTTCCTCAGCCATGCATCACCGTCGACAGCACTGTCCTGAAGAATGTGGAGAGCTTCAAGTATCTAGGAAGCACCATCTCCAGTGATGGGTCCCTTGACAAAGGGATCATAGCAAGGATCCAGAGAGCCAGCCAGGCACTCTGGAAACTCCGTGTCAAAGTTCTGGAGCACAAGGACATTCAGCTTTCAACCAAGCTCAAGGTGTACAAGGCTGTGGTCCTCACCTCTCTTCTGTACAGCTGCAAAACCTGGACCCTGTACCACAGGCACGTCAAACAGCTGGAGCAGATTCACATGTGCTATCGACGGTTGATCATGAGGACTCAATGGCAGGACCGAATCACCAACCAGGAAGCCCTTGACAGAGTCAGCAGCACAAGCATTGAGGCAAGGATCCTCCAGGCCCAGCTACGCTGCACTGGCCATGTAATCCGCACGGGTGAAACAAGAATCCCCAGGCAGCTGCTCTATGGTGAGCTTGAGCATGGCAGTCGCAATCAGGGCCGCCCAAAAAAAAGATTCAAAGACAATTTGAAATCGTACATCAAATGGTCAGACCTCCGGCCTCGACAACTTGAGGAGTCCACAGCCGACAGGGCTGAGTGGCGCGCCCTGACCAGTAAAGCTGCATCTGACCTTGACGATGACCGAAATCAGCACCTTGCAGCAGCACGAGATTGACGCCACAATGCTGTGTATGCACCTGTTCCAACATCCGCCATTCCGTGTCCAACCTGCAACCACATGTGTGCTTCTGCCTTCAGTCTCCAAAGCCACATGTGTATCCACAGATGACTACATAATGTTTAGTCTTCCTCTGACCCCGAGAGACAACCACCACGGAGTAGGTTAATAGGTCAGAACAACATCATGGGCAATAGGCCTATATTGTGCTTTTGTGTTCTAGATTAGGAGAATGGACAAAAAAGTGGCAGATAGAGTACAGCATAGGGAAGTATATGGCCATACATCTTGGTAGAAAGAATAAAGACAAAGACCATTTTCTAAGCGGTGAGTAAATTTAGAAATCAGAGGTGCAAAGGGACTTGGGAGTCCTAGTGCAGGACTTGCTAAAGGTTAACTTGCACGTTGAATTGGTATTAGGAAGGCAAATGTAATGTTAGCATTCATTTTGAGAGGACTAGAATATAAATGCATGGATGTGATACTGAGTCTTAATAATGTGTTGGTCAGACCACATTTGGAGTATTGTAAGCAGTTCTAGTCCCCATATCTAAGAAAGGATGTGGAGAGGGTCCGGAGGAGGTTAGTGAAAATGATCCTGGGGATAAGGCAGGAGAATGGAGTTGAGAGGGGAAAGTAAATTAGACATGATCAAATGGTGGAGAAGATTAGATGGGCCAAATATCCTAATTCTGCTCCTAATTCTTATGGTCATACAGAACACTTTCCCAAGAAATTGTTATTGTGATCTCAACTTTGATGTTCCTTACTTGTCCCACCCATGGGTTTATATCTTGAGAAGGAATCATTGATGTCAATATAGGGACTTTTTAGTTCTCTCTGTGTTGTAATGTTTTAAAGGAATTCAGTGGTTTCGTGCTATCCAGTGTCATTTGTGGCTCAGAGCATAAGGCAGAATGAGCTCCAAAATGGGGAGAGTGCAGTTTTAAAACTTCTTTGGATCTCGTGAATCTGAGGAACAGAGGTTTTGTAACATGATCTGTACATGGGAGGTGTCATGGGTTATGACATTAGTTTTGTCCCACACAAAGATTCTGTTGTAAAAAGACCACTGATGATTTAATTTCTGAGATGCAGGCATTTGAATTTCGCATTCTGACCAAATGTTTAAATCCAGAAACTCCTCTATGTGCAAAGAAGCAGGTACTGTATTTGAAGAGAATGCAGGTAGACTCTCAGAGGTTAATGATTTATGACACAGGTATGTGCTGGTCTGTTCCATCCTGTAAACCACTTTTCTAGTAACTGGATTTAAATAACTGTTACTTAGAAATTCCAAAGCACACTAATGATATTAAAAGGGTGCTGAATATTAGGTGTATTTCTCCTTGAATTGTGACTGACAGTTCCCCCACAACTGATAACACCAAAAGCAGACTTATTAACATCGAACATGGGACATAGAACTCCACAGCACATTACAGGCCCTTCAGCCCACAATGCTTTGCCAACCATGTAACCTACTCTAGAAACTGCCTAGAAATTCCCTAGCGCACAGCCCTTTATTTTTCTAAGCTTCATGTACTTATTGATAGTTAATTTTCTTCTGGGATTTGAATTTGCATACGGTGGTCAGTCTGATTCAAAAAGTAATTTGTTGTTTGTGACATATTTGGAGACTTGCAATGTTACTAACTCAATTCCATTTCTTTAGCTTTCAACTTCAATTAAAATGTTACATTGATTAATATTCATAATTAAAAATTTGATCATACAATTTGGGATAGGTTTCTTTTGTTTTCCCAATAAGTTAATTTCACAAAATTATTTTCAATGCTTCAGTAAACACTGTGGATAGAGAGTATTGCTAACAAACAGGAGAAAATCTGCAGATGCTGGAAATCCAAGCAGCAGACATAAAATGCTGGAGAAACCCAGTAGGCCAGGCAACATCCAGGAAAAGAATACAGCCTGAAACGTCAACTGTATTCTTTTCCAGAGATGCTGCCGGGCCTGCTGAGTTCCTCCAGCATTTTTGTGTGAGTTGCAGAGATATTGCTATAGCCAGCACTGTGTTTATGTGCACATTTTCTATTCCCACAATCTATTGTACTCTTGGTTTCTATATACAAGGGTTGATTTATAAGTTCGTGGCCTAAGGGAGAAGGAGTCAATTTTAGAAAACCTAGCACATTTATTTTTCAACATAGTCCCCTCTACATTTACACACTTAGTCCAGTGATCGTGGAGCATACAGTTCATACAGAAGTGGTCCACAGAAGGACTGATTGATAAGTTCATGGCCTAAAGTAGAAGGCGATCAGTTATACAGCTCTTGTTGCATGCACATGCAACTCAACTCTTTGAGTGATTATGCAGAAATTTTGAAGTTAATAACTCATCCCCTTCTACTTTGGGCCATGAACTTATCAATCAGTCCTGCTGTGGACCACTTCTGGAGGTCCAAGATGCCAACTTCTACAAAGAAGGGATCTGCATGCTCCACGACCACTGGGCTAAGTATGTAAATGTAGGAGGGGACTATGTTGAAAAATAAATGTGCTAGGCTTTCTAACACTGACTCCTTCTACCTTAGGACACGAACCTATCAATCATCCCTCGTATAATGACAGGTAGAACTTTTATTAGCATAGAGATGGAATTGAAACAGTTAAAGTTTTCTCTTACAACGCTTACTTGAAAGAATATGTGAGACATAGAAAATGAACCCAAGAAGTTCAAAACTCATTCCATCCATACTTACAAAATCAAAATCAGCAAATAGCTGGAGGCAGGTCAACCTGTAAAAAAATATGTGCTTTGGATTTGGTGAAACCAATCACTTACGTGGCTAAGAGATGTCATGAGGGACCTTTGCTGTAAAGTGCAAAACTGTTAGCTATTTATTTTAGTTTGGTTTAACTCAAGAGTGATGACAGGATTAGTCAGCAGAAATGCTTTGCTGTACATTGACCTGTTGCAAAGTGCCCATTGATAGTCATATTATTTGGAGCCATGTCTATATAGTTTGATGTTGACTTTAGTCTGCCACAGCAGTGAAATAATTCTTTCCATTTGCTCTGAGGATGCAAGATCAATAGCTAGGCGATTCTATTCTCCAAAATACTTGGTGCCAAAGTAGGAAGATCTCCCATGGCAAGAATTTAATATTGGAATACTTCCCTGTTTGGTTAGTTATATGCATTCTTTAGCTGCTGCTCTGATCCTGAACCCTTTATTTAAATTTCTAGTCTTCTTTTCATTGTTCCTCCACTTACTATCAGAGGAACACACAACTATTTATTTCAGCCAACACTGCCCACAAACCACAACTGAGGAAATGTGGGCCTTCTCTATATTCATACTCCAAACCTCGATTGTTTATCAGCCACCCTATTCTATTGCTAAGCAAGACTTAATTTCAAAAATCAAAATTACTATGACTGCTAGAATTCTGAAATAATAAATGAAATTGCTGGAAAGCTTCAGCAGGTCAGTCTCTCTCCCAATTCTGACAAAGCATCTTCAACCTGGACCACTAATCATTCTTCTCTTTGCACTCCTTGACCTGTGGAGTGTTTCCAGCATTTTCTGTTTTTATTATAGACTTTGGTTTCCTTTCGATGAGCCTGCAACTATGTAATGTGGAGACTGCAGATGCTGGAAACTGGAGCAAAATAAACTGCTGGAAGAAATCAGGCAAAGAGAATGTTCTGAGTCAAGATCTTGCATTAGGACTGGTGTAGGGTATTGACCCCAAATATTGGCCATCCCTTAGTGAGCAGGGATGTTGCCTGATCCACTGGGTTCTTCCGATATCAACCAACCTTACACTCAATGTCAGCAAAACAAAAGAGTGATGGAACCATGCTCCTGTTTACATCTACATTATTGAGGTTGAAGGGTTGAAAGCTTAAGGCTGCCAGGAGTGTACATTACCAATAGCCTCTCATGTTCTAACCTTGCTTCCTCAGTAAAGCAGACAATGTATTCAAAGACCCCCACCCACTCTAGATGTTTTCTGTTCTTCTCCTTCTCATCAGGCAGAAGATACAAAATCCTTGAAGTACCTAGCTTCTGGCTCAAGGACCCCTTCTATCGCACGGTTATAAGACTACTGAATGGTTCCCTAACACAATAAGATGGACTGTTAACCTCATGATCTATCTCATTATGTCCTTTCTGTGACTGTATCACTTTATTCTGCATTCTGTTTTTCCTTTGTACCACCTCAATGCATTGTTGTCGTGAAAAGATCTGTATGGATGGCATCTGACAGTAATAAGCCAATTTACCAGGTTATTTTTAACTAAATTGAGTGGTTTTCTTAACAGTCTGCAAAGCACTCATCAAGCAACCATCATTGCAAATACAATCCCAATTGTCCCTTCTTCCAGGTTACTGACCATATCAGCAAAGCACATGCGCGCATCAGCCTCCGCCTTTGCTTCTTCCATTAGATTATCAATTTACAGCCCATTGTGCCCATTCACATTAACAAGGCACATAATCTGTGATCAGATCATTGACGTAAGCACATCGACATGCAGGCTTTGACAGAAGTTTGACCTGAAGGTGATGATATGCCTTTCAATGGTAATTAGCCGTTCACACATCAGGGTTTGGCAAACTTATATTCTGGCAAGGTTGGCAATGGAATACAAACTTTAATTATGGATCAAATACAAGGTTAGCAGTGTGTCATTTAAAGGAAAATTATGCTGGTACCAAGCAAATGGATTAATTGCTCATGAAAGCATAGTACGGATCCTTGGTAACATTGCTGCTGAAGAAACAAAAGGCCTGTTGCAGGAAGCACTACAAAGAAGGATGACCTTGTAGGGGACCAAAAGATACCTTCTAGTAAAAAGACGTAAGTATTTAGTAAAAGGGAAGATTTTGCATGCTTTGAGCCTGTCTAAAAAAGATATATTAGGCAGTAAGTATATGAAACACAAAGGAGGGTCTGCTTTTCATTTCTGTTTACACAAATATGTTAAACTAAAGCTGGAAAAAAACTCAGATGTTACTTCTAAGAAATTCTGCTTAATTATATAACACGACCACTATCTTTCTTTTGTGTACACACTAAGGAGAAAATGGTGACCAATTTAAATAAAACAAAGATCATAAAATGCTCAGAATAAGAAATCTTGAATTAGTACACATTGAAAAGCTAAAATATAGAACAAGTAGTAATAAAATGAGGTAAAAGTTCAGGTGCAAAGCACAACGAACTGAAAGGTTATTTTCTGAATTACATTTAATTTGACTCTATTCACTAAAACTGTCACGATAACCTTATCATGCTGCAATATAGTGTGAAGAACAAGGCCTTTACATAGAAGTTGACAGGGATTAGTAATAGATTTGGGTGTATGTATGTCATATGAAGAGTGTCTAATGGTTGAAAAGTGATAGAAATAAAAGATATCAAGACAATAAATGTACATTAAATTTAAAATTATGTAGATTGGAAAAATCCTTTAGTAATACAGCAAATACTGAAAATATAGAACCCAAGCATCCTTGGAAGATATTTCCTTCTATGCCAATGTAACTTTATTCTAATAGTTTAGGTCAGTACATGGAACACAATAGATTGAAGTTAAATTAATAGAAATCTATTTTGTAAAAAGTATATGTTATCTTTTTATCCTTATTTTCATTTTGATTATTTTATTCTTGCATCACTCTAGGCTGTTAAACATAACAGCTATTTAATGACTTTTCTCTCATTTTTTGTGTTATTTTACTGTTTCTTTGTAGTCCATTTCTGCCCACCCCCACACTCAACACCACTCCACCTCTGTTGTGACAATGTTGAGCACAAAGTGTTTTGGCTTGCCTTACCTTTACCAGCAATCAGACAAAGACGGAACTCAGAGTAGTCAAGCATCAAGCTGTGAACTGTTAATAATTTTGAAGTTTCATGTGAAGTGAAAATCAATATTTTCTCTTGGGAACTAGCCCATGGCTATCCTGTCTTTCATTAGAATTGTGCACAGACACTACATCCTGACTGTAGCATTTCAGTCTGGAATTGGTTTTGTTTACAATAAATTAAAAATGCTATTTTGGGGAAATTTGAATTTCATAGCAGAATAGCTCAACCTTTTATCATCATGTGCAGTGTCATCCATTCAACTTGCCCTAATATTGATGCAAATTCATTTTATTTTCTAAATCTTTCACTCATGTCTAATTCATATGAACTTTTGCTCGCACAAGCTGAATGAAAACAAATTTTAACAAAGGCACACTTTCATTCAGCAATTTTTTTTTTAAAGACACATTAGAATTTTCCAATGTGTTCAGTTGCCATTGTGGAATCTGCTCTTCAGAAAGGCCTTGAACTAAGCTATTACTTCAGATAGCAGAGGTGCACAGCTCTCTTTGGTTAGAAGGAAAACACAGCCCAGACACTTGTCACAAGAAAATATATTCTTCCAGGCACTTCTGCTCTGAATCCTAGCAACTAAATAACCTAATAATATTCAAGAAATTGGACCCCCTCGTATAGATTTTATAATGTGAAAATTGTGAATTAATGAATTTTTCCATATGTTAGATTGTGCTTGTCATTCTTTCTGGGTTTCTGTTCAACCCTTGGGGAAATTAATCCAGACATTTAGGCACGCTGTTATTTGCCCAGCATTAGTTGCTCAGCAAATGATGACAAGGTTAACACTGTATACATTTCCTCCACTGCCTGCAGAAACTGGAGATTTCGGGACAACCTGCAAATTCTACTGTTCATTCACAAAAGCGCAAGGAACGTATTATGAAGAGTTTGGGAATGGGATGGTAATTAAAGGCTTTACATTACTATATATCTTATCTTATTATTGAAATGGTTCCTTCTTCAGAGTTTACAGGCCTTTACTTTAGATCATTTGTGTCTTGTGTACATTGGTGGTTGGTCCCTTGACCGGTTTCTAGAGCCTTAGCCACTCAGGACACTTAAGCCACTTGGAGGTGGGATTTGGAATAGAAAGGATCCCTGCTTAAAAAGAACGCTGATAACCATTTTATTTTCCCTCACCTCCATTGCAATCTTTGCTGTCACTACATTGTGGCTGCTATGGAGACAGGTCTTTAAAGGTAGCCTCACTTCCCAGCCATCAACAAGATGTGATGTGGCAGTTGTGAGATCCTGGCTAAAGCTCCACAGGTCCCATTTCATTGTGAAAAGAGGCACAGCATGATTTTACCTGTATTTTGGACAACTTCGCCTCTTCTCATGGAATCCTGAGTGGGCAATCAGTTGAAAAAAGATTGGAAGAAATATAGTTCTAAAGAGAGCTTTTGAAATTGAATATGAAAAATGAAAATGATTTCTCACTATTGAAAGGAGCTTGATGTATGCAGAGCTACTGTGAGTTGTATTGAGTAACAGCATAGTGTTGACAGGGGTTGAACTGGTGTTGTTCAGTGCAGAAACTATAAATCAGGAAGTGTTGCATACTGTCTCTGACATTAGATTTATGTGGAGCTAGGCTTCTAATTGCACATTGGCAAATTCCCTAAATTTTAGTTTTGATTACTTTGAATGCTTCAAGTGCAGATGATTTGGAGATTTGATCAGTAACTTCATAGCCCACAATTTATTTTATTATTGCTCCATTACAACTCAAAAATAATAAATCCCCACTCCTTTTTTATCTAAAATTGAAATCAGAGCCTTTCACCAAACTTTAAGCTTTAAGACAACCTCATGTATTATATTTTTCAAGCCAAGCTGAACTCGACATAATGTGGTGCAATACAATGTCCAGATTCTCATCATTTTTGCCATTAGTATTGGTGTGTCAGAGAGCTTTAGCAGCATAAATTCCACCATATCTGTTCATTCCACTCTACAGTGCTTTGTCTGTCACCATTGTGTAGGTTTACTGATTACAGATGAAGATGAGTGCGCTATCCTATCTTTGTCAATGGTTGACTGGAATTTAAAAAATTTACTTCCAAAGCATTAGTGGTTTTTGTACTGTTTTCTTTTGGAAAGAAATAGATTTGAAGATTTACTGTGCACAATTCATGTAACAGCAACATGATTATGTTGGATTATGGCAGATTACTTAGAGGTTTAAATCTTTTTCACAGCACTGTGGTTAATATATTTATTGAAAATTTATTTGAATGGCATCTTCATACAGTCATTAACAGGCTTTAGATTTGTGGGTTAACAACTGTTAAAATACAACACCAGAAAAAAAAATAACTGAAACAAGGAAAAAAACAATGGATTCTAATAATATAAGCGAGGAATCAGTCTTCCAGATTGCACTTGCAAAACTCATTTGCATTAAAGTTCACATTTCTACTTCAGCACTGGAAGTTTGTAAGATACAAAATAACATAAATGGTGCAAAAGACAATTACCCACTCAGTGGCCACTTTATTAGATACACCTGTACAACTGCTCAATGTAAATACCTAATCATGTGGCAGCAGGTCAATGGATAAAAGCACGCAGATATGATCAGAAGGTTCAGTTGTTGTTCAGACCAAACATCAGAATAAGGAAGAAATGTGATCTAAATGGCATTGCTGTAAAATGATCGTTGGTGCCAAACAGGGTGGAGTATTTCAGAAACTGCTGATCTCCTGGGATTTTCGCACAGAACAGTCTCTAGAGTTTACAGTGAATGATACAAAAATACATCCCGTGAGCAGTAGTAACTGGGTAACTAACTAGTGGGCGAAAATGCCTTGTTAATCAGAAAGGTCAGAGGAGAAGAGAATGGCCAGATTGGTTGAACCACCAGTCCTAATTGTTCTTGAAATGCTAAAGGTATGGTGCTGCTTTCACCCATTGTGATCTGTGTGGTACTTACAGTGCTATAGAATTAAAGTTCTGATTTTTAAAAAATATATGAAATACCAAAGTCAGGAAAATAAGTAACTTGGAGAAGAAGCTGAATGGGGATATATTCAAGGGCAGATTAAGGAGATTGCTCTATTTGAGTAACACACACAAAATGCTGGTAGAACGCAGCAGGCCAGACAGCATCTATAGGGAGAAGCGCTGTCAACGTTTTGGGGTCCTAATGAAGGGTCTTGGCCTGAAACATCGACAGCACTTCTCCCTATAGATGCTGCCTGGCCTGCTGTGTTCCACCAGCATTTTGTGTGCTTTGCTTGAATTTCCAGCATCTGCAGATTTCCTCGTGTTTGTTCTATTAAGTCTTGGCTTCTAATTCATTTGTAAATGTCATGTCACAAGTGTAAGGAAATGGCCATCTCCAATGAGAAAGAGAGCTGAACATCCTTAAGCTGCTGCACACTGTGATGAGGATCTCCTCATTACAGTGATATTTGTGGGTGAAATATTGATCCTCAACAACAACAACCAACTTCTTTGGAATGAGAAACAATTTCAGCCTATGCAATTCCCTGTGATTCCTACTGTCCCTGATTTTACCAGAATTTCCTGATGCTGAAGTGAAAAGATTGATAGCCAGGATAGTTAGCTCTAGAATTCCATTTTTGTCCTTGCTTAGAACAAAATTATAATGTTGCCTGCAGCTTAGAGGTCCTTTAGAAGCTATCACTTGCTAGGACAGTCAGCAACTCCTTCCAGCACTTTGTTAGTGATCGAGAATGATTTGTTGGGATCAATTTGTTTTGCATTCTATAGAGCTGAATAAAACTGTTACTAGATGGTAGTGTGATAACTGTATTAGACCAGGCTGGCTAATGGTCCATCTATTCCTGGGACATTTCTCCAGCATCAAAGCCAGGGTTCATTGTCTTTGCAACTTACAATATATTAAGCCATTTCTTGATCTCATGAGCAGTGAATCAAGAGTACTAAAACCTAATTACTCTCATACGTATAGCATGGTAGCATAATAGATAATATAATGCTTTACAGTACCGCTGATTAAGGTTCAATTCCCATCACTGTCTGTAAGGAGTTTGTATGTTCTCCCCATGGCCATGTGGGTTTCCTCGAGATGGTCCTATTTATTCCCACATTCCCCACCTCCCTTCACACATCTTCAGACAGTGTTGGTCATTGACAAACAACACATTTCACTGTATGTCCCAATGCAATGTACATTTGATAAATAAAGGTAATCTCATTTAATCTTTAATGGAGTCTTTAGGAGCACTGTGCTCTCCTTAACAATGTCTAGGATGCTAGTGAGTCCTCCTTTGCTTTTGTTGTAAGCTGTCACACCAGTCACGATTGCAAAATTGCAGAACTACTAATCTGCTGAAAGTAGGACTGCTTTGTTCTGTCTATAGCATTACCACTTTTACATCTTGGCAGAAGCGGAGCTTCACTACATCACACCTCATTTTTTTTAAAGCTTGCATAGATTAGCGACAAAGCAACATTCAGCTGTGATACGAATATGGTTTTACTGGGCCAGAACAACATGTAATATGAACTTGTTTGTCTTCTCTGAATGAAGGGGTAAGATTTTATACTTGGGCAGTTTTTGAAAATGAAGAAAGTAGATTTCTTCTGAAAAATAATCCTGTGGCTATTTGAGCTTGCATTAAAAAATATTTACTCATAATACGGATTTTATATCATGCATCAGCAAGTGAATACTGAAAAAAGGCTTCCTTTTGGCAGGTATAAGACTGCGTCGGTGGGGTAAGGCTGGCCTCAGGAATCCATCCAAAAGCACTCCTCTACATTAAGCATACTTTGCTTAATTTCCAGCCAAATAAAATAACTGATCCGAAATCTATGTTATTGGTTCACTGCTATGGTGTTTATTAAGATGAAGCTTTTAATCAGCTGAAAAATTATTGTGTTTTAGCTTTACCTAATTTTAGATTTTATTATTGGGCAAATAATATTCGTAATTTATTGTATTGGAAATTAGATTTGGATTCACCACTGTGCCCACAGTGGGTAAATTTGGAATGTAATGAGGTAAAGGGATATTCTCTATTCTCTGTTCTTGGTTCTTGTCTTCCTGCGGATTTAGTTAAATTTAATAAACAAATATTTAATCCTGTTATTAAACATACATTACGAATTTGGTTTCAATTTCGTAAGTTCTTTATTTTGAAAAACTTTGTTCTTGATAGCCCTATCTTATTTAATTTCTTTTTCAAACCTTCCTGGACAGATCAAGCTTTTAACATATGGAAAAGGAAAGGTATAAAATGTTTTCGTGATCTCTTTTTTGAAGATACTTTGATGTCATTTGATCAACTTTCTAATAAATTTGAATTACCTAAATCTAATTTTTTCAGATATTTACAAATTAGAAATTTTTTACATAAAGTGTTACCATCTTTTCCTAATTCAACTTTGATGGACACTACAGATTTGATCTTTACCTTAAATCCTTGTCAGAAGGGATTAGTAGCTTTTATTTATAATATGATTATGAAGATACAACCAGAAATATCAGTTAGAATTAAACAAGAATGGGAAAAAGAACTTCAATACAACATATCAACAGATTAATGGGAAAAAATTTTGCAAATGGTTAATTCTTCTTCTATATGTGCTAAACATGCTTTAATACAATTTAAAATTGTACATAGAGCTCATATGTCTAAAGATAAACTTGCTCGATTCTATTCTCATATTAACCCTCTATGTGACAGATGTCATTTAGCAGTGGCCTCATTGACCCATATGTTTTGGTCATGTCCCACTTTACATAATTATTGGAAGGATATATTTACTACTATTTCCTCAATTTGGAATATAGATTTACAACCTCATTTTATTACTGCAATTTTTGGCATACCAAATGAAGATGGCAATCAGTTTTCCCCCTCAATCAGACGAATGATTGCTTTTGTAACATTAATGGCCAGAAGGTCTATACTACAAAATTGGAAAGAAGTAAATCCTCCTACTACATTTCAGTGGCTTTCTCAAACTATTTCTTATCTGAGTTTGGAAAAAATTAGAAGCACTATTTTTGACTCATCAATTAAATTTGAAGAAACTTGGAGACCGTTTATTCGACATTTTCATATGAATTAATTTGGCCTTCTCCGGACCTTTCTGCTTATTCATGTTCAGGTATGGAGTTCCGGAGTTCTTTGACACTATCTTATACTTGTAAACTGTTGTTATTGCCTATGTTAGTTTAGTTTAGTGTTTTATTTTTTTTAATATATATTTTTTCTCACATATTTTTTAATATTTTTTTTTCTTTTTTAATGGTTATTTGTTTTTTTTTCATATAATCATGTGGACTTGATTAAGGTATTTTCTTTTGTTGATGTTTAGTAGGATATTATTATCTTATTATCAATGTGATTTCAAGTCTATTGTATTTATAATTTACTTATTACTATGTTATTTTTTTTTGTGTATATGTGAAAATCAATAAAAAGATTGAAAAAGAAAGAAAGAAAAATTATTGTGTTTTGTAATACTTAACATAATTGCATGTTAATAATATAGTATTACCACTTTACAGAACTGAATAGCACTAGATTTTATTATTTTGTTAGCAGAGTTATACTAGAATTGAAGTGGCTGTGTATTTATAAAATAATGTATAGTTACACTGTTATTAATGCTACAGTGCTACAATGAAAATTGAGAACCAAGAATCTATTCAATTTAATTTCACATCTATTTGTGTATCTGATACATATATGAAGAGATTACAAAGGGAGTCCCTGTCCAGATTTTGTTCTAAACTCTTCATTTTCTGAAGCTATTGACTCAAATTTAAGTTACAATTTTGCAAACTTTGATCTTTCCAAATGAGCCTGGACACAGAGACTCCTTTACTGATCGGTATCATCTTAAGACCACCAGGGAGTAAATATCAATAAACAGACAGTTGAGGTATGAACATCAGTTGGCAATCCACCTGCATTTAAGCACAGAACTGTTCACCCCAGAGTTTCCATACATGGATATTTAGCAGGAAATAACTGAACTGTGATCAGAAAGGAAAAGTTATACAAAAATGTCCCTAAGCCATCATGACAAAGGCCAACGTTGTTTCATCATTACGACTGAAGTAAGGTCAGTAAGTTTATAGGTTCAGTCTACAACGCCCCACTTAAAGCTTAAAAATATTCTTCTTACTTTCTTAGTAACTTGCATCAGTTTACTTGCTGCAACTCTTTTTGGTCAAAGCAACAAGTATTAAGATGTAAGATGTGCTTTGGTTCCACTCTCAAGCCATCAATGTCCAAAAAATCTGTGTGTGCAGCATTTCTTTCATGGTGAAGTTCAAAGTAAATTTAATAAATATTAGCTAGGGATTCATTTTCTTGCAAGCATTGACATGAAAAAATACAATAGAATTGTATGATAGAGTAGACTGTATTATAAGGGTAGACTTGAACACTAAACTGGATTTTTTCCATAATTTCATACAGTTTAATTTACATGTGCGCTAATTATAAGTTAAATAAAATTTTCTCGGGCTTCCAGTCAGATACAGGTCTTGACTTTAACCAACATTTCGATGATAAACTTTGCTGTCTTCATCAAGGATGATGCCTAGACACGTCTAGCTTGGTGGTATATCCCTCCTAATTGGTTAATCCTCATCCAATCAGGTTTCCACTGACCCACATAGTTTACAATCAAATTCCAGTTCTTACATAGAGCAAGACTTTCATCTTTGTTAAAATTCTTTTCCTCTACTTTTATTTCAATGGCTATCTTCACCAGGTGGTCCTAAAACCCATGATGCAGCACGGTAGTTTTGATGCACCATCAATAACTCACACTGAGACGTAAGGCGAGATATCGGCTTTTATTGACTGGAAGAAGGAACCAGGAGTGAGTGTCTATCATATAATGTCTTGGAGACTGAGGCCGAGCGTCAGGCCGCAGATCTCCTTTATACAGGGGCCTGTGGGAGGAGCCACAGGAGCAGTCAGCAGGGGCGTGTCCTGACAGGCACATAGTTCACCACAAGTTTTGAGCTGTAGAAGACAATCCTATGGCCATTGCAAAAGCAATGTTCTGCTGCCACCGATTTCTCCAGGTAACCTAAATGTATCCACCTCCTATGCTCTTTGATATAGGTTTCCACCATCCCTGTCTCGCCGATATATGCTACTCCGCATTCAAAGGAATCTTGTAAATGTCAGCCGAACTAAGTACCGGGTTATCTTTGACCCACACAAGCAGTGATTGGAACTTCCTTATGGGTTTGTGGGTGGTATTAATCCAGTATGTTTTCAGGATCCTAGCAATCCTTCCAGAAATTGTGGAAATAAAGAGAAGACAAACGATAGTGATGGATTCTTCCTCATTTGTTGTTTCCTGGTTTTTCTGTTGGCCCTTTTAAGGGCCCAATTGACTTCCTTCACCTTGTAGCCATTCTCTAGGAACATCATACATAATCATCTTATTTCTTCATGGAGACTCTCCAGGTCCAAATAGTTATTGCATGGTTAATCAAAGTAGAAAGATCCACTCTACTTTGGGAGGTGTGACGGTGGCTGCTACTGTCGAGGTGTATATCCGTGTAAGTAGGCTTCCAATAGATGTCATGCCTGAAACTACCATTTCATTTCCATCATATTAGAATATCCAGTAATGGAGAGCAACCATTCTTCTCCATCTCCATTGTAAATTGAATGGTTGGATGTATGCTGTTCAGAAGCTCGTGGAATTGTTGGAGTCTATGAGGTCACACTACGAAGGTGTCAACGTATCTGAAGAAGTGTTTGGGCATAATGGAGATGAACTCAGAGCCCTCCATGTAGAAATTAGTAATAGCCAGCAACAAGGGTGATTCCATGACCACTCCGTCCGTTTGTTTATAGTAATTCCCCTTATAGAGGAAGTACATTGACGTACAGGTGTGTTCAGAAAGGTCAATGGTACCATTAACAATTTAATAGGTACCTATCAAACCTTGACCATAGGACCAAGCTGCCCTTAATTGGAACTCTCGTGAACAGTGAAACCACATTGAAACTGACCATTATGTCCTCCAGGGTCAGCTGGATGTTGGTTATCATTTTTAGGAAGTCTTTCTACATTGACTAACTGTGCAGAAACTATTTTGGACCTGGAGTCTCCACAAAGAATTAAGACAATTACACAAGACATTCCTACAGAATGGCTACAAGGTGAAGGAAATCCATTGGGCCATTAAAAGGGCTGACAGAAAAACAAGGAAACCAAACAAACAGGAACCAATTGCTACTATTTGCATTGCCTATACTTCCACAGTTTCTGGAAAGATAGCCAGGATCCTGAAAAAATATCAGATTAATACAAACCCATGAGGACACTCAAATCACAGCTTACGCAGGTCAAAGGTGAGCTGAAACTCAGATTGGTTGGCATTTACAGGATTCCCTGTTAATGTGGGCCAGTGTATAGGTGTACAGTGGAAATTTGCATCGAGAAGCAGAGGAGGTGTTTCCGTTTGGGTTACCCGGAGAAATTGCATTCACAATGGCCATAGAATTGACTTCAATGGCACGAAACTACTGTGCCATGCCATTGAGTTTTTGGACCGTATGGTGAAGAAAGTCATTGAAATAAAAATAGAGGAACAGAATTTTAACGAAGACAAAGGTCACACACTAAGTAAGAACTGGAATTCGATTGTAAACAAGATGAGACAGTGGAAACGTGATTGGATGAGGACTAACCAACAGGATGGATGGATAATGGGGGGTTTTATCCACCACTGGACCAGACATGCCTAAGCATCATTCCAGATGCAAATGGCAGAGTTTGTCAATGAAATGTTGGTTAAAATTGCTACTTGTACCTGGCTGGAAGCCCAAGAAGAGTTTATTTGTCACCTACACTTGGTAAGCTCCAGATCCTTTTTCTAATAATAAGCATTTACCCTCCATTTTATTAATTTCCCTTTGGTAATGCCCTTAGAAATGTTTTAGACAGTGTTTTGTCTCCATTGGTATAGGTCGGGGGTCGGCAACCCGCGGCTCCGGAGCCACATGTGGCTCTTTTACGTCTGTGCTGCGGCTCCCTGTTGCTTTGGGAAATAATTGGTTGTGGCGACCCTTTTCCTGGCACA
The DNA here is from genome assembly GCF_030144855.1 of Hypanus sabinus. NCBI lineage: Eukaryota > Metazoa > Chordata > Chondrichthyes > Myliobatiformes > Dasyatidae > Hypanus > Hypanus sabinus. The sequence continues at coordinate 67,928,808 of NC_082707.1, read as the reverse complement.
TCCGAACCGACTCACAATAAGATAGCCTACGGGGGTTTGCGAGCACAGAGCTTTGGAGCCTCTGCGCCATTGGGGGGGGGGGGGCAGGTTGAGGGAGGCTTAAAAGTGAGGCTGAAGATTTTGAATAAAGTTTTTTCCTTCGACTGCAGTTACCGACTCCGTGTCGTAATTTTAGCGCTGCGTGTAGCACACCGCTACATGGTCAGTATTTAATTAAAATGTATTTTATGTTAGTTTGTTAGTTTTTGAAATGTAAATCTAAATTTGAAGATTATGGTGATCTTGTACAATCTAAATAAGACGTTGTGGCGACCCATTTCCTGACACATCCGAACCGGCTCACAATTAGCCAGCGTTCAGGCTAAGGGAGATAGCCTACGGGGGTTTGTGAGTACGTGTCTTTTGCAGCATCCGCGCCCATGGGGGGCGGGTTGAGGGAGGCTTAAAAGCAAGGCTGTTTAGTTTGAATAAAGCTATCTTTGACTGCAGTTTACTGACTGCGTGTAGCAACCGCTACAACGTGTTTTTATCGCTGGCTGTCCAGAGGGGAGGTGCTGAAACGCTTTGTCGCGCGTCTGGAAGAAGTGAAAACTTCCCTGGGCAGCAAAGGGCTCAGCTTTCCTGAGCTGGAACAGCCAGAGTGGCTGGAAAAGCTACACTTCATGGTAGACATGACAGCGCACCTGAACACGCTGAACACAGCTCTTCAACGGGGTAAGGACGTACAGCCCTGCACATGTTGGAGGATGTTTTGGCATTCGAGCGCAAGTTGACGTTGCTTGCCAGAGATTTACAGAAAGGCACATTGTCTCACTTCCCCAATTTGAGAGAGTTCAAACAATGTCACGACATGATAAATTCGGAGTATTTACATTCTGCAATCATCGCAATGCAAACATCGTTTGGGAAACGCTTCTGTGAGTTCAGAGAGGAAAAAAACACATTATCCTTCCCGGTCACTCCCCTAAGCATCGATCCATCCCTACTGAATACGACTGCATTGTCAGGTGTGAGTCAACCTGAACAAGTATGATAAATATTTTAATTGCGTATTATTTTACGTATATTCATATGTTTTCATTGTTCAGTGAAATAGTCCTTTTATTTTTCAGGTTGACAGCTGGCTGACGTTATTTTTGGTTTGCTGCTGGCGGCAAATTTAAGTTTGGCGTTTTTCATAAATACAAGAAGGACTCAAATAGACGTTGAGTATTTTAATTAAAAGTAACCTTCAACCCAACGTCTTTTTTTCGGAGTTCAAAATGTTTTTGTTGCATGCAGAAATGTAATTTCGTTTTCTCTGCAGGAGTTCATCAATTTCATAAATGCAACACATTATAGTTTGTTTATACATAGCATAAAGGCAAAACAAAACGTTGTATGCAGTGTTATTTCATTTTAAATGTCAAACGGGTTTTGCGGCTCCCAGTGTTTTCTTTTCTGTGGGAAACGGGTCCAAGTGGCTCTTTCAGTGGTAAAGGTTGCTGACCCCTGGTATAGGTTCTCTGCCAGCAAGTGATCTGTGACAAGTGGACAAAATCTATTTTTCCATTGATGGCAAATTTCTAGAGGTTGTTCTGTTGGCATGAAGAGAATCAATTAACATTCTTCCTTTCAATATTCTCGTATGATATATTTTTCAAAAATGTGACCTCTATCAGAGTAACTATACAAACTTGGGACTCCTTAAAGTTGTTATAGCTGGGCAGTGGTAATGGGGCAAGCTCCCACGACCTATTAAATGCTCCCAATGGTGTGCGCCTTGAACAGCCTGACAACTAAGTCCAACTCCTGGCCTTCACGTATGGCTTAGCTTCTAAGCCTGGCAGAACCATTTCTACTGACTGGAAAAAGGGCAAAGCCGGGTTACTGCTGCCTTAAAACCAGTCACTTTGGGCAGATGGGGCTCATCAGCCGTGGTTGGCAGCTCATCTAGGAGAAGGAAAACTCTGATCTCAAACCTCCGCTGCCTTGCTATACCAACTCGTGGGGAAGGTTTCGGGAGTAAACCCTGAGGGAAAAATACAGAGCTGGAGTCCTCAATGCTGACAGGCAATTCCTGGTACCAAACCGTATTGGTCTCTGCTGTTCCTTTGTGCGAGGAGAGAGAGCTTGCTACTTGGCCAACAGCTTGCTCTCCATATCATACTGCCAAGGCTTGCTTATATAGACAGTGTGGTGAACTACATATACCTGTCTGGACACGCCCCCTGCTGACTGCTCCTGTGGCTCCTCTCACAGACCCCGGTATAAAGGCGATCAAGGCCTGAGCCCGGCCTTCAGTCTCCAGGAATTAGCATGGTGGTCAATTGCTGCTTGTTCTTTCTTCCAGTCAATAAAAGCCGATATCTCGCCTTCACGTCTCAGAGAGAGTTATTGATGGTGCATCAGACAGCTAGGATGCAACATCCATGGTCAGCTCTAGCTGACGGAGGTCTCACTCACTCACTCACTCACTCCCTGAACTAGGCAGCCTAAGATGAAGCAGCATTTCAGCCTGATCGATCCTACTCTTTTTCACACATGTTATATGTGTTCCAAGATGGAATAAAAGCAAACATTTGATTCCGAAGGAATTGTCATATCTCACACATTAATTTAATAGAGTCAATAAATCCTGAATTTAACACATTTTGTGAATGATTAATTGCATAGGTAATAATTGTTTCAAATATTGAAATTCATATTTGTCCTCCTTACCCTTGAGATAATTTTACTGCTTCCAATTTTCTATTACATAATATATCACGAAAACAATTTCCTGTGACACTTGTGCAAAAATTGTGATGTGCTTGTTAAAACTGCTTAGAGGTTTCAGTTTTTTAATCCTCACAGTTCATCTGTAGCTTCTATGAACCTCACATGAACTCCTTGTGCATCTTTCTTACTTGCTGTTTTGATACAGAGTAGCATAGATATTATAATTAATTTTAAATCATGGAAAATCAAGCATTGAGAAATGCACTGGATGCCAATATCTCTTTTTCCTCAGCCGGAATGTTATCTAGGTCGTGCTTTAGTTTCTAGCATCTGCAGAATATCTCTGGTTTCTATTGTGTTGCAGATCCAATGGTCTGAAAATGTCCTTACATCACATATTTTTCATGAAAAGCAGATGAATATTAAAGTAAATGAATATAGTCTGGCCTGCAATAATGTTCTCAGGAATTCTTTTTTTTTGTAATTTATTTTTTTATTGAAGTTCATCAAACAAACATTTCCATAAGATGTATTTCAGACATTGTACATATACATCATATAATCATATATATCACAAAATCTCCACAAAGTATTTATCTGGGGTATACACTTATAGAAAAGAGTGGAAAGAAAAAACAAGCAAAAGAATAGAACTATGTACAAGTAGGGAGTGATCTTTTTTTTTAACAACAGATTCATTGATTTGTGAGAATAAAATCAGGCCTATGAGGCATTATGTAGTTAAACCATTTTTCCCAGTATGAATCAAATTGTTCCAGCTTATGATTAACAGATGCTGTTATCTTCTCCATTTTGTAAATGTCCATTGTAATTTCCATCCATGTATCTAAAGTTGGGCTCTCATGTGATAACCAGGTGTTAGTTAGTCTTTTTTTTAAATGGTTTCTTGTTCTGTGGCTACCTGTAAGGAGACAAATCTTTAGGTTGTATAATTTATACATACTTTAATAATAAATTTGAACTTTCAAGTGACAGACCCTCAATGTATAAAACTATCTTTTTTAAGAGGTGTGACACCAGCCAGTGGAGAATTTCCACATGAACTTCAGTTTTGCCAGGACTATCTTCATTTCAGGGGCAATGACTGAAGCCTCAATAATATTGAACCAAGAAAACAAAAGTGATATCAAGCTACAGGACCACTGGTAGTATCTACAGGAGGGGCAGACTCAAGAAGGGAACATCAATCATCAAAGTTTAATTATTAAGAGATACAGCAAGACACAAGCCCTTCTGGCCCAACAATCTGTGTACCATCCAGCAGCCCACCTACCTAACCACAGTTAACTACAGGTTATAATCACAGCGCGATTTACAATGACCAATTAACCTACTAACAGGTACATCTTTGGAATGTGGGAGGAAAGCAAAGCACCTGGTGGAAGCCCACCCATTAAGGACATATTAACGCCTTACAGACAGATTGGAATTGAACTTTGATGCCCCAATCTGTTGTTGCATCGCTACCATGGCACCCCACCATCTTTACAGAGCTACCATTGGGCAGAATGTACAGAAGCCTGAGGTCCCATGCCACCATGTTGAAGAACAGCAATCATTCAGTTCTTGAAACAACTGGCAATCACTGCTATTTAGCAATACCATGACCACTTTGATCAGTTTATGTTAAAATAGACTTTTTAAAATTACGTTCTAATTATGTTCTTTCTTGCTAAAATATGTTATAATTTATAATGGGGTATGTCCAGTGCTCCTGATGTGCACTCCTCTACATTGATGAGACCCGTTGTAATTTGGGGAACCATTCTGTCAAGCACCTCCGCTCTATCTGCCTAAAGTGGAGCTTCCTGATGGCCTAAGATATTAATTCCCATTCAGACATGTCAGTCCATGGCCTCCTCACATGCCAAGAGAAGACCACTCTCAGAGTAGAGGAGCAACATGATATATTCCTTCTGGTCAACCTGATGGCATAAATATCGATTTCTCCTTCAGGTAAAAAAAAATTAATCGTGGCCTTCTCCCTGTATCCATCCATACCCTGATTAATCAACCTCTACCTTAGGTAAACCCAAAGGATTGGCCTCCACAGCTGCCTGTGGCAATGAATTCCACAGATTCACCAAATGATCAACTAGCAAAAGTAGCACTGAGGTGGACCCCACAGGGAAAGCAAAGTAGGGGCAGGCCCAAAATGATGTGGCAAAGGTCTGTGGAAGCAGAACTGAAAGAAGTAGGCATGAACTCAGTTATAGCGAACAGCAGAGCGAAAGACCAGCAGAAATGGAAGACCCTTATGGAGGCTCCATATGCCACCTGGACACTAAGGGTTCAGATGACGACAAGTGAAAGAAATTCCTCCTCACCTCCATTCTGGAAAGATGTCCCTCTATTCTGAGGCTTTGTCCTCTGGTCTTAGACTTCCCCACCATACGAAACATCTTCTCCACACCTGCTCTATTGAGACTTTTTGACTTTGATAGGTTTAAATGAGGTCAACTCTCATTCTTCTGAATTCCAGTGAGTAAAGGCCCAGAACTATCGAATGCTCCTCATATGAGAAGCCTTTCAATCCCAGAATCCTTTTTGTGAACCTCCTTTGAACCTTCTCCAACGTTAGCACAACCTTTCTTAAATAAAGCTGCTCACAATAGTCAAAGTGCAGTCTCAACAGTGCCTTATAAGTCCTCAAAATTACATCCTTGTTTTTATATACCGGTCCCATTTGCCTTCGACACCAGCAGCTCAACCTTTAGGGAATCCTGCACGAGGACTCCCAAGTTTCTTTGCACCCCAGTTTTTTGGATTTTCTCTCCTTTTAAAAAATAGTCCACCCTTTTACTTCCTCCACCTAAGTGCATGACCATACACTTCCTGATACTGTATTCCTCCTGCCATTTCTTTGCCCATTCTCCTAGTCTGACTAAGTCCTTTTGCTACCTCTGTTTCCTCAAAACTACCTGCCACTACACCTATCTTTGTATCATCCACAAATTTTAAAAGTCTTTTTCATTTCATACTTTAACAAAAATTATTAGGAATGAGTATGAATCACATATGTCTTTCTGGTATAATTTGGATGTGCCACTTCCTCAAAAAAATTGTCCGTCAGGCAAAAATAACAGCGAGGTTAACTATGATTTATAAGCATGTTTTTGTATTTTCTGTCTTGTTCTTAATAACAAGTTTGATTTATTTATCTTCTCACCATTGTACCATCATCAGGTTATTATACAATACTATTGCTTTTGCGTAGAATTAATTCATAAATGAGGCACTCTTATGATAACATTTGTGATTATAATGAGCTCTTTTCCTGGGCGTGCAAATCCTGCCATTTGTCTTTTTGTTCAAGGGTTTGACAATTTAGTATTATGTTGAACTTAATTTACTGAAATGTGCTTCATAGCCACATGAAGAAGAAGGCCCTAGATTCAATATGCAACCAGACTGAGTCAATAGATTCAGCTTCCACATTCTAGGATTAGAGAGGGGTGGAGATTCAGTGAAGTTTATGCTCTCAATTGCCCAATAAGCAAATCGGCAGATAAATTTGAATGCATGGATGTTGGAAAGTTTGGGCTCAGAGACGTGTGCAGTGTTAGAGAATGAAGTTGGCCATGATCTAAAGGACACACAGCAGCCTATGAAACAAAAGAGAAATCCAATCATGTTATCAATCCTATTCTGCTATTAAGGTCTTCTGAAGCATCACTACTCCAAGAAACAGGAACAAAACCGGACACAGAAAATTTTGTGTAACTAATTCAAGATGATATATCCACACTTATGGATGTATCCAATGTTGTCATGTGTCCACTATTCTGATCATGAATTTAAAGCTACCCACTCCAATGTAAGTGCATGATTCATCATCTTTGAATTACAGTGCTTCAAAAGTAAAATGCAAAAGTTCCCGGGAGCCTTATAATGTATCTGTTTACATTAAAATTAATTGAGTAAAGAATTCAGTAAAATTAATTATGTAAAGAGGTAAAAAAAGATGTGCTTAATGTTGCAGCTGAAGGTAGTATGAATGCTAATTAAGTAACTGAAGATTCTCTTTAAATTAATTTTCTTTTTCCTTCCAACTGACTCTATTTATATCACTTCCCAGAGGCAGTGCTCGTGCTGAAAACAGTACCAAGAGAATCTGTAACCTTGCTCTACTATGCTCAAACACCCTCTTTTTTTAGATGAAATCCTAGAAAATATGTGTCAGTGGGCTAGTTGATTGATCAGGTCCTCATCTGCCATGGATTCTAGGCAGTGAGTCCCAAAGAGATGATTAGCACCAGGAATTCTACGCAATTTCTCCACTCAGCAATTTAGAGACATAAATACCAGCTTCAATGGCTCTTAACTGAGAAAGAAGCAATTGGAATTTAGTGCAGAGCTATGGGTGAGTCTGAGACCTTAGTATCCAGCCATGGGTTAGAAATCCTACAAATCGAATATACAGTGTTAATTAGGTCTTCGTGTAATAACATTTCTGTTTGTCTTTTATGCGAATGGAATTCAAAAAAGTCGGTCTGGGTTTTATTACCTTGACCTTATAATTCATTATTTTATATCAGGGAGTGATGTTAATCTATGGAGTAGCCCAGGCATAGAGTGGCATACAGCTCTGGTCTGGAAACGTCTTCTGAATTGTCTTCATTTGTGAATGCATAGTCTGCTGGTGGATTAGACAAATTACCCAGAGGCAATTCTTCACATCAACTATGCTTTGGCAAACCTTGGTGCATTTGCCTAGCTAGCTCGCAACCGATGGTGTCCAACTTTAGCAATGAGTTTTATATACGTACCTGTTGCGACTCACTAAAACTGAACCACGCAGAAGCTGCAAATGGGAAATATTAAAGTCTTTATTCACGTTGCGAACCTCCAGGAGTGAGAGAGTCCATGAGGATCCAAGAGAATCTCTTCAACACAAAAATAACTTTGAACAATTAACTACAATTTCAATTGCTATGATCACCGATTTAACTTTAGAATTTGGAATGTAGCCCAGTTACATATTTACAATGATAGCATACCCAACTGCCAAAACCCCATTGAATATTTATTACTGGTGGCTGTTCCAAATACTAGATATCTAACAAATACCCCTTTAGTTCCATGAAGATACAACTAATCAGAAGGTTAAGAGACAAAATAAACCTGTTCTGATCGATACATTAAATGACAAGCATACACATTTAGTAATGTGCTAATTGAGGAACATTCATCTATTTTGTTTTCCTGTGTAGTTTCAATGGGACAGATTAAGTCCCACATCCAATAATGGGTTTCACTAACCACAAAGAAGTTAAAATTGTGTACAAGCTTTATTTCCTGAAGACTGTTTCTTATTTTAGTTAGTCCATAATTATGCTATCTATAATTTATAACTCCAGAATGATCCTAACAGGATACAAATGGCCCCCTTCTGTGGCAGTCATTTGGTCTCCATCCCACAGTTCTAAAGACTTCCCAACACTTTCCTGAATTAATACTGCCTATCCCCAGCATCTTAAAATCTAGAATTGTAGAGCACAGCACAGGCCCTTCGGCCCACAATGTTGTGTGAACCCTTTAACAAGATCAATCTAACCCTACCCTCCCACATAGCTCTCCATTTTTCTTTCGCAATCACAAATCTTCCTTATAATCAGCACAGCTCAAACAAACCATCTGACATCAGTCTCTGCCATTCCCAAAGCAATGACAAGTCATTCCCAATGGCCACAATTCTGATTCTTCAGACAGCTGCTGCAACCGAGAATCAGTGACTTGTTTCTTTTTGATTGTTCAGAGTCTTTTCTATTGCAAATGACACTTTGGGCCTTGTGCACAATGTTATATTGAACAGTGAGCTCTCAAGGAAAGCATGCATTGGCTTACCATGCACTGCACATTTAAACTTGTCTTTCCTAGTTCTGCTAAGTCTCTTGTTCAAAGTGGCATCAATAGAGGAAAGCACATATTCTTTCTGTAAGATATGAAAACCTATTTAAAACCAAAGAAGAAACTATACACTGGAATCAAGTGCACACTACGTATGTCACACTATGCTAAGACATATTTCCTAAACTGCAACTCCCGGTCACACTAGTCTCAAATCTATTTCAGTTCACAGTTTGTCCACAGTTGTCCTATGTTCTGTTCCAAATCTGCCTTCTCCTTTGACATCCACTTCCTGCAGTTTCACTTTGCACATGCCACAGCTGGTCAATCAGCTAACACCTCCAATTTCAGACTATTTGATATAGCTCCTCTTCCACATGCATCACCCTTCCCTCCAAAACTGCTGCAGTCATCCTGTGCTAAAACAACCTCCATCAGCCCATCTGTCCTCTCTCATTATCACTCCATCTTCAAGGCTTATGCTTGAGGTGTGAATGATGCTGGGTGTATATTTTGTCTGCCATTTTTCTCTTAGTGTTTGCAATTGCAAAGCAATATTTGTGCAATGTATAAAAGTCATTAAAAATCACATTTGTACCAAGGCTATGAAATAAAAGTAGCATTTGTGCCTTCATTAATGCTTACACATGATGTCTAAAAAAAATCTTAGCTTTTTGCCCATAACTGTGAAATGTGTGGAGGTAGCATGGGGACTGGGCAGAGCAAAAATGATAGACTTTGACAATGAACACGTGCAATGTCCACAATATGTCCAGAAAAGTATTTAAATATTTATCAAAATCACCTGGATAAAAGCAAAAACCTAAACAGAGTTTGCTTGCTGTATGCTTTTTAAAAGAAATGAGAAGAATTCCACTTAAATTTAACATAAGATGTTAATTGGGTCTTTATATAATTGTAAGTGTAAGCATAATTATAAATGTAATTTTAAAACTATGTCTGAAAAAGAGAGGCGCAGAAGTATGAAGAAGACAGAAAATTGTGGAGGGAGGGCAGTGAGAGGGGGCTAGGGACTAGGCAAAATATCAGATGCTGAATTAAATATGTCCATGAAAGTAAGTACATTCCTATTTATCATTGTAAAAATGTTATTTCTGTTGGGTCTTGACGAAATCTAATGCTGAAAAAGCATTTTCATTAAACAGGGCTGACTAATCATGATGTATATACATGTTTATATGTAAGCTAATTACATTAATTGCCTTATTCCCTTTTTAAACTTTCCAATTAAGGACATCTCTGGTAATTATGTAATCATTCCGTGGTAAGGAGCCATAGTTCTAAATTTGGTTTTCCACTTAATACTGCGCTCTGAAGTGACAGTTTGCAAATTTGCCTGGGCTGCTGCACAGCTCCAAGCAGTCTGTAATAGAAGAGAATTAAAAATAGAAAATGCTAGCAGCATCACTTCGGAACATCATTTTCTGTGTTTGCACAGATTGTCTTCTTTTGCACTTTGGCTGTTTGTCAGTCTTTCTTTGTGGGGACTTTTTCTGTTGTATTTCTATGCTCTACTGTGAACATCTGCAAGAAAATAAATCACAAGGTAGTATATGTGACGTATGCATACTTTGACAATATACTTTCACCTAGACATTCAGTGGGTCAGTCAGAGAAACAGATTTAATATTTCAGATCAAAGGCCCTTCATCAGTTTCCGATCCTGACCAACGATCTTCAATCTGAAACTTAACAGCGTTTCTCTTTCCATAGGTCACGCCTGACCTGTTGAGTGTCTTACAGCATTTTTTTTAAATTTAGGATTTGCAGCATCTGCATTGTTTTGATTTTCAGTAAACATTACATTGAGTAGCACAGATTCTCCTGCAGATTGCTATTTATGTATTTAGAGATATTGCACGGAACAGGGCCTTCTGGCCCACAACTCACCAATGTAACACTAGCCTACTCTCAGGACAATTTACAACGATCAATAACCCACAAATCCGTACATCTTCAGACTATGGGAGGAAACTGGATCACCCAGATGGTCATGGTGTGGTGATATGACGTGTAAGAATCTGATTGCAGAGAGTGCTGAGCATGCACAGGAATGATAGAAACATCAAGAACATGGTGTTGCAAGCACATTGTGGTTGTTGTTAAATAAAAGTTCTATTTTTTCCAGAATATGTTTCTTTATTAACAACCCACGGTATGTATGAATATAAAGAACACAACATGGTGTTAGAAGTCAATCTGGAAGGATATTACATTTCCTAACACAGGAAAATCAAAGATAATTTTCTGAAAAAAGAGTTCAAACTATTTTGGTGTTGCTAATAGTTTTACAAATGAAAGGTCTGCAGCCTCCACCAGCACTTCAGTTGTCTGGGAACATAGCTGAGAACTAGAAAAAATTTAAACAACGTTTTGAATTGTATTTATCGGCAATCGAAGTGGATTGAAAACCGGAAAAAATGAAAGCTGCGCTTATTGCCTGCGTAATAGGTGACAACGCAATTGAGGTATATAATCATTTTATTTTTGGTTAAAATCGATAATGGACAAATTTGAAGCATTTTTAATACTGAAGCATAAAGTGACGTACAAGCAGCACAGAGTTTTTACATGTACGCAGAGAGCTGGTGAAGCTATTGATCAATATGTTACTAAGTTGAGACATTGGAGTGAAACATGCAAGTTTGGGGAACTGACAGACTCTCTCATTAAAGACAGAATTATTTGTGGCATTCTGGATAATGGTCTGAGAGAAAGACTGTTAAGAGAACAAGACTTAGACTTGGAAAAAGCTTTGATGCTCTGCAAAGCTTCGGAAACTGTGATGTCACAGGACAAAGAACTTCACATGGAGAATTGCAACATAGACACTGTGAGGAAACACAAACATTAGAAAAAATAATAAAACAACAACAAAACCGACAGCAAGATGTCATCTGAGAGAAAAAAGCTATGTGATCACTGTGGGTGGCAGCATTGGCCAAAGCAGTGTCCAGCATATGGGAAAATGTGCAATGACTGCAGTAAGAGTAATCATTTTTTATGCTGTTGCAGAAGTAGAAAGAAAATAAAACAAGTAAATGCAGTGCTTGAAAATAAATGTGAGGAGTTTTACATAGATGTGCTTTGTGAAAACAAACAAAGTAAGAATGACTGGACTATTCCATTGTGAGTGAACCAAAACAATATTCTGTTTAAACATGATACTGGAGCACAAGTAAATGTTCTTGCAGAATCTGAGTTTAATGCATTAAAGCCAAGACCAAAGTTACATAAGACAAATATAAAAGTAACTGGGTGTTCAGGTGCAGACATTCCAGTTAAAGGAACATGTATGGCAAAAGTATCACACAAAAATATTGTGCACACGCTTTTATTTGTGGTGGTGCCAAGGACCAAAGAATGTACAGTCAATACTGGGCTTATCTGCCTGTGAGAGACTGAATTTGGTGAAAAGAGACTTAGTCCTGGACAGTAAAACAGAGACAGAATATAGTGAATTGATGAAAGAGTATGAGGACTTGTTCAAAGGGTGTGGTGAACTACGTGTGCCTGTCTGGACACACCCCCTGCTGACTGCTCCTGTGGCTCCTCCCACAGGCCACTGTATAAAGGCGATCTGAGGCCTGATGCTCGGCCTCAGTCTCCAGGACGTAGTATGATGGTCACTCACTTCTGGTTCCTTCTTCCAGTCAATAAAAGCCGATATCTCGCCTTACATCTCAGAGTGAGTTATTGATGGTGCATCAACCTTATTGACTGGAAGTTTTAAAACATGAAAACCGTTTTATGTCCAGAAAGGTTGGATTTGGACCCTCAAGTCCCTGAAGTAGCTCTTGCTTTTGAACTCTGTCTTGCATGCTTCTAATCATACCTGGAGGAGGTTCGTGCGACTGACCCTGCCATTATGCACAGAATTCTCCTCTCGAGGGTCACCCCAAAAGTTTATTCTATTATCCGGGACCTGCCGACCTACGATGGGGCACTGGACGCCCTCAAAAGACAGTACCTGCGGCCGGTGAACACCGTCTACGCAAGACATCATTTTAGCTACCCGGCGACAACGGCCTGGCGAATCGTACACTGAGTTTTTCCAAGCACTACAGACACTCGTCCGAACTTGTGACTGCAAGACGCTCACGGCAGAACAGCATGCGGAGCTGCTAGTGCGAGACGCCTTTGTGACGGGACTGAGGTCAGTGTACGTGCGCCAGCGACTGCTGGAAAAAGCCGATCTGACCTTACGCTCGGCGATCAAGGCGGCCAACGCTCTGGAAGCTGCTCTGCACAATGCTGACACTGTCCAGTCTCGCGATTCCCCGCCGGTTCCGTGGACACCACAGACCCCGCCACCGGCGGCTCCTGGGAGCAAATTCACCAACGCCGCTGCCAGTCGCGATTCCACGAGATCCCCGAACCTGACCACGGCTGCGGCCCATCAGAAGCCCATGCTTTGTTATTTCTGTGGACTCAAAAAGCACCCCCGACAACGCTGCCCAGCGCGAGAAGCGACCTGCTCCAGCTGCGGAAAGCGGGGCCATTTCGCCAAGGTCTGTAAGTCTACACTACGAGCGGAGTGCAGCACTGCGGGTGAGACATGGGGGCCGCCATCTTGCATGCCCGGATGTGGGCGGCCATCTTTGTCGGCGTCAGCATGCCCCGCCCCCGACCCCCCGATGCTTACCGGGTACCCCGACGGCTCAACTCTGGCCACTGTAACCCTCGACCAAAGCGCCGCGCACCAGCTTGCAAGGTCCATGAAGGACATCCTTGTGAAGGGGCACAGGACTAGATGCCTGTTTGACACAGGCAGCACTGAGAGTTTTATTCACCCGGACAAAGTGCAACGCTGCGGACTAGCAACACGGCCGGTAAGTCGGAGGATCAATTTGGCTTCTGGGTCGCAGTCCACAGACATCTGGGTGGGTTGTGTAGCGACATTGGTGGTGCAAGGCACAGAATATCGGAACTTTGCGCTACTGGTCATGCCTAATCTGTGCGCACCTGTGCTATTGGGGCTGGACTTCCAGAGCTGTCTCGAAAGTGCGACAATGGAGTATGACGGACCCCTCCCACCACTCACTGTCCGGAATCCTCAGTTTTGTGGGACTCCATCACTACTGACCGCACACACACACGGGCCCACACGTCCCATCCAGCACCATGCCGACAGCTGCGCTACCGACACTACTTGCAGTCTCTCCACCCTCAAGGTCCTTCCCCCACCGCTGTTCGCCAACCTGACCCCTGACTGTAAACCTGTGGCAACTAAAAGCAGGAGGTACAGCGCGGGGGACAGGGCCTTCATTCAGTCAGAGGTGCAGCGGCTGCTCAGGGAGGGGATCATTGAGCCAAGCTCAAGCCCTTGGAGGGCCCAGGTAGTTGTTGTTTGGACTGGGCAGAAAAATAGGATGGTCATGGACTACAGTCATCAATAGGTTCACGCAGCTTGATGTGTACCCCCTACCCTGCATCGCGGATATGGTCAACCAGATAGCTCAGTACAAGGTATACTCGACAATAGATCTGAAATCCGCTTATCACCAGCTCCCCATCCGCCCAGAGGACCGTCCCTACACCGCCTTCAAGGCGGGCGGCAGGCTCTATCACTTCCTGCGCGTCCCTTTCGGTGTCACGAATGGTGTCTCTGTCTTCCAGAGGGAAATGGACTGGATAGTGGACCAGTACCAACTGCAGGCCACATTTCCCTATCTGGATAACATCAACATCTGTGGGTTCGACTGGCCGGATCACGACGCCAACCTCCAACGATTTCTCCAAGTGGCTGCAGCTCTGAACCTTACTTATAACAGGGACAAGTGTGTGTTTGGAACCACCCGCCTTGCTATACTTGGGTATGTCGTGGAAAACGGGGTTATTGGCCCTGATCCCGAACGTATGCGCCCCCTGTTAGAACTCCCTCTTCCCACCACTCTCAAGGCCCTCAGACGGTGCCTGGGCTTCTTTTCCTATTACGCCCAATGGGTCCCCCATTACGCAGACAAGGCCCGCCCCCTGGTCAAGTCTACCATTTTTCCCCTCTCTGCCGAGGCCCGCGCGGCCTTCAGCTGCATTAAAGGGGACATTGCCAAAGCTACGATGCATGCAGTGGATGAGACCGTTCCCTTTCAAGTGGAGTGTGACGCCTCCGATTTCGCTCTGGCTGCTACCCTCAATCAGGAAGGCAGACCAGTAGCATTCTTTTCTCGCACCCTCCAAGGCTCTGAAATTTGGCACTCCGTGGTGGAGAAAGAAGCCCAGGCAATAGTGGAGGCTGTTAGGCACTGGAGGCACTATCTCACCGGCAAAAGGTTCACCTTGCTGACCGACCAGCGCTTGGTTGCATTCATGTTCAGCAACCAACAGCGGGGCAAAATCAAAAATGATAAGATTTTGCGGTGGAGAATAGAACTCTCCACCTACAACTATGATATCCTGTACCAGCCTGGCAGACTCAATGAGCCCCCTGATGCCCTATCCCGGGGAACATGTGCTAGCACACAGCTTGACCAGCTGTACACCCTTCATGCACAACTTTGCCATCCCTGGGTCACCCGATTTTACCATTTTGTGAAAGCTCGGAACCTGCCGTACTCTCTGGAAGACATCAGGACGATTACCAGGGACTGCCAAATTTGCGCTGAGTGCAAACCGCACTTCTACTGTCCTGACACGGCGCAACTTGTCAAGGCCACCCGCCCTTTTGAGCGACTGAGTGTTGACTTTAAGGGCCCCCTTCCCTCCACTGACTGCCATGTCTATTTTCTCAATGTTATCGATGAGTACTCACTGTTCCCCTTTGCCATTCCCTGCCCCAACACCACTGCCACGTCCGTCATAAAAGCCCTGCGCCAGCTCTTCACTCTGTTCGGGTATCCCTGCTATATCCACAGTGATAGAGGGTCCTCCTTTATGAGTGACGAGCTGCGCCAGTACCTACTAGCTAGGGGCATTGCTACTAGTCGGACCACGAGTTATAATCCCCGGGGTAATGGACAGGTGGAGAGGGAGAATGCCATGGTGTGGAAGTCCTTAAGTCAAAAGGGTTGCCGGTCTCTCGATGGCAGGAGGTCCTCCCTGAGGCACTCCACTCTATCCGCTCTCTGTTATGTACGTCCACCAATGCCACCCCTCACGAACACCTATTCTCTTTGCCCAGGAAGTCTGTCACTGGGACCACCCTACCAGTTTGGCTGACGTCCCCGGGGCCAGTGCTGCTCCGGAAACATGTGAGGAGTAATAAATACTCCTCGCTGGTCAAGAGCGTTCACCTTCTACATGCGAACCCCCAGTATGCTTATGTGGTCTTACCTGATGGGTGGGAGGACACGGTCTCCATCCGTGACCTGGCACCCGCAGATGCAGCAGACCACTACCCTGAACACTCTCCAGTAACTATGAACCCTGTACCCGAGGTGACACCGTGCTCACCAGGCCCTACACAGACTCCTCATGACACTTATATACCGGGTGTTTCGTACGCATATATACCAGGCGCCTCGCACATGCGTGAGGGATCACTGGCGCCTAGTGGGCTGGAACAAGCACAACCTCCGTCTCCTGTGCAATCACCAATGTTGCCAGCATCTGTGCAATCACAGCCGGTGCTACGTAGATCGCAGCGACAGATTCGACCACCTGATAGACTTGACTTGTAAGAAACTTCGCCACATGGGGACTTTTAAACAAAGGGGGGGTGAATGTGGTGAACTACGTGTGCCTGTCTGGACATGCCCCCTGCTGACTGCTCCTGTGGCTCCTCCCACAGGCCCCTGTATAAAGGCGATCTGAGGCCCGATGCTCGGCCTCTGTCTCCAGGACGTAGTATGATGGTCACTCACTTCTGGTTCCTTCTTCCTGTCAATAAAAGCCGATATCTCACCTTACGTCTCAGAGTGAGTTATTGATGGTGCATCAAAGGGCTTGGTTGTCTTCTAAGAGAGCACACGATTAAAATTGACAACACAATGCCACCTGTAGTAAATCCATGTAGAAAAGTGCCTTTAGCATTACATCATCAACTGAAAACAGCTTGACAGAAAGGAACAGCTAGGAGTCATAAAAAAAATTGATGAACCAACTGAATGGGTCAATTCGCTTGTTATTGTTGATAACAATGCTACAATTTAGAAGATTAAGGGGGGATCTTATTGAAACATATAAAATTCTAAAAGGATTTGACAGGCTAGATGCAGGAAGATTGTTTCCGATGTTGGGGGAGTCCAGAACGAGGGGTCACAGTTTAAGGATAAAGGGGAAGCCTTTTAGGACCGAGATGATGAAAAACTTCTTCACACAGAGAGTGGTGAAGCTGTGGAATTCTCTGCCATAGGAAACAGTTGAGACCAGTTCATTGGCTATATTTAAGAGGGAGTTAAATATGGCCTTTGTGACTAAAGGGATCAGGGGGTATGGAGAGAAAGCAGGTACAGGGTTCTGAGTTGGATGATCAGCCATGATCATACTGAATGGCGGTGCAGGCTCAAACGGCCAAATGGCCTACTCCTGCACCTATTTTCTAAGTTTCTATAAGAAAAATGTAAAACTGAGGATTTGCTTAGATACAAAAGACTTGAATCGAGCCATTAAAAGAATGTATTTTAATGTCACAGTTTGCTAATGCAAAGTATTTTAGTAAATTTGATGCATCCTCTGAATTCTGGCAACTTAATTTAGATGAACAGAGTTCAAAGTTGTGTACCTTTAACACTCCTTTTGCCAGATATTGTTTTATTCGGCTTCTGTTCAGAATTGCATCAGCTCCTGAAGTGTACCATAAAACCATTCACATGCTGCATGAGCACATTGAGGGCATAGATACTTCCATGGATGATATTATTGTTTGGGGATCATCTAAACAAGAGCATGACGCCAGACTCAGGCAAGGCTTTGAGGCAAAATGCAAGGAAAACTTGAAGTTGAATAAAGATAAATGTCAGCTAGGAGTGACTGAACTTACCTTTGTGGGTGATATCATCAGCAAAGAGGGTGTGCGTCCTGATCCATTGAAGGTTTCTGCTATTGAAAACATGCCAACACCACAATGTAAAAAGGATGTTCAAAGGTTCATGGGAATGGTCAATTACATGGGAAAATTCATACCCAATCTTTCAGAACAGCTTGCTCCATTGAGGCAGCTAACAGAAAAGAAAAACAAATGGAGCTGGAATCATGAACAGAAGGCATGGCAAAATCTCAAGAAAGTGCTCACTAAAGAACCTGTGTTGAAGTTCTATGATGCTGAGAGACCCATCAAAATCTCATGTGATGCATCTCAAGCAGGTTTAGGGGATGTATTACTCCAAAAACTTGATTAGCAATGGCTGCCAGTGGCATATGCATCTTGTGCAACATCTGATCCAGAAACAAGGTATACCCAAATTGAAAAAGAATTGCTCAGCATTATGTTTGCTTGCGAGAGATTTCATCAGTTTGTGTCAGGGCAATCTATTGATGCTGAAACTGATCATAATGCTCTGATTGCATTGTTTCACAAACCTTTAAGCAACTGTCCCTTGCAAATTTAGCAAATGATGATCAAGTTGCAAAGATATGCATTGAATGTGTCATACACACCTGGAAAATTCATCTACACAGCTGACATATTTTCCGGAGCTGTGGATCTAGCAACAAAAGACAGTCACAGGGACGCTATTGATGTTCAGACATTTGTTAATATGATCATAGAGACTGTACCTGTTGCTCCCGAAAAGTTGGAACTGCTGCGTCTTGAGACAGAGAAGGACAAATTTCCCGGTCAGGTAATACAAGTGATGATGGATGGATGGCCAGATAATAAGCATGGCTGGACCTCAGAAGTACAAGAATATTGGAACCACAATCAGAACTTTCTGTTGTGGATGGGATATTGTACAAAGGTAGCAGAATTGTGATTCCTGAAAGTCTCCGAAAAGAAATGCTTGGGAGAATTCATAAATGCCACCTAGATATTGAAAAATGCAAGAGAAGGGTGCAGGAAGTGCTGCTTTGGCCCAGGAAGAAATTATAGAATTGGTGTCTTCTTGTCAAATATGCTTTAAATACCAACCTAGCAACCCTAAGGAGCCACTGCATCCACATCCTAGTCCTCAGAAACCTTATCAGAAGGTTGGCATTGATCTGTTTGTAACTGACAACAAAGATTATCTATTAATAACAAATTACTACTCATTGTATCCTGAATTGCGTGGTTTGAGCAGAACAACTGCAGAGAATGTAATTACTTGAACGAAATCAGTTTTTTCCAGATGTGGTGTACCTGATGAAGTTTTCACAGACAATGGTCCACAATTCAATGGTGAATGTATGAGATATTTTGCTTATGAATGGGGCTTTGTTCATACAACATCTAGTCCATTTTCCCCTCAGTCCAATGAATTAGTTGAGAAGTCGGTAGGAATTATCAATAAACGGATACACAAAGCAAAAAACAGTGGAGGTGATTTTTATAAAGCTTTGTTAGCCTATCACAGTACTCCACCTGAATGCGGATTTCACCTGCTTAGCTCTTGATGGGACGCCGTTTGAGATCCAATCTGCCAATAGATGAGAACCTTCTGATTACAGAGAGAGCTGAAAAAGTGAAAGGAAAGACGAATACAAAGCAAAGCAGAAAATATACTTTGATAGATGTTCTCATCCATTACCTGAACTGCAGCAAGGAGATGAAATAAGGATACAAGAGAAAATGACCATATGGACACAGTAAGTTACAACACTTGAAGAAATACAACCCAGATCATACATGGTCCAAACAGAAGGCGCAGTGTTAAGAATAAATCGCAAAGACCTCAAGGAAGAGCCAACTTCAGAGTTTCAATTTAATGATGCAGACCAGATAAAACATGGAAATAACAATGAAATACAAGAACTGTGTGAACGACTTAGAAGGTCTACTTGTGTTCATAAATCCCCCAGAGAGACAGATAGAGACATGTTAAATTATGCATTTGTTCTGGTCAATGTTGCTAATTGTTTTTCTTTTTAAAGGAAAGAAAGATGTGGTGATATGATGTGTAAGAACTTGATTAGGAGAGAGTTCTGAGCATGCGCAGGAATAATAGAAAGATTGAGAACATGGTGTTGTAAGCATGTTGTGGTTGATGATAAATAAAAGTTCTATTTCTTCCAGAATATGGTTCTTTATTAGTCACCCACGGTAAATATGAATATAAAGAACACAACACGTGGGATGAGGATATAAACTCTGTGCTGTCTTTACGACAGTTATTTAGTTTATAATATTTTCGCTTAGTAATTCATTCAATAGTATTTTCTAGTTAGAATTAGAAGTGTTTAAAGTATATTCATTGCATGTAAAATATATCGGCATGCGATGACGTCACATCCAGTTTCGCCGCGTCTTGTGGGAAAATACCGGTTTGAAATTAGCGCGAGGGTGGGGGCTCACCACGAGGCACACCTGAGCAGAAGTTGTTTTGCAGGCATGAGAAATCACAGTGAGAGCAACGCTGTAAGTTAATAGATAATCGATATATTGAACTAAGATGTTAATGCCGATCCTGTTAGAAGTAACGACGGTCGATAATGTTTATGCTTTCGTTAGTTAAAGAGTTGCGGATAGTTTGCATGGAAGTGTATTTAAAGTAGTCAATGGAGCAGGTAAACTCTGCCTGTATACTGCACCTTAGTATAATGTAGTTATAGTCATCTTTGCAAGTATTTACAATTGAAATGTGATATTAAGGAAGGAACAAATACTGTATCAATCTTGTATTGTTTTATCAACAGTTTTCACCATATGTTAATGTGAAGAGTGAACAGTAAATGGTTAATCTTACTGCGATCTGGTTCTTATTGACTGTAGTTTATCTCGACGTTTAATTTGGCGTTTTGTTACACGCGAAGGAGAACGTGACAGTGAAAAAGCGACATTATCAGGTGTTTCAAGTGCTGCAATGTCAGCTCGATCCAGCATCAAGTCGACGCCGCCCAGCGACAAGGGCAGTAGAACGACATCAAGTAAGTCCACCCAGGCAAGAGCCAAGGCAGAAGCCGCCAAGGTGCGACTGCGTTACGCCAGACAAGAAGCAGTTTTGAAAATGAAACAGGCCACCAGAGAAGCCGAAATCCAGAAAGAAAGGGCTGCCAGAGAAGCCGAAAGGGCTGCCAGAGAAGCCGAAAGGGCCGCCAGACAAAGAGAAGAGGCCGCCAGAGAAGCCAAAATCCAGAAAGAAAAGGCTGCCAGAGAAGCCAAAAGGGCTGCCAGAGAAGCCGAAAGGGCCGCCAGACAAAGAGAAGAGGCTGCCAGAGAAGCCGAAATCCAGAAAGAAAGGGCCGCCAGAGAAGCCGAAACCCAGTTGGAAATGGCAAAAATATCGACAGAGTTGCAAGTGCTGCAGCTAGAAAGAGAAGAAGAAGCTGCCATGGTGGAAGCAGGGTACATAGAAGAACCTGAAGGGTCGCGTGATCTGACTGAAGTAAGATCTACTTTAGAAAGGACCAGACTGGAACGCACAAGCGACTATGTACAATATCAAATAGACAGGCAGGCTCGTCTCCCCTCTCCATACGTATTCGATAACTTCCCCAGCTACGAGGAACCTCAGAGAGTCACGATTGCATCACATCCATACAAGGAAGAAAATTTACCCTCGCGGCTCCGTGATGAAGTCAAGAATGAAAGAACCGACAACGCTCCTTCACCCCCACAACAGGATGGCGGGGAGGGAGAGGTTCACTCCAGGACAACTATTGTCAGCTTGAACTGTACAGAAGTTTGCGGTCAAACTCAGTCAAGCCGTTCTTGTTCCGAGATCTGCCTCACTGAGGTGTACCCTAAAGAAGCACAACAAGACATTACCAAGCGTAAAGTAACCGACGAGACACTTGGTCAGTCAGTTTTCGTTCGAACCGAGCACGGAAACAAACTTGCACAATCAGCTCAAGATACCATTTCTTTAAAAACCAAATACACCAAGGTCTTCAGAGATGAAGCAAATAATGGGATTGCCCCATTGCCTTTCAGAGAACCATGCCAGCGCTCACCAGATAACAAAGAGCAGGCAGTCAAACGGTTCACGTCCTTACGGAAAACCCGGAAAAGGAAACCTGAGATGCAGCAACGCACCCGATTGGCCCACGAGGTACTGTGCACCCTAATGGCAGAGGTCACACCCATTATAAATGCACAATCATTCCTACCTCTGTCTTCTGACCCAGAAAACCCCTTTATACTTTCGCCATCAACGCTCCTTACACAGAAGGTAGGAACACTTCCTCCACCAGGAGACTTCTCAGACAAGGATTTGTACACAAAGCAATGGAGACAAGTCCAGGCTCTGGCAAATCAGTTCTGGCCTCGCTGGAGACAAAAATATCTACCTTTGTTGCAACAGAGACAAAAGTGGACAGAACCCCACAGGAATCTTCAAGTTGGAGACTTAGTCCTGCTCAGGGACAAGCAAATCGCCCGCAACAGCTGGCCAACGGCCAGAATCACTGCTACATTCCCTAGTGGGGATGGACATGTCAGGAAGATCGAATTGAAGACTACCGACCAAGGCGATGTGAAAATTTACCAAGGGCCAGTTACAGAAGTTATTCTACTTCCACCCAATGACTGATTAAGAGACTAAGTTTGTACTCTGCTCATTGTGACCTTACGAAGGTCAAGCGGGGGAGTGTGCTGTCTTTACGACAGTTATTTAGTTTATAATATTTTCGCTTAGTAATTCATTCAATAGTATTTTCTAGTTAGAATTAGAAGTGTTTAAAGTATATTCATTGCATGTAAAATATATCGGCATGCGATGACGTCACATCCAGTTTCGCCGCGTCTTGTGGGAAAATACCGGTTTGAAATTAGCGCGAGGGTGGGGGCTCACCACGAGGCACACCTGAGCAGAAGTTGTTTTGCAGGCATGAGAAATCACAGTGAGAGCAACGCTGTAAGTTAATAGATAATCGATATATTGAACTAAGATGTTAATGCCGATCCTGTTAGAAGTAACGACGGTCGATAATGTTTATGCTTTCGTTAGTTAAAGAGTTGCGGATAGTTTGCATGGAAGTGTATTTAAAGTAGTCAATGGAGCAGGTAAACTCTGCCTGTATACTGCACCTTAGTATAATGTAGTTATAGTCATCTTTGCAAGTATTTACAATTGAAATGTGATATTAAGGAAGGAACAAATACTGTATCAATCTTGTATTGTTTTATCAACAGTTTTCACCATATGTTAATGTGAAGAGTGAACAGTAAATGGTTAATCTTACTGCGATCTGGTTCTTATTGACTGTAGTTTATCTCGACGTTTAATTTGGCGTTTTGTTACACGCGAAGGAGAACGTGACAGTGAAAAAGCGACATTATCAGGTGTTTCAAGTGCTGCAATGTCAGCTCGATCCAGCATCAAGTCGACGCCGCCCAGCGACAAGGGCAGTAGAACGACATCAAGTAAGTCCACCCAGGCAAGAGCCAAGGCAGAAGCCGCCAAGGTGCGACTGCGTTACGCCAGACAAGAAGCAGTTTTGAAAATGAAACAGGCCACCAGAGAAGCCGAAATCCAGAAAGAAAGGGCTGCCAGAGAAGCCGAAAGGGCTGCCAGAGAAGCCGAAAGGGCCGCCAGACAAAGAGAAGAGGCCGCCAGAGAAGCCAAAATCCAGAAAGAAAAGGCTGCCAGAGAAGCCAAAAGGGCTGCCAGAGAAGCCGAAAGGGCCGCCAGACAAAGAGAAGAGGCTGCCAGAGAAGCCGAAATCCAGAAAGAAAGGGCCGCCAGAGAAGCCGAAACCCAGTTGGAAATGGCAAAAATATCGACAGAGTTGCAAGTGCTGCAGCTAGAAAGAGAAGAAGAAGCTGCCATGGTGGAAGCAGGGTACATAGAAGAACCTGAAGGGTCGCGTGATCTGACTGAAGTAAGATCTACTTTAGAAAGGACCAGACTGGAACGCACAAGCGACTATGTACAATATCAAATAGACAGGCAGGCTCGTCTCCCCTCTCCATACGTATTCGATAACTTCCCCAGCTACGAGGAACCTCAGAGAGTCACGATTGCATCACATCCATACAAGGAAGAAAATTTACCCTCGCGGCTCCGTGATGAAGTCAAGAATGAAAGAACCGACAACGCTCCTTCACCCCCACAACAGGATGGCGGGGAGGGAGAGGTTCACTCCAGGACAACTATTGTCAGCTTGAACTGTACAGAAGTTTGCGGTCAAACTCAGTCAAGCCGTTCTTGTTCCGAGATCTGCCTCACTGAGGTGTACCCTAAAGAAGCACAACAAGACATTACCAAGCGTAAAGTAACCGACGAGACACTTGGTCAGTCAGTTTTCGTTCGAACCGAGCACGGAAACAAACTTGCACAATCAGCTCAAGATACCATTTCTTTAAAAACCAAATACACCAAGGTCTTCAGAGATGAAGCAAATAATGGGATTGCCCCATTGCCTTTCAGAGAACCATGCCAGCGCTCACCAGATAACAAAGAGCAGGCAGTCAAACGGTTCACGTCCTTACGGAAAACCCGGAAAAGGAAACCTGAGATGCAGCAACGCACCCGATTGGCCCACGAGGTACTGTGCACCCTAATGGCAGAGGTCACACCCATTATAAATGCACAATCATTCCTACCTCTGTCTTCTGACCCAGAAAACCCCTTTATACTTTCGCCATCAACGCTCCTTACACAGAAGGTAGGAACACTTCCTCCACCAGGAGACTTCTCAGACAAGGATTTGTACACAAAGCAATGGAGACAAGTCCAGGCTCTGGCAAATCAGTTCTGGCCTCGCTGGAGACAAAAATATCTACCTTTGTTGCAACAGAGACAAAAGTGGACAGAACCCCACAGGAATCTTCAAGTTGGAGACTTAGTCCTGCTCAGGGACAAGCAAATCGCCCGCAACAGCTGGCCAACGGCCAGAATCACTGCTACATTCCCTAGTGGGGATGGACATGTCAGGAAGATCGAATTGAAGACTACCGACCAAGGCGATGTGAAAATTTACCAAGGGCCAGTTACAGAAGTTATTCTACTTCCACCCAATGACTGATTAAGAGACTAAGTTTGTACTCTGCTCATTGTGACCTTACGAAGGTCAAGCGGGGAGTGTGCTG
The DNA here is from genome assembly GCF_030144855.1 of Hypanus sabinus. Lineage (NCBI taxonomy): Eukaryota > Metazoa > Chordata > Chondrichthyes > Myliobatiformes > Dasyatidae > Hypanus > Hypanus sabinus. Next base: position 67,904,168 of record NC_082707.1, on the reverse strand, counting down.
TCTTTACGACAGTTATTTAGTTTATAATATTTTCGCTTAGTAATTCATTCAATAGTATTTTCTAGTTAGAATTAGAAGTGTTTAAAGTATATTCATTGCATGTAAAATATATCGGCATGCGATGACGTCACATCCGGTTTCGCCGCATCTTGTGGGAAAATACCGGTTTGAAATTAGCGCGAGGATGGGGGCTTACCACGAGGCACACCTGAGCAGAAGTTGTTTTGCAGGCATGAGAAATCACAGTGAGAGCAACGCTGTAAGTTAATAGATAATCGATATATTGAACTAAGATGTTAATGCCGATCCTGTTAGAAGTAACGACGGTCGATAATGTTTATGCTTTCGTTAGTTAAAGAGTTGCGGATAGTTTGCATGGAAGTGTATTTAAAGTAGTCAATGGAGCAGGTAAACTCTGCCTGTATACTGCACCTTAGTGTAATGTAGTTATAGTCACCTTTGCAAGTATTTACAATTGAAATGTGATGTTAAGGAAGGAACAAATACTGTATCAATCTTGTATTGTTTTATCAACCGTTTTCACCATATGTTAATGTGAAGAGTGAACAGTAAATGGTTAATCTTACTGCGATCTGGTTCTTATTGACTGTGGTTTATCTCGACGTTTAATTCGGCGTTTCGTTACACGCGAAGGAGAACGTTACAAACTCATTACAAATGCAGCTGGAATTGAACTCTGAAATCTGACACCCTGAGCTGTAATGGTGTCGTGCTAACCAATACGTCTTCTCCTCTATACTGTCAAAACTGGGCTTGTATATAATGTTCCTAATGCAGGGTTTCAAGCTGCAACATCAATAATTCCTCCCTCCCCCCTCACCCTACTTACTCACCCTCTCCCATTCTACAGATTCTGCTTGGCCAACTGTGTTCCTCCAGCAGATTGTTGCAACAGATTTCTGCATTTGCATCTCGTATGCAATTTTGTCGGATGCAAAATTTTATATAATACACCAAGAATGCTGATAATGCGTTATTGAGAGCTCGTGGACTCTAGCATGCCCATTCTGATGTTTCTCAATAATAGGTCCTTCCTTTGAAAACCAAGGACTGTTACATCCATCAATTTTCCCAGAATCTATTGTTACTAAGACTTGTTTTCCTTCTTGGCACTAAGCTCAGTATCCTCTTTTATAGTACTTGAACACCCTAAATATCTCCCTACTGTCAATGTTCCATGGCCCTTGAATTCAACTGGATCCCTAATCTGCCCCACATAGTTTCAGGTCAGGTTGTAATTCAAAAAATGTCTTAGGATGGAGTTGGCTGTGTTTCGAATGGATTTTGTCTTATATTGTATCTAAGCAGATTTCTCCATAGAATTTCTTATCCTAACCACAATACTTTCACCTTGCCAATACCCTGTAATGTTACTAGAGCCAGACAAAAACTAATGCATAAATTGTACAGTTAATAATTGGGATACCTTTGAATGGTTTTGAAATCTAGTCACGGTTATAATTACAGAAATGTATTACTCAAGTTGCAGAGAAAGGGTCACATCAAGGCAAGGAAATCAATGAGGGATAAATATTGGGTAGCGTACTGCCTAAACATACTTTACTTTGTCATTTGTTTTCTAGGAATTTCTTATATTCTCTTGAGACTGCAAAAGACTCTCAGTCAAAAATCAAAAAAAGCTACAAAATTCCCTAGGTGTTACATCCATGCTACAAAATAAATTGTACTGAAATCTATGGAGTGTGGTTTGATCTGTTTAATTCAGGGTCAATTACAGAGCTAATTTTGACAATTATGCACTTCTAAAGTAACAGCCTAACTTTGCAAACCTTCAATCTCCCAAGTGCTTATCTTCCTTTATTATACCTTGAGCCTTATAGGATGCTAGAGATAAAAATCAAACATGTAAGGCACATGCCATAATCAAAGTAATTAGGGTTTTCAATGAACACAATCTCAGAATCCAAACCTAAATTATCATTTAAAAATATCAACCTGCCATAGCAGGTCAGTGGTAATGTAGTTGAATACTCTATATAGCATAGAATAGTACTCTTATTTTCAGAAATAAATTAATTCTGTCTTCAGAATGGTAACATCGCAGAGAATCTGGTAGTCTCTCTCTTCTCTTCAGTTGTCCATCGAAATCCAATGACAACATCCACTCCTTTAACGGCGAGATCTTTGATGACTGTACAGTCCTATCCTGGACCCACAAGCTCTGTTGCAGGTGGGACATGTATATGTGGTAGTGGTGGTAGTGATGGCAACCATGGCTGTATTTCTCCTGGCTCTCTTCTGCTGTCTTCTGGTTGTTCTTCCCATCTCCAGAATACGAACCCCATCCCTACACAGCTGTCACCAAGTGTTACGGTCAGCAGCAACATCCTGCAGGTCCTCGGGTCTGATCCTGCACTTCCTTAAAGCATTCTTCATCTGATCTTTACAGCGCTTCTTCGGCCCTCCAGCTGAGCATCGACCATGATGTAGCTGGCTGTGTAACACTCTGCGGGGTAGCCGACATGGGGGCATCCTTATCACGTGCCCCAGCCACTGCAGCTGACACTGGGTGATCATGGCCTCAATACTTGGGTTTTACAAGTATTTCAGTGTGAGGCAACCACTCACGCCAGGTAATTCCCAGGATATGCTGAAGGCAGCTTCTGTGGAAGCGCTCCAAGGACTTGATGTGATGGCTGTAGGTTACCCAAGCTTCACAGGTATAAAGGAAGGTGGTGCCATAGACTGCTTGGTATACAGCGACCTTTGTGGAGGGACGAAGGCTCCTGTTCTGAAAGACTCTATGCCGAAGTCTCCCAAAGGCAGTTATCGCTATCAATGCCACTATCCTCAGGGAGAATGCTCCCCAGATATTTGAAAGATGGTACTACTGACAGCTTTTCATCACCAACAGTGAAGGCAGGTAGAGTTGATGGGACACTGGTACTCCATTGGCAAACTACATCTGTCCTGGTGCTATTGACAGTCAGCCCCATCCTGCTGTACGCTCTCACCACCACAGCAAAGACAATCTGAAGATCCTCTGGAGTATGTGCCACAAGAGCACAGTCGTCTGCATACTTGAGCTCCAGGACCTGCTCTCTACAGAGTTTGGTGGTTGCATGGAGCCTCCTGAGGTCAAAGAGTTTGCTATCTAATCTGACGTCCACTGGAACACCACTGCTGTCTTCAATCTCGTTGTGGAGAAGCTTGGTAACACACAGGAGGAAGGTGGTAAAGAGCACTGGCACTAGCACAAAACCCTGCCTCACCCCTGTGCGTACAAGGAAGGGCTCCGACTCTTTTCCTCCTATGGTCACCCATCCCGTCGTGGAACCGGTGGAGGATGTTAAATAGTTTATTGGGACAGCCAAACCTGAGGAGGACATCCCATAAGAGCTCTCTTTGCACAGTCGAATGCTTTGGAGAGGTCGACAAAGGCCATAAACAGATTCTGATGTTGCTCCTGGTACTTTCCCTGAAGCTGCCGGGCTGTGAAGATCACGTCAATCGTGCTCCTGTTCTTCCTAAATCCACGTTGCGATTCAGGCAGCATTGACTCAGTGATGTTGCTGATAAACCTCTGACCAGGACCTTTCCAGCACCAAAAAGGAGTGATATGCCCCTATTATTGCTGCAGATGGCTTGTCACCCTTGTTCTTATAAATGGTAATGACGTTTGCATTTCTCCATTGCTGTGGGTTGTTCTCATCAGTCCAGGCCTTGGTGATGTACTGGTAGAGGGTGTGCATACACATGTACCCTCCGTTCTTCAGTAACTCCGCAGGGATATTGTCAGTGCCAGGGGACTTGTTGTTCTTAAGGGAATGGACAGCTGATAGAACCTCCTGGAAGGTTGGTGGTAGACTGAGGTCATGGATAGGAGGAAGCTCAGGTAGTTCGTCCAGGATGGTGGGGTCTGTGTCCCCCCCCCCTTGCAGAATCTGGTAGTACACTTAATACAAATAACAAAACATAATTGGAATACTGGCAACACACACAAAATGCTGGAGGAGCTCAGCAGCCCAGGCAGCATCTATGGAAAAATGTACAGTAGATGATTTGGGCCAAGACCCTTTGGCAGGACTGGAGAAAAAAAAGCTGAGGTGTAAAGTTTAAAGGTGGGGGAGGGGAGGGAGAAACACAAGGAGGTGGGTGAAACCTGGAGGGGGAGAGATGAAGTAAAGAGCTGTGAAGTTGATTGATGAAAGAGACGCAGGGCTGGAGAACAGGAATTCTGATAGGAGAGGACGGAAAGCCATGGAATAAAGAAAAGGGGGGAGGAGCAGCAGAGAGAGGTGATCAGCGGGCAAGGAAATAAGGTGAGAAAAGGAAAAGGGGGTGGGAAGTGCTGAAGGAAGAGCTGGGAATTACCAGAAGTTCGAGGAATCAATGCTCATGTTGAAGGTTACCCAGACAGAATATAAGGTGTTGTTTCTCCAACCTGAGTGGGGCTTCAATGCGACAATAGAGGATGCCATAGATTGTCATATTGGAATGGGAATGGGAAATGGAATTAAAATGGTGGCTGCTGGGAGATCCCTGCAGTTCAGCATTCAACACCAGAATTCCCTCCAGGCTCGACAGGAAGCTCAGAGACCTTGGGTTTGATCCTGCCTTGTACAGCTGGATCCTGGATATCCTGTCAGATCGCTGACAGGTGGTAAGAGTGGGGTCCCTCACCTCCACCCCTCTGACTCTCAACACAGGAGCCCCTCAGGGTTGTGTACTAAGTCCCTTCCTTTACTCTCTGTGTACCCATGACTGTGTCACCACCCACAGCTCTAAACTGCTAATTAAATTTACATTGCTTGGCCTAATCTCAAACAATGAAGAGGTGGTCTACAGGGAAGAAGTCATCTCTCTGACACAATGGTGTCCAGAAAACAACTTCTCCCTCAATGTCGTAAAAACAAATGAGCTGGTTGTAGATTACAGGAGGACTGGAGACAGGCTAACCCCTATTGTCATCTGGGGTTCAGAGGGTGAACAGCTTTAAGTTCCTCGGCATCCACATCACTGAGGACCTCATGTGGTCTGTCCAACCAGCTGTGTGGTGAAAAAGGCACAACAGCACCTCTTTCACCTCTTTGGTATGGGCCTCTAAGTTGTAAGAACTTTCTACAGAGGTACAATTGAGAGCATCCTGACTGGCTGCCTCACTGCCTGGTATGGGAACTGTACTTCCCTCAATCGCAGGACTCTACAGAGAGTGGTGCGGACAACCCAGCGCATCTGTAGTTGTGAACTTCCCATGACTCAGGACATTTACAAGGACAGGTGTGTAAAAATGGCCTGAAGAATCACTGGGGACCTGAATCACCCCAACCACTATCTATTCCAGTTGCTACCATCAGGAAATGGTACCGCAGCTTAAAAGCCAGGACCAACAGGCTCCAGGACAGCTTCTTCCACCAGGCCATCAGACTGATGAACTCACACTGATTTGAGTGTATTCTATGTTACATTGACTGTTATATTTATTATAAATTATTATAAATTACTATGATTGCACATTGCATATTTGGACAGAGATGTACAGTACGGTAAAGATTTTTACTCGTATGTGAAGGATGTAAAATATAAAGTCAATTCAATTCAATTCTTCTGGCAGACTGAGTGTAGTTGCATGGTGAAATGGTCTCCCAATCTACTGATATACAGACAGGATACACTGGGAGCACTGGATACAGTAGATGACCCAACAGACTCACAGGTGAAGTGTCGCCTCACCTGGAAGGACTGTTCGGGGCCGTGAATGGTAGTGAGAGAGGTGTAGAGGTAGGTGTAGCATTGTTCCAATGGCAAGGGTAAGTGCCAGGAGGGAGATCAGTGAGGAGGGACAAATGGACAAGCGAGTCGCATAGGGAACGATCCCTGTGGAAAGTTGAATGGGGGCAGAGGGAAAGATGTGATTGGTGGGGGAATCCCATGGGAGTGTTTCTCTCTCCCCTCCCCCACATATTACAACTACCCCTCATCCTTTTTTCTGCGGTCCTACCGATGGGTCTCGGCCCGAAACATCGACTGAGTTTTTTTCCATAGATGTTGCCTGGTCTTCTGACTCCATCCAGCATTTTGTGGGTGTTGCTTGGATTTCCAGTATCTACAGATTTTCTCTTGTTTGCTGGCAAAGTTGCAAAAATCACATCAATTTTATCATTACCTTAGAATTGTTAATTTAATGTGCATAAATCTGATGACAGGCAAAATAAAATGAGTTCCTTATCCACATCTAATTCTGCTACAAAAGCACTAAATTTTGTAAATGAAATAAGGAAAGCAGGGAAAAAGACAAAGACAGTTTGGAACTCTTGATCATTCCTATAACGTACCAGATAAGTAAATATTCTTAGCAGGATGAATCACTGTGGAAATCCAGGCATCCATGGAAACAATATTCGTGACCAATGAGTCTCTGTATGACTGAATTTATTGAAGCTGAAATGCAAAGTCACAATTGTTTAGTCCTAAGTATTTAGGCCATTAAGGTCAAAGCGTTAGCTTTCAAGAATTCTGACCATAGAGTTGTCTGTATTTTGCTACTATGAGAATCCATAATAGTTATACACCCAGTCAGTAACTTTAGTTTAGTAAAGGTTTCTATTTTGCTGCTTAAGCATTGTGCTAAGTGATAAAAAAAAATCTATGTCCTTCATGCTGTGTGTTGTGGCACAGCATATGGATGTGCAGATTGTGTGAGTGTGTGTGTGTGTGTGTGTGTGTGTGTGTGTGTGTGTGTGTGTGTGTGTGTGTGTGTGTGTGTGTGTGTGTGTGCACACAGACACGCGCGAACTGAATGTATGCAGCGGATCCTGTGTTGGATGTCCTTTGTCATTGGACTAATGCTTCACTCTCTCACGAGTGTGCAGTAGAGCAGTGCCACACTAATGTGAAATCCTGTTTTCATTCATGTCATCATTTTTATTGATGTCCTGGTCTCTGCTTTTAAAATGCAGTAATCCAGGGAACAAAAGCTTCCATTAAAATTATCGAGGAGTGAAAGACACCTATGATTGAATAAACCTGCCATGGTCAATGTATACCAGCACACACAAATACAAGGATACAGAGGTAAAGTCTCAGAGACCAAGTTAATGGTCCAATGACATGGAATCTGAGGCTACTGGGCACCAAAACTTTGCTGCAAAAACACCTGACAGCTGCTTGGAGTACATGCAGCCACTTAGTACTGAAAGACACAAATACAGGTACTGTACGCCTGTCCTTGTCCTCCTCTTCTATCCCTTCTCTCAGAACATCTCTCCAGGGTCCCTTCTGCTTTTCTCTTCTTTGTTCTGCCCCTCTCCCCTTAAGATTCCCCTCAGTCTCCATTACATCATTCACCCTCTAACTTCCCATCCTGATCCTTTAGTTTTGTTCTTTAGCCACTCTCCTGTTGTTGGCTGCCTACCCTTTCCTGAGTGAAATAGGCAGTCTCACCTTATTATTAATAATCACCCTTTAGACGATGTCACTAAAAACTGAGCACTTGGGATTAGAAATACGAGGGGTGATTGATAAGTTCATGGCCTAAGGTAGAAGGAGTCAGTTTTAGAAAACCTAGAGCATTTATTTTTCAACACACTCCCCTCCTACATTTACACACTTAGTCCCGTGGTCGTGGAGCATACATACTGATCTTGAACGTCCAGAAAGTGTCCACAGCAGGGGTGATTGATAAGTTCATGGCCTGGTAGAAGGCGATGAATTATACAGCTCTCGTAACATGTACATGCAGATCATCTCTTTGAGTGATTATGTAGAAAGATTTGAAGTTAATAACTCATCTCCTTCTACCTTAGGCCACGAATTTATCAATCACCCCGATGAATTATTAACTTCAAACTTTCTGCATAATCACTCAGAGTTGACCTGTGGACACTTTCTGGAGGTCCAAGATCCTTATGCTCCACGACCGCTGGACTAAGTGTGTAAATATAGGAGGGGACTATGCTAAAAAATAAATGCGCTAGGTTTTCTAAAATTGACTCCTATCTTCGGCCACAAATTTATCAATTACCCCCCCCCCCCCCGCCCCGTATATAGGATGAATGTTAAGCTATGCAAGGTAATGTTGAAAAGACTGGGTTCATGGTCATTGAAGTTTAAGAGACAGAATCAAGTTTATTTTCACTGTTTTATATAACATAACTTGTTTTTTTGTGGCAGGAGTACAGCGCATGAAATAAATTTACTATAAATTATGAAATAAATTAAGTCCAAATAACGGGAAAATAAGCTAGTCATCGGTTCACGGATAGCAACAAAACAAAGAAACCCACTATCTCCCACACAATAAAAGAACTGCAACATGATCATCAACATGACCCCAAGTCCCCCTTCCCCACTCAAAATGCAACAAGAATATCGGCCCTTAACTTCCTCTCTGTTTGTATATAAACAAATAACAAAAATGTAACAAGAACATCGATCCCCAGCCCCCCTCCCACCTTGCATGAATTGCAGCAAGAAAATTGGCCCCCGAAACCACCTCCCCCCCAGCATAAAACAAAATTGGCCCCCTGAATATAAGGATATAGAAAGAACGTAAACATTGAGACATTCCCAATACTGCATGGGAAATGAGTTACCTTTACAAGGTAGATCAACATCATTATGAAATAGGGAAATGTGTTGCCCAGTAGGAGCCCCTTTGTAAACAACTCAATCACAAGATAAGTTTGACATGAAGTTGATTGAGAGATAATTAACGGCGGTGTCCTAAGGTTCTCGGGTAACACCACTGAATACCCACTGAGAGTACACAGAAGAGGTATTAGAGTAGCAACAAATCTGAAAGTGGCACTTGTAATAATAGAGTTTCCAGCACAGGGTAAAGTTCCTGGCTTGTGTCTGCAGTTTTCTGCCTTCCACTGGGTTTCTGCAATGAGAGTACTTCCATTGATCCTTACCTAACAGTGTGCTGAATGAAAGAATAGAAAATCCTGGAGGAAACTAAATCCTGTTGGAAATCTGAACTTTGAAATGCACTTCTAAAAACTGAGAAATATGTGTATGGCCACCTGAATGCAAGCACATTTCAACATCAGATAATAGATTGCTGATGTCGTTCTTCTGCCTTTGAATAAGACTTAAGCCATCACTTCTAACAAAGAAGTAGTTCTTGAATAGGAGGGTGAGAACCTGGGTTGTTTTCATTGCTTAAAGGAGGGTGTGAGCTTACAAATGACTGAGCTAGTTAACTAAGCCAGACTGAAAATACGTTCTGAAATGATGTTTTAATTGTAAACAAAGTTGTCGAACAGCATTAGTTATACAGATTCACATAAAAATAAAATTAAAAATAATATCTGTTTTAAATCTTTATTAAATTTGCAATAAGATAGGCTAATGGAAGGTTAAAATGAAGGTGAGAGAATGGAATGGAAAGCTAGGTGTGGTATTTTGAATTACACCACAAATGCTTCTCATTCTATGACTAATTGACAAAGGCAATGTAAAATGAGCTGTGCTGGGTTTAGCATCAGAATGCAAACTCCACAAATTGTGAGGGTGACAGAGTATTCAGGAGTAAATTGATTTATTGTACAATTAATTGAACACTAGATTTGAGAATGCCACCTTAAGCTCTACTTTGCATTTAAACCCTGACCCAACCCAGTCCAACATACAAATTACTCTGTCCAAAGAATTCCCAAGTTACACCAGGTAATTTCAAGGTTCATTAGATTTAGCAACTTGATGTACATTCTCATCTATAATTTTCAGCACAGAATCTTTCAAAGGTTATCAAAATAACTTTGAAAATAGGTAGCTTCTAAAATTTGTCATCAGCATTTTTTAACTTCTTAGATGCCTTCTCAGTTAACAAAACCTGTACAGTTATTGATAATATTTGTTTTCCTTTTTTGAGCATTGTCACAAAACAGAGCTCCAGAAAACTATTACAGACTATGAGAGATGTTTCTTCATGCATGGGATTTCATGTTAAGAACTTTGAGGCCTGTTTAGAAATTCCATAAATTTGCAGGCTTCACATCTCCTAGAATTCCTAAACCATTGAAAGTAAAACAATAGATATTTGAGAATGATTAAAAATTCTAATTCAATTAAGTTTTTAGATGGTATCATATTCAACAAAAACAGAACTGTTTGAACACTTCATGAACATCATCTGAACCCTGGGATTACATTACACTACTGTGAATTTACTTCTGCCTTTTATTATGTTTATAATATTTCATTTTAATTTCAATATTTTTCTACTTCAGTCAGAGTTTCAATGTAGTTGAAAAATTCAGTTGTCATTAATCATATGACAAAATGGTTTTGCTGTAGTTACTGGTCATTTCTTGAGGAGTATAGTTCCTCTATAGTTCAATTTAATTATCTATAAAAATGTGCAGATTTTCCTGGAAACAATTGGTAACTTCCAGCACCATTATCTTCCATTTGCGTTTGCATGGTCAGACATTAAGGTAACTGATCTTTCACTTGATTTACTGCCTTCAAACTCTTTTACAGATGCAGTTAATGCTCATCCCAGTACAGAAATAAGTTAACCTCACCACAACGATCACCTTCTTCCCCATAGTTGTACTTTAGGAAAGTTCTCAGCAAACTTTTGGGGGCAGGAGACAATATCACATGATGCGGGCAATGGAAAGAAAATGTGTGATCAGCAGACTAACGGAATAAGCTTGAGGAAATAGGGTGAGACTCACGCGTAGAAGTTGAATTTGCAGAAAACAGGATGGGAAAGGAAGCTAAGAAAAGATGTGAGTTTTGGTCTACCTCAGGTAGGGAAAGGTGGGAAGGGAATAGGGACAGCTATATATTTAAGGTTTCATAAAGTGGGCTGGGGAAAACATAAAGGAGGTTGTGACAAACCAAACATTAATAATTTTAGTGCTACTTCTAATTGCAGTATAGTTATGGGAGAACACTTCAGGAATGTTGAATAAAGCAAGAATAATGATTCCATAGTTATCTTTATCAAATGATACAAAAATAGTGATCAGCAGATGTGTGCTAAGCCCAATAGTATTTTGTGTGTATTATGAACTGGAAGGAGCTAAACAAGTTGTCTGCAATATCTCTTCAGTTCTACATTCATCAGACTTAACTGTGGAGATGAAATCTGCTCAAAGGGATGACTAAGGTGAGAGTGATGGTTTTATTAACCAGCACATCTAAGAGCTGGGATTTGGTTGATTAGTTACAGAACTGTTTCATCAAATGGAGGACCAAAGGTTAAAAAGTTGAAATTTTGAAAGTGCAGTTGGGGCAAAGTGGAATAGAGTATTTCCTCCTGGGATGGACACAGAAAGAAGCCGGATTAGGAGAATGCAGAGAATTGAATGTGGAGAGCAATTCAACGAAGTGATGAGAGATGCCCTGTTAGTCACTCTCACAGGAGTGAGAGGACCCTCACCATCTAGGACATGCTCTCTTCTCATCACTACCATCATGGGGGAGGGACAGAAGCCTGAAGACCCACACTTAAACACTTTAGGTATCTTTTCTTCCCCTCTGCTATTTTATTTCTGAACGTTCTGTGAACCCACAAATACTACCTCATTATTGCTCATCTGCTTAATTTACTTATTTTACCTTTTATTGTACCTTACATTACGTTTCTCATGTCTTATGCTATGTTGCTGCCACAGATAAATCTCACACCATATGTCAGTGATAATAAACCTGATTTTGTTCTGACAATGCTAAGAGTGAGGCCACATGGAATAACAAGGTTGGAGAGGTAAGTGTGAGTGTACAAGGTCCATTTGGTTAAAGAATGATGGGAGTGCAATGAACTCAGAAACCAAAGTCAAAACAACAAGTGAGGATGAAAAGTCATCTGTATAGAGATTGAGGAGGGAAAACAGTGGAGCCATCTCAATGAGAATTTTATTTTTTCTATTTGGATGGTGGAATAACAGCATTTTAATTGAGATGAAGGAACAGAGATGCAACAACATAATGTGAAGTAGTGTGAAGGAGAGGGAAGTGCCACAATGGTGTCATGAACTTAGAACAAAAGTCTGCAGAAGTAATACTATCAATACTTTATGTCGAAGTAAGAACTTAAGGTTAGGGCCATACTGGAATCTTACAGTTTGCAACTGAAAATTTTAGAGCTCTGAAGCGATTCTCTTTTTTTTAATTATTTAGAGATACAGTTTGTAACAGCCCTTCCAGCCCAATGTGCCAAACCACCCAGCAACCCACCTATTTAACCCTAGTCTAAGCACAGGACAATTTATAATAGCTAATTAACCTTCCAACCAGTATGTCTTTAGAATGTAGAAGGAAACCGGAGCACCTGGAGGAAACCAACACACTCATTGGGAGAACGTAGCAATTCCTTACAGACAGCAGCGGAATTGAACTCTGATCACTGACACCCGATCTGCAATAACATCACGCTAACCGCTATGCTACTCTGGGCCCATTTATTCCCTCAATAAGGGGAATTAGGACTTATCAAACTTCCAGGGAAACTGCAACTTAATACAACACCTATTTATTTTTCTATGCCTACAGGAATCAAACAAAAAGTAATAACCATATAACCATATAACAATCACAGCATGGAAACAGGCCATCTCGGCCCTCCTAGTCCGTGCCGAACTCTTAATCTCACCTAGTCCCACCTACCCGCACTCAGCCCATAACCCTCCACTCCTTTCCTGTCCACATACCTATCCAATTTTACCTTAAATGACACAACTGAACTGGCCTCTACTACTTCTACAGGAAGCTCATTCCACACAGCTATCACTCTCTGAGTAAAGAAATACCCCCTCGTGTTTCCCTTAAACTTCTGCCCCCTAACTCTCAAATCATGTCCTCTCCTTTGAATCTCCCCTACTCTCAATGGAAACAGCCTATTCACATCAAATCTATCTACCTCTCTCAAAATTTTAAATACCTCGATCAAATCCCCCCTCAACCTTCTACGCTCCAATGAATAGAGACCTAACTTGTTCAACCTTTCTCTGTAACTTAAGTGCTGAAACCCAGGTAACATCCTAGTAAATCGTCACTGCACTCTCTCTAATTTATTGATATCTTTCCTATAATTCACACAATGCACACAATGCCTTGTACAATTTTAACATTACATTCCAACTTCTGTACTCAATGCTTTGATTTATAAAGGCCAGCATTCCAAAAGCCTTCTTCACCACCCTATCTACATGAGACTCCACCTTCAGGGAACTATGCACTGTTATTCCTAGATCTCTCTGTTCCTCTGCATTCCTCAATGCCTTACCATTTACCTTGTATGTTCTATTTGGATTATTCCTGCCAAAACGTAGAACCTCACACTTCTCAGCATTAAACTCCATCTGCCAACGTTCAGCCCATTCTTCTACCCGGCATAAATCACCCTGCAAGCTTTGAAAACCCACCTCATTATCCACAACACCTCCTACCTTAGTATCATCGGCATACTAAGGTAATCCAATTTACCATCCCATCATCCAGATCATTTATGTATATTACAAACAACATTGGGCCCAAAACAGATCCCTGAGGCACCCCACTAGTCACCGGCCTCCATCCCGATAAACAATTATCCACCACTACTCTCTGGCATCTCCCATCTAGCCACTGTTGAATCCATTTTATTACTCCAGCATTAATACCTAACGACTGAACTTTCTTAACTTCCATGTGGAACTTTCTCAAAGGCTTTGCTGAAGTCCATATAGACTACATCCACTGCCTTACCCTCGTCAACATTCCTCGTAACTTCTTCAAAAAATTCAATAAGGTTTGTCAAACATGACCTTCCATGCACAAATCCATGCTGGCTACTCCTAATCCGATCCTGTCTATCCAGATAATTATTAATACTATCTCTAAGAATACTTTCCATTAACTTACCCACCACTGATGTCAAACTGACAGGTCTATAATTGCTAGGCTTACTTCTAGAACCCTTTTTAAACAATGGAACCACATGAGCAATACGCCAATCCTCCGGCACAATCCCCATTTCTCATGACATCTTAAAGATCTCCATCAGAGCTCCTGCTATTTCTACACAAACTTCCCTCAAGGTCCTCGGGAATATCCTGTCAAGACCCGGAGATTTATCCACTTTTAAATTTCTTAAAAGTGCCAGTATTTCCACCTCTTTAATCGTCATAGGTTCCATGACTTCCTTACTCGTTTCCCACACCTTACACAATTCAATATCCTTCTCCTTAGTGAATACCGAAGAGAAGGAATCGTTCAAAATCTCTCCCATCTCCCTCGGCTCCACACATAGTTGACCACTCTGATTCTCTAAGGGGCCAATTTTATCCCTCACTATCCTCTTGCTTTTAATATAACTGTAGAAACCTTTCCGATTTACTTTCACCTTATTTGCCAAACCAACCTCGTATCTTCTTTTAGCTTTTCTAATCTCTTTCTTAAGATTCCTTTTACATTCTTTATATTCCTCGAGCAATTCCTTTACTCCATGCTGCCTATATCTATTGTAGACATCCCTCTTTTTCCGAACCAAATTTCTAATATCCCTTGAAAACCATGGTGCTTTCAAACCTTTAACCTTTCCTTTCATCCTAACAGGAACATAAAGATTCTGTACCCTCATAATTTCACCCTTAAATGACCTCCATTTCTCTATTACATCCTTCCCATAAAACAACTTGACCCAATCCACACTCTCTAAATCCCTTCGCATCTCCTCAAAGTTAGCCTTTCTCCAATCAAAAATCTCAACTCTAGGTCCTGTCCTGTCCTTCTCCATAATTATATTGAAGCTAATGCTATTGTGATCACTGGACCCGAAGTGCTCCCCAACACATACATCTGTCAGCTGACCTATCGCATTCCCTAACAGGAGATCCAACACTGCCCCATCTCTAGTCAGTACTTCTATGTATTGTTGCAAAAAACTATCCTGCACACATTTCACAAACTCTAAACCATCCAGCCCTTTTACAGAATGAGCTTCCCAGTCTATGTGTGGAAAATTAAAATCTCCCACAATCATCAGTTGATGCACATATTGATACTAATACAGAAAATTAAATCTCCTTTGATTTGACAGAATTCAAATGTAACTGCACTATTTTTAATTAAAGTACTCAATTATGTACATCGTTCAATCTTTTCCTCAAATTCCCATGAGCATTATTTAAGTACTGCAGTTTGATTAGGTATAAAATCAAGTGATTTATAAACAGAATTGATTAGTAAATCAGATTGTGAAGCTCTCCAATCTATCCATACAAATTAGGCTAAATTTGTTGACACAGGGACAGCCAACATAGTGGCTTAACAAGAGTCTTACACGTGTATCGTGAGTACCTTTGAACACAATTTAGCATATCAGATGGTCCCCGTAGGATGAATTTACTCTCCATGCTGACTTAATTTTTCGATCAACATATCTAACTCTCTCCTGAACCAAGTTAAATAATATATGTCAGAAACACACTGAGTCTCAGCAATTTGCAGAACGGTAAACTTTATTTTTCGAGTCTGCAGAGTCGGACCCAACCAGCTCCTGCTAGATTGAGTGCCGAATTACACTTTGCACAGTTTTTTTATACCCTACTTGTTTACGACTTTGTGAGTTGCACCCATGTGAGGTGCAGACATTCTTCCTTAATCTCATTACAAAATTACAAATGTGACTACCCTTTGGCCCACTTATCAGCCTCAGTGCATTAACACCGTTATTGTTCAACCGTTAAGCATGTCTTCCCGTTACCCGTATCGCTTCTTTAATCAGCAAGCTATTGTTTCATCCTGATTTTGCAAATTGGTTTATACGTTGCCCTGCAAGTTGCTTTGCACGTTCTTTCTGTGTCAGCACATTCTAAATGGACTCCTTAAGAATCATTTCTCTCAATCCACCCTTTTTCTTTTTAGAATGTGCTATCAGTTGGGCTTTTGCCACAGGTTTACATAGGCTTCTTCCTCTAGCTCTATTTCCCTTTGTAGGAGTACCTGAACAGGATCAGCTGGGGCCCCTGGTTGCATGACTTGTCTTGCCACCCGAGCTACTAGCTCCCGCAAGCAGGGGATCAGACATGGTAGCAGAAGGAGGACCATCAATCCCCCTCCTATAACCCCTAAAGCGGTTCGCCACCAGCCTCCTTTCAACCATCCGTCCAGCCAGTCCCAATACCCCAGCGGCTTCCAGGTCTGTACCGGCACGTGGGCCAGTTTCCTTATTTTATCTGATATTTTTTGAACCACCTTTAAGCATCTATCATCTATCTTTAAGCAGCAGTTGGTTAGATTAAACTTTCCACATACTCCTCCTTTTTGTTGTAGTCATAACATTTCTCGTTAACATGCGAGTGTGATACAAAGGACCCTGGAAAAACCTTCATGCCCACCCTTACCGTCGTCCTGCACTTATCACATCCCCCTTCAGCGCTTCTCAACAATAGCAGTATATACATTACAATCCCAAAGTTCATTCTGTCCGTCTTTTGAGCTTTAGCACCATCGGGTCTTCTCCCTGGATGCAAGTCCATTCTGCACCTTCTTCGGGCTTTACGGGTCCCTTGATTCTCGCGGCGTGGGTCCACCCTTTTTCTTTTGTCCTTACTGCAGCTTCGGTGGTCAGTAGCACCTGGAATGGGCCTTCCCACTGCGGCTGTAACTTCTCTGGCTTCCAAGTCTTAATCAGGACCCAGTCACTGGGCTGAGTTCGGTGGAGTGCGAAGTCCAGAGGTGGGGTTTGTGCGAGTAACCCCTTCCTGCGCAATTCTGCAAAAGAACGAGACAGTGCCTGTAAATAGTCCCTTACAAAGACATCTCCCCCTTGCAGGGAAGGATAGCCCTCCACCTTGTTCCAATATGGAAGGCCAAACAACATTTCATAAGGGGATACTCCTATATCTTTTCGAGGAGCCGTGCGGATTCTTAGTAGGGCCAGGGGTAGACACTTGGTCCAGGGTAGCTTGGTTTCCATCATTAGTTTTGTCAATTGCGTCTTCAAAGTACTGTTCATCCTCTCAACTCTTCCTGAGCTCTGAGGGTGCCAGGGGGTGTGCAGCTTCCACTGGATTCCTAAGGCGTCACAGATTAGCTGGTGTGTTTTTGAGGCAAAGTGTGTTCCCCTATCTGAATCAATAGACCCCATTATTCCATATCTCGGGACTATATTTTCTAATAGGATCCGTGCCACTGTAGGGGCGTCCGCTTTAGTGGTTGGGAATGCTTCCACCCACCGAGTGAAGTGATCCACAATTACTAACAGGTACTTCCATCTCTGAACTTGTGGTAGTTCCGTAAAGTCTATTTGGATCCGATGGAACGGTCGGACGGCTAGTGTTTGTCCCCCCTTATGGGTGGCACGCATCATTTTCTTGTTTACCTTTTGGCAGGTGTAACAGCCCCACACCTCCTGTTGAGCTAGTGTGAATATCCCTTTACAAACATAGTCCCTTAGGATAGTGTCGCACATAGCTTGCACTCCCCAATGGCTTTGTTGTTGTAGTTGTTGCAGTATATGACGAGTTACTTCCTTATTCAGTACTTGCCGTCCGTCGGGGGTCTTCCACTCGCCTTCTGATGTTTGTCGGGCTCCCAGCTGGCTCATAGCGTCTATTTCTACTTGGGTGAAGACTGGTAGTTTGTTAAGCCCTTCCCTTATTGGTATCAGGGTTAGAAGTCGGACCGTTTTTTCCATTGCTGCCCGCTTGGCTTCTTCATCTGCGAGCCGGTTTCCTATTGCTTCCGGGGCTGTTTCTCGTTGATGTCCTGGAATGTGAACCACTGCAATTTCTTGAGGTAGTGTTAGAGCTTCCAGAGTCATGCTTATCATTTGTTCGTGAGCTAATTCCCTTCCCCTGGCTGTTATCAACCCCCGTTCTTTCCAAATCTTTCCGAAGGTGTGTACCACTCCATAGGCATACTTAGAATCGGTGTATATAGTGCCTATTTTGTTTCTTAACAGTTGCAGTCCCCTCTGCAAGGCATATAGTTCACAAGACTGGGCTGACCAATTACCCGGGAGCCGGCCGGACTCCACCGTCTCCCTAGTCCTCCCGTTTATAATAGCATATCCACTGTGTCGTACCCCATTGATGCATCTGGAGGAGCCGTCGATATATAGTTCCTCGCCTTCGATTAGGGGAACTTCTTGTAGATCTTCCCTACTTTTTGTCTGAAGGTCTGTTAGCTCCACGCAGTTATGCTCGGTTTCCTCCCCTGTTGATTCCCCGTATAAGAACTGTGCCGGGTTACAACTATTGTTCTTTTCAAAGCTTAAATCATCCCCGACCATCAGAATGGTTTCGTATTTCAGTATGCGAGAGTCCGTCAACCACCGCTGAGCTTTTTGGGCTAAGAGGGTGCTAACGGAGTGCGGGGTATACACCGTCATTCTTCCCCCAAAGGTTAATTTCCGTGCTTCTTCTACTAGTACGACTGCTGCCGCTACGGCTTGTATGCACGTCGGCCATCCCCGGGATACCGGGTCCAACATTTTTGATAAAAAGGCCACAGGTTGCCGCTTTCCTCCTTTTTCTTGGGTTAGTACTCCTAACGCAGTTTCTTCATTGTTTGTTGCATACAGCTGAAAGGGCTTTTCCAGTGCTGGCAGTGTTAATACCGGGGCCCGAATTAGTTGCCCTTTTATTTTCCTGAACTTCTGTTCTTCTTCTTCGGTCCAGCTGATTATTCCCCGGTCTTCCTTTGCCAATTTGTCGTACATAAACTTCACCAGGGAGGTATAATTCTCTATCCAAATCCGGCAATAGCCCACTAAGCCCAGAAATTGTCTTATTTCCTTCTTTGTCCTGGGAAGCGGTATTTTAGTTATTCCCGCTATTCTTTCTGGGGTTATTTGGCGGTGCCCTTTACTGACTCTGTGTCCGAGATATGTTATTTCCTTCTCGACAAATTGTAGTTTCTTCTTGGACACCCGCAATCCTTTTTCTCCTAGGTAATTCAGGAGTCTTATAGTATCGTCTCGCACTACCTCCTCTGCTGGTCCCGATAGTAGTAGGTCATCGACATACTGTAATAGTTGGTTCTTTTCGGTACAATGGAATCCAGCCAATACTTGCTCCAGTACCTGTTCGAATAGGTTTGGGGACTCCGTGAACCCTTGGGGCAAGACGGTCCACCGGAGTTGCTTCTTCCGCCCAGTGAAGGGATTTTCCCATTCAAATGCGAACATATCTCAGCTACCTTCCTCCAACGGGCAACTCCAAAAGGCATCTTTTAGATCTATCACACTGAACTCATTCGGCTGTTCCCTTCCCCAAATTGATATTGCAGCTTGTCGTATCATTTGCCTCTCTTGTGCAGAAAATAGCGTTCCCATAATCGCATGCATTTCTTCCCAAGTGTAAACATTAGGTCCTAAGAATTGATCCAACTGTTCTGCCAGTCCCATTGGATCTTCTAATAAAGTTTTCATATCTTTCTTAAATCCTCGTACTTCGGTACTTGTCAGAGGGACGTTTACAAATCCTGTTCCTCCCCGTTCTCCTCCCATTGGAACCTCTCGAAGGGGACACAGCTGTACCTCTTCCTTTTTTTAATTCGTCTTTCTTTTTCTTATCTGCTCCTGTCACACTCCTTGTTTCGATCCTTGCTTTTGCTTTTTCCCTAACATCCCTCTCTTCCCTCTCCGGGTCTATTTCTTCTGTTTTTTCACTTTCTTCACGTCCTCCCTCTGCTCCCGCAAGGGGCGCAGAAGGCTGGACATAGGGAGGGGGTAAATGATCGAGTGGGTCCCACTTCCGCTCCCTTTTAATGCCCAATTTAAAACTCTTTGTTGTTACTCCTGGCCAGGGAGCCCAACAAAAAGCATAAGCAATTTCTTCCGGTTTTACATTTGGTTTTGAATTAACGTAAATGTTTAAGGCTTGTCGTACCCAATCCTCCTCAGACCCAAGCCGCGGCCACCAGACCGCAGGTTTTTCTATCGGCTGTTTCGACCAAATTAAACAGTACTGTATCATTTTTTTTTCTTTTGTTTCCCTTTTAGTCTTCCACATCCCCAATTCTCAAACATTCTACCGAGGGGGCTAACAGGAGGAACCCCCGGGTATGGTCCCGGTCTTTCCGTTTCCTCTTTCTTTTTAGAGCCACCCCCTCCCATCTTATTCCGCTCTTACTTAATCCCGCACCCTTCTACTGCAACAGTAGGCACTTTACCCGGTGCGTCCCAAGGACTTTTATCAGGAGGACCCCCGGGTAGCGATCCCGGTCTTCTCCGTCCTTACTTATTCCCGCACCCTTCTACTATAATAGTAGGCACTTACCCGGTGCGTCCTGGGGACTTCCAGTACCAGGTACTGTCCCCTTCTCCCCGTTTACCGCTCTGCGCCGTCCGGATATCACTCGCTCAAGCCGCGTCGGAGCGACGAGCAAGGAGTCAGGGACCGCCAAACTCGGCGGGGTGCACCGTCTCCGATGTCCTTCCTCGTGTCCACCGCGGCCGGAGTGTGGATCCGGAAGAGCCCCCACGTTGTCAGAAACACACTGAGTCTCAGCAATTTGCAGAACGGTAAACTTTATTTTTCGAGTCTGCAGAGTCGGACCCAACCAGCTCCTGCTAGATTGAGTGCCGAATTACACTTTGCACAGTTTTTTTATACCCTACTTGTTTACGACTTTGTGAGTTGCACCCATGTGAGGTGCAGACATTCTTCCTTAATCTCATTACAAAATTACAAATGTGACTACCCTTTGGCCCACTTATCAGCCTCAGCGCATTAACACCGTTATTGTTCAACCGTTAAGCATGTCTTCCCGTTACCCGTATCGCTTCTTTAATCAGCAAGCTATTGTTTCATCCTGATTTTGCAAATTGGTTTATACGTTGCCCTGCAAGTTGCTTTGCATGTTCTTTCTGTGTCAGCACATTCTAAATGGACTCCTTAAGAATCATTTCTCTCAATATAGCTGCAATATGTTTGTCTCATTCTCTAACCAAAATTAAAATAAAAGGTGATACTCAAAGCCCTTTTCCGTAAATTATCATTACAGATTAAAATCTAAATGAATTAACTTTGTATTTCCATTTGTACAAATATCTACTTAAACATTGGTGATCTTACTATCACAATCAATGTACTCTAAGTCCTTAACCATTTTAAATTTGAATTTTTTCAGAAATGCAGCATCTGTGCTGTATATTGATCCTTTCTTTTGATGAACATGGCTTAATTTACTCCAGTGCATTTAATGATCACTTCTGACCAGAAATGCATGGACATGATGCATGTGACAACTCCAAGCTCCTATACCCCAAGCTGTAATAACATAGTGCTAACCGTTATGCTACCATGGTGCCCCACAATGTTGTCTTCCAAGAGGGGGGAAGGTATGTTGATAAGTAGTAATGTGTTTGGATGTTCTGTCTACCATGGTTCAGTAGCCTGAGGAAGATAAGTTATGAGATATAGAAATGATTCTATGCTATGGTAAAACTATATGTGTCCAATGGGCCACAGGATTTTTAGTTTTGACTGTTTGTGGGTGAACGATGGAATGTATTGCACTGGGAAATGTGGGCAGCTAATGGCAGATTTGGTGAGATATAGGATTTGATTATCTGCTCATCATCAAATAATCTTGACCAGGCATGGTGGACAGTGGAACCTGAAGCCTTGTTCATGAACTGACTTGCTAGCCTTTTAAAAGCACATTTTGACAGGTGGTCTTTGCCATTTCTTTATGTATTTGATGTACATAGGTATTAGGTTTACATGCATTTAAGTAACTTAAGCAACTTTAAAAAGAAATCAACTAACAAGCTTATTAAGCTGTATTTGAAAATTCATATCAAATAAAAGGTAAAGACCAAAACAATCACTTCCATCTACTGTTCCCTTCAAGTCAATGATCCCATTCAAGTAAATGGAGGCATTCAAGCAATGCCAAATAAAGCTCCATGGCCAGACGTAAAGCATATCCAATTCCTCAACTCAGTACATAAAGAACTGTACCCGGCCTCCATGCTGACTTCAGGAGTAAAGTGGATATCAGATGAGTTCATAGCTGAACTTCAGCATGTTCCATGTTCTGAGTTGTGAACCACAGATTCTGCAGGGAACTGATGCATTCCTATTAATGCAATTCATCCCTTGGGTTAACATATGCACTGCCTTCTGTAGTCTGGTTACACTCCTGCTTAACTGATAACAATTCATTCTGTTGTGTAGCACAGCTAGTCAGTGTTAATTCTTGTTCTTAATATGATCATCCCACCTTGATTAAAAGATCTAGTTGACTAATTTTTAATTTGATGAATGGATAATTATAAAATCCACTGCTTAAAAAATATGTGCTGATTCAATGATCCAGGCGAGAACTTTGCTGAGCAAGATCCAGGTTTTACATCAACAGAACAATAAGCCCGACAAGCTTATGAATATCATTATTTCAGTTTTAGCATTATGCAGAAGCCATCACAAAATGCTACAATCACAAAGCCTTTATAGTGTCTCTACTCAAAGTCAGTGTCTTGTCATCAGGTATGGAATTAGAATCATAAACTCATAGAAGAGTATTGCACAGAAACAGGCCCTTCTATCCATCTAGTCTGTGCTGAAACATTAATCTGCCTAGTCCCGCTGACGTACGCCCAGACCATAACTCTCCATGCCCAAGAACTTGACAAAATTTATCTTGTGTTGAAATCCACCCCACATGTTTCACTTGTACTATCGGATCATTCCACACTTTCACCATCCTCTGGGTGAAGAAGCTCCCTCTCATTTTCCCCTTAAACATTTATCCTTTCACCCTTAATCCATCGCCTGTTGTTGTATCAACACGTACAAACAAGCTGGAGGAACTCAGCAGGTCAGGCAGCATCCGTGGAAACGAGCAGTCAACGTTTTGGGCTGAGACCCTTTGTCAGGACTTGGCCCGAAACATTGACTGCTCATTTCCACAGATGCTGCCTGACCTGCTGAGTTCCTCCAGCGTGTTTGTACGTGTTGCTCTGACCCCAGCACCTGCAGTGTACTTTGTGTTTACCTGTTGTAGTAGTCTCACTCACCCTCAATGGGTAAAGCCCACTTAAATTACCGCTCATAATTTTGTATACTTCTATTAAATCTCTCAGTCTATTATGTTCTGGGGAAAGAAGTCCTGACCTATTCAACCTTACCCTATAACTGAGGTTCTCAAGTCCTGGCAACATCCTTGTAGATTTTCTCTGCACTCTTCCAATCTTATTTACATCTTTCCTGTAGGTAGGTGACCAAAACTGCACACAATACCCCAAATTAGGCCTCACTAATGTCTTATGCAGATTCAATGTAGCATCCCAACTCTTGTACTCAGTTGATTGATTGATTTATGAAGGCCAATATGTCAAAAGCTTTTTTCACAACCCTTTCTACCTGCCAAAGAATTATGGACCTGTATTCTGTATTCTCAGACCCCTCCTCAGTACCCTGTCTCTCATTATGCACAGCTTGCCTTCATCAACTTTCCTGGTAACTTCCTGGAAAAACTCTATAGGGATTTTTGAGAAACGACTTATCATACACAAAGCCATACTAATTATGCCTCATCATTCCCTGTCTATTCAATTACTTACATATCTTAGAATACCTTCCATTAACTTTTTTGCCACTAGTATGTCAGCCTATAATTTCCAGCCTTATTCTTGAAGACTTTCTTAAACAACTGAACTACATTAGCTATCCTCCAATCCTCAGGCTCCTCACCCATGGTTAAGGATGTTTTAAATCTCTCTGCTGGGGCCCCTACAATTTCTACACTGGCATCCCACAGCATCTGAGGAAATGCCTTGTCAGGCCCTGATGATTTATCCACCCTAATTTTCCTCAAGACAGTAAACATCTCCTCCTCTATAATCTGTATAGGGTCCATGACATCACTGCTGAATTTCCTCACTCTTTGTCCCTCTCCCGAGTAAATACAGATGCAAGAAATCCATTTAAGTTCTCCATCATCTCTTTCGGCTCCATGCATTGATTACCACTCTGAGCTCCCAGAGCACCAAGGTTGTCCCTTGCTATTCTTTTGCTCCTAATATATCTGTAGAAAACCTTAGGATTCTCTTCACTTTGTCTGCTAGTACAACTTCTTGCTTTCTTTTAGCCTTCTTGATTTCTTTCTTATGTGTTCTCTTGCATTTCTTATACTCAATAAGCACCTTGTTTCTTCTCATCTACCTATACCTGCTATGCACCTCCATTTTTTTTCTGACCCAGGGCCTCAATATCTCTCAAAAACTAAGGTTCCATAAACATGTCAACCTAGCCTTTTATTCTGACAGGAACGTACAAATTCTATACCTGCAAAATTTCATTTTTGAAGGCCTCCCACTTACCAGGTACACTTTTGACAGAAAACAACCTATCACAATCTACACTTAGCAGATCCTGTCTGATACCATCAAAATTGCCCTTTCTCCAATTTAGAATCTTAGCCCAAGGACCAGATCTATCCTTTTCCATAAGTACCTTGAAACTAATAATATTATGATCTCCAGATGCAAGCTGTTCCCTTACATATGCTTCTGTCATTTACCATGTCTCATTCCCTGATAGGAGATTAGGTATTGCACCCTCTCTCCAGTTGGGATTTAAAAGTGCTATTTAAGGCATAAGCAAGATTTTGAAATGTCTCCTGTTCTTAAGAAGTCTAATTTGGGAGAGGAGGGTGGAAGAAAGGAAATGATTGCTCAAAACAGGAGGACAAATGGCAAATGTGCCGATGTGGCTGTAATATTAGGAGTGACATTCATTATTTACCACAATTCAGGAGGTAGATCTGACCCCATTTATTCAGTTCAAAGTAGAAATACAGAAGCTGCTGTCAGGACCAGTCAGTGAGACTGCTCTTGCAGATGTTATTGATAAACTTGGGAATTGACTCACTTGTGTGGTGTGAATTTCACTTATTTACCCCTGCTGAGCAGCTTTTCTGGACCTTAACCATTGGTATTTTTCATGGATTTGGAATCTCACTCCACAAGATGTTATTTATAATGCTAATTTTTAAGTTCCACTTTATAGTTGCTGTTTTGGACACTGTTTATCACAAATGAATCCTTTGGTGTTAATGTTTGAAGATCCTCATTATCCATTCACCTATTCACAATTGCCACAGATCCCAAGGAAACACTAAAAAGGAGAGCAAATATCTGCAGCAAGTTTTACCATTGCTTCACAGGTGTTCTTATAAAGAGTGATTGCAAAAGTAGTAAAATAATTTGTCAGCAGTTGGATTCATAAATTCTCCCATCCTCACTATTTCAAGACTACATATGTGATTATGGGCAGGCTTTGAAGAGTTAGGGAGACAGATAATCACTGCAAGATTCCTAGACTCTGGCTTTCTCTTTTCTCCATGCTGTGACATGGCTACTCCAGTTCAGTTCTGGTCAACAGTAACCTGCAGAATACTGATAGTAGGGGAATCAGTAATAGTAATGGCATTGAATGTCAAAGCTGGATTTCCTTTTGTTGGACAATCATCATTGACTGAACTTGTGTGGCATAATTTTACTTGGCACCTCTCAACACAAGACTAGATATTGTCCAGGTCTTGCTGCAGTTGGGCGTGGTCGCTTCAACATTGGAGACATTGTGATTCAACATCATGCAATCAACAGCGAGCATTCCTGCCTCTAACTGACAATTGAAGGTTGGTCTTTGATGAAGCAGCTCAAGATATTAGGCCTAGGGCAACATTCGGAGGCATACCTGCAGAAATGTCCTTAGCTGAGATGACTGACCTCCACCCACCACATTCTCCTTTGTTTTACATATAATTCCAACCAGTAAAGGGTGTTTTCCCTGATTTTTATTGACTCCAATTTAGCTAGGGCACTTTAATGCCATACTTGATCATGTGCTTCCTTGATGGTAATGGCAAATGCTCTTATTTCACCTCTGTTTCAGATCTTATATCCTTGTTTGGACCAAGGACAAGGTCAGGAGCTGAGTAATTTTGTCAGAATTCAAGCTGAACAGACCATCACTTTGTTGATGATCAAGATTAATAGGAAGGTACTTGAGTGGGTTGGATTTGCCTACTTGTGGACAGGACGTTCTTGGGATATTTTTATCATCGTCAGATACTGACGATGCCAGTGTTGTATTGTGCTAGAGCAGCTTAGCCAAAGGCACAGTAAGTTCTCTGGAATGTTGTTAGGCCCCATAAATATGTTTTTTTTTTTCATTTTACCATTTATTGTAATCTATTTAGAAAGCTGAAGGATTGTATTTTTGCAGTTTTGTGGGTAAACAAGCTTTGATCTTTCAATGTCTATTTAGTCTACCTCAAATTCTGCAAATGACAGTAATTCATTGACCGTTAAATTGACAAGGTACCACACAGTAAGCTTATTCAGAAAGTCAGAAGTCATGGGATCCAGGGATGTTTGGCCAGGTGGATTCAGAATTGGCTTGCCTGCAGAAAGCAGAGGGTCATGGTGGAGGGAGTACATTCAGATTGGAGGGTTGTGATGAGTTGTGTCCCACAAGGATCAGTTCTGGGACCTCTACTTTTCATGATTTGTATTAACGACCTGGATGGGGGTAGAAGGGTGGGTTGGCAAGTTTGCAGACAACACAAAAGTTGGTGGTGTTGTGAATCATGTTGAGGATTGTCAAAGATTGCAGAGAGACATTGCTAGGATGCAGAAGTGGGCTGAGAAGTGGCAGATGGAGTTCAAACCAGAGAAGTGTGAGGTGGTACACTTTGGAAGGACAAACTCCAAGCAGAGTACAAAGTAAATGGCAGGATACTTGGGAGCATGGAGGAGCAGAGGGATCTGGGAGTACATGCCCATAGATCCCTGAAAGTTGCCTCACAGGTAGAAAGGGTAGTTAAGAAAACTTGTGGAGGGTTAGCTTTCATAAGTCGAGGGATAGAGTTTAAGAGTCATGGAGTAATGATGCAGCTCTATAAAACTCTGGTTAGGCCACACCTGGAGTATTGTGTCCAGTTCTGGTTGCCTCACTATAGGAAGGATGTGGAAGCACTGGAAAGGGTACAGAGGAGTTTTACCAGGATCCTGCCTGTTTTAGAGAGTATGGATTATGATCAGAGATTAAGGGAGCTAGGGTTTTACTCTCTGGAGAGAAGGAGGATGAGAGGAGACATGGTAGAGGTATACAAGATATTAAGAGGAATAGATAGAGTGGACAGCCAGCACCTCTTCCCCAGAGCACCACTGCTCAATACAAGAGGACATGGCTTTAAGGTAAGGGGATGGAAGTTCAAGGGGGATATTAGAGGAAGGTTTTTCACTCAGAGTGGTTGGTGTGTGGAATGCACTGCCTGAGTCAGTGGTGGAGGGAGATACACTAGTGAAATTTAAGAGACTACTAGACAGGTATATGGAGGAATTTAAGGTGGGGGGTTATATTGGAGGCAGGGTTTAAGGGTTGGCACAACACTGTGGGCCGAAGGGCCTGTACTGTGCCATATTGTTCTTTGTTCTATGTTCTATGTTCTAAATTGTCTTCTCCCTGTTTTCCTAATGATCTTTCCTTTGCTTTACAAATGTTCTATTACAGTATTTCATATTATACTTAATGGTACACTTAATTACATAAAATTGTCCGCCTAGTGCCACAAATTGATCCATATATGCTGAATGGTAGTTTTTGAGCACTATATCACATTGTCAGTATCTGACAAAATTTCAGATGCTCCATGTGCCAATTAACATCTCACCATTTTTTTTATATGGATGAGTTTCAACAAATAGCTCCAGTCAGCATGATATCAAAGTTGAATCTAATCTAGCTTTCAGCTGACATCTACACGCAAATGCATACGATTTATAGCTGGGGTCATTGAGTCCAATCAGGCACAGGAAACTGATTGATTTTCCTTTCCTGTCCTAGGGGTAATCAGAGCTTTTTAATTGAATGTCAGACAATAACATTGTATATATTTTGTTTGCACTCTACTTTCAAATTATCCTTATTGCACACCCCAATTCATCTAGCCAGGATGTTCAAAGTCTACTTTGCGATTATTAAAAGTCCAGACATCCACAGTGGTTGCTACATAACTTTATCCTTACTCAATAATGCCTTACTAATATAGTCCTACAAAACTTTATTTAGATCATATTATTTTTAACTTAATAATAAGTGTCATAATAATGCCATAATAAAACTGGTACTCATTTGTTGTCCCTAATTACCCCTTTAGAAGGTAGTGGTGAGCATCTGGCTTGTCAGCCGAATAAAGGCACATCTGTTCTGTCCAAGGAAGAGTTCCATTATTTTGACCAATGACGATGAAGAAATAATGATAAATTTTCAAGTCAGCACAGTTCATGACTCACTGGGGCACGTACAGATGGAGGGTTACCTATTTGCATGCTGCCCTTGTCTTCTCAATAACAGGTTTGAAAATGATAAGAAAAGAAATTATGAATTATTGCAGTTTATCTTTTGGAAGGAACACAGTATACTATCAAAGGAAGCTTAAAATGCTTAAGGTAGTTGAGAGAATGTAAACCACACTAGTTGCTTTGTCCTGGATTTCTAAGTTTATGTTTTTTTTAAAGCTGCACTAATCCAGGCCAAGAGGGGATGTTCCATCACACTTCTGACTTATGCGTTGTGGATGTTGGAAAGTCTTTGGAAGGCCTTGTGGTGAGTTATTTGTCACAGAATAGCCCGCCTCTGATCTTCTGTTTTTTCCCAGTAGTTGCTCCCGTTTTTTAAATAGCTTGGGATAAAGCAGGATGTAGATTAGATAGTCTATGGTAATGACATTTAATATCAGGGTTTGATATGATATTGATGAGCGTCACCTGTAAACTGTGTAATTTAAATGTTAATTGACACCTTTCAACCCAAATGACAATACCTATATCTTTGAAAAGCAAACACGGGGAAATCTGCAGATGCTGGAAATTCAAGCAACATACATAAAATGGTGGAGGAACACAGCAGGCCAGGCAGCATCTATAGGGAGAAGGACTGTTGGCGTCTCGGCCCGAAACGTCGACAGTGCTTCTCCCTATAGATGCCGCCTGGCCTGCTGTGTTCAACCAGCATTTTGTGTGTGATACCTATATCTTTCTGCATGTGGGCCAACATTGCTTATTTTTGCACTGCCTGATCAGTTTGTGAATGGAACTGAACACTGTGCAATTATCAGGAAAATCCTCTCATATAGCTTTTTGACTGAAGGAAAATCGTCAATGGAAAGACTAAGTATGGTTGGTCCAAGGAACTTCTGCAATAAATATGTGGAACTGATCTGTCCAATAAAACTTTAGCACCTTTAACCATAGTTCAGTCCTCTGAGGGTAGTTGTTGTACAGTCAAACCAAAATACAAGTCATTCTTTTTCCTTCAGTGAGCTATGGTGAGAGGGAAAGTTTCCAAGCTCCAATGATTGGTGAAGATTGACAGCATCTGTCTAGTGACTTCCTACTCTTTGTTCAAGGAGAAAACTAGATATGTATTTGTGAAGACATGAGTGCCCTCAATGAATACATGAACACTTGGAAGTTCTACAATGTAGGTTCTGTTGGAGACTCAGGGTAAATGTATAAAACTTTGTACATTTCTGCAAGGTTACTTCTCATTTTTCAAAATTTTAGAGAATCCTGGCCTACTCCAGCTCCCCTCAGCTGACAGACATGGTAGGGTTTTGCTCCACTTTGCAAAATGTCCACTCTTAGGTAAGGAGAGAAAAATTATACTTGATATTCCAGCATAGTCTTACCAAGAATTGTTTTAATTGTAGAGGTATATCTTACCCTCAAGTTCTCTTGAATTAATAACCAACATATTGTTCACCTGCTAAATATTAGCCTTCAGCCAAAGACCCCTAAGTCCCTTTGCACATCTCACAGCATTTGAAAAAAACACTCATTGTATCTAATTTAGTCCAGAAGTCAGTAAAAATCATTACTTCTCTCTACAATGCCAAGAGATCATTCTAAGACCAATAGTATTTGCAATTTATGTCCAGCTTCTGCAGAATCTTTTCTATTTGTTTGTGTGTATTGTATAAAGATACAAAAATATACTTAATCTTTTATACTGAGAACGACTTAGGTTCTCAGATGACTGAGAAGGCCTGTATGGTACCCACGGGTGGGGCGGGAGTCATTGACGAAGCAGGCAGGTCGCTTGGGTGGTGGTGCGGTTCATTTCTGCTGAGCTCTCTCTGCTTGCAATGCTTGCATTCAGGGTTCTCAATTCCCACTCAAATACTTCTTCTCAACTTTGTTATGAGGCAGAGATTCCCAGTAGTCAGTGAGGGATGCTGTATGTTTTCTAGAAGACTTTGCATCTTTTCCTCCGCCCAGCTGGTAATGTTTTCTTCTGACAGAAGTCAGAATAAAATAACTTCCTGGAATGGAGTCCATGCTCAGGGACAGGTGCAGAGCCACAAAGTCATCCAACATGGTAACAGGCCCCTTGGCCAATTGAGTCCACAGTGACCATCAGACACCTGTTTAGACCAATCTCACTTTATTCTCACCAATTCTCCCAGAATACATCATGCACCCACACCAGAGAGAACTTACAGTCGCAATTCAGTTATAAATTTGCCTTTGAAAGGGAGAGGAAACCTGTTTGCTCACTAGGAAAATGTGCAAACTCCACGCAAAGAATTGAACCAAGAGCATTGGAGCTGTAATGTAGCAGCTCTTGTGTCTATGAGGCATAGAGTCCTAGAGCACAGACAAGGGATCCAGCTGGCTACCAAGCTGCCATTCTTATTCAGTACAGATTGGCTTAAGGCTTTGAGACTATGAAACTTGGATTGTTTGGATTAGAGTGTCGAAGGCTGAGGGGAAACCTGATGAGAGTTTACAAAATTGAGATAGTGTAGACAGTCAATCTTCTTCGCAAGCTGAAAATGTCAAATAGTCGGGGTCATAGCTTTAAAGTGGCAGGGGGAAAACTTCAAAAGAGATGTGTGGGTGCTTTTTTTAAACAGAGGAGTAGGTGCTTGGAATGTGCTACCAGGGATGGCAGTGGAAGCAGGTATTATATGGCTATTTAAGAAATAGACACATAAATATGAAGGAACAGTGGGATATAAATCATGTGAGGGCAGATAGCTTCAGTTTAATCTGCATCATGTTTGACACAGACATTGTGGACTGACAGGCCAGCTCCTGTGCTGTAGTGTTACGTTCTATATTCTATAATTAACCTAAATCATTTCTGTTATCCTATCAATGTCACTTTGGAGAAATGAGGAAGAATAGCCCTTTATTATATATAAAATCAGCCATTGATGTCATTGACAAGCAAAGTGAAATTACATTCAATTAAAACAAAATGACATACTGATCATGACTTTAAAAATTAGTCTATAATTACAAACAAAATTGAAGCAAATTTTGATAAATATCTGCAAAAGCTTTAAATTAATTCAGCAAGGAAAGTCACTAATACTCTTTATTTATACTTACTAATCTTTAGATTCACACTGTGTGCTTTTCAGTGGGAAGCATGTGCAGATGAGTATTGAAATTCATGATGTATATTTAGGTTGTTCTGAAGCATGTAGAGAGATCAAGTATTTGTTATCTGTTACCTTAAGAAAAAAAATGTGATGAATAATAACAGTTTTATGCCTTATGGTTGTGGCTGGCAGTTTAAGAACATATGGAAAAAATTACCATTGTGTACAACCAGTTAACCAGAGGGACATAACCTTCAAAACATCCTTTCTGATCTATAGTAAATGATAAATGAATTTTCCATCAGATACTGAATGTGAATCCATGGAGTGAAATCTCTCTATAATGATCACTAAGGGAGCTTTAACATATTCAGGGCACAATTAATAATTAGCTATTTGGCAATCAATGCCATGACGAAGAATGAGTATCCATTTCATTTGGATGCCTGCTGAGGTTGAGCGAGCCCACTTAGCAAGAAACAAGACCACCACAATGCACAAATACTTTTAATAATGCATTTGAACTGCTTGGGAGTTACAATTTAAACATTTCAACATCTAATTCATGGAATTTTTTTTCTCTCCTTCCATTCCTCTCCCCACCTCCATCACTCCCAAATGCACCTTCACCAATTTTCTCTCTCTTTGCATTTTCCCAAACCTCTCATTTTCTTATTTTCTGAACATTACCATCCTTATGGTCTCGTAACTCTCAGCTTTCCTCCTCAATGCCATTTTTCCTCATATTGTTGAAAGCACCATATGGCCCCTATTGTCCTACACTGTCCCTGTTCTCACTCAATTCCTCTTTCCTACTCTCCAATTCTTCTCCTTACCCTCTTTTCCACTTATTCCAATTCTTCCTTGTCCCTCTGATCTCTTCCTTTTCCCATTCTGACACACCCTGCTCCCTCTCTCCACTCCACGATTTCTTCTCTTCTCATTGCTGCACTCTCTCAACTCCTCACATTCCCTTCCTCACTCTACAGCAATTCCCAACCCGACTGTTCATTATTATCTCCCATTTCCCAGCTTTCCTTTCCTCCCTGTATTCTCTCTTGTTACTTATTTCCCCGTTCCCCTCAAATCACTAATCTTTCAAAATTTATCTATCTCCATTTTGAATACTCCAAAATTATTTATCCTGCACAAGCCTTTGGGGTACAAAATTCCAGAGATTCATCATCTTTATCGTGAATAAGTTCCTACACACCTCAGTTTTTATGTGATCATTCTTTATTCTTCTAGCTACATTTCCTAATCTACAATTCTCCTAACATTAAGACATTTCAAATCTACCCTGTCATGCCCTAAGGTCATTAAGTGTTTCAATAAGATGATTCCTCATTCTTCTAAATTCAAAAGAATATTGATGTAATGTCATTAACTGTTTGTGAAGGTACAAATAGGTTTCAATTTTATTGAGGGCAATGAGCAATGAGCTTATTAATTTGGTTTGCTGCAAAAACAGCTGTAGTGTTTAAATAAATGCTATTGGGACTGAAATATTGTCACAAGGGGACGTGGAGACTGGTCCCAATTGCAGGACGCAGGCACTGAAGTACTAGGGGCAGAACAGGATAGAACAGGACAGGATAGAACTAAAGGATAGAACAAGATGGGGAGACCATGGCATGCAAAAGTGATCCTGGGGTTCAGAGAGAGTTCATGGTGAAGGCAGAACCCTGGAGTTCTTGGCAAAGGCAGGACCCTGGCTAGGCTAGAGGATGGGTCTTTGGGACAAGGAATGCTGGGAGAATAGCCCCCTGGGAAGGCCACATAACTTCTCAGCAGGGCCCGGCCTCCCAGGCAGGAACACAGGGGCCTGGGCAGGTCTCAGGCCACCTGGGCAGGATGCGGGGCACAACCCGTCTTTAGCAAGGGGTAGGAAAGGGTCAGAGTCCCCCACCATGCAACGGCAGTCCGGCCTGCTTACCCGACAGAGGCAAGGAATCGGAAGGGAGCTCGGTCCAGGGTGACTACGAGAACTGACTTACAGAACTAGATGATTAACGGTGGGTACTCCAAGATGGGGTCAAAATGGGATAGACAGGTGACCAGCACGAACAAGGCAAACCAGACAGAACAGCAGGACCAGTGCATCCAAGACAAACAGAGGAACAAGTGCTACACCTGCCCTGACACTTTCTCCCTCACCACCATTCAGGGCCCCAGACAGTCCTTCCAGGTGAGGCGACACTTCACCTGTGGTTCGGCTGGTGTGGTATTCTGCGTCCGGTGCTCCCGGTGTGGCCTTTTATATATTGGTGAGACCCAACGCAGACTGGGAGACCATTTCACTGAACACCTGCGCGCGGTCCACCAGAGAAAGTAGGATCTCCCAGTGGCCACACATTTTAATTCCACGTCCCATTCCCATTCTGATATGTCTATCCATGGCCTCCTCTACTGTCAAAATGAATCCAAACTCAGGTTGGAGAAACAACACCTTATATACCAGCTGGGTAGCATCCAACTTGATGGCATGAACATTGACTTCTCTAACTTCCATTAATGCCCCTCCTCCCCTTCTTACCCCATCCCTGACATATTTAGTTGTTTGCCTGTTCTCCATCTCCCTCTGGTGCTTCCCCCCCCCCCTTTCTCCCGAGGCCTCCCATCCCATGATCCTTTACTTTCTCCAGTTCTGTATCACTTTCGCCAATCACCTTTCCAGCTCTTATCTTCATCCCACTTCCTCCGGTCTTCTCCTATCATTTCACATTTCCCCCTCTCCCCGCAACGGGGATGGATGACCGACCGACTGACCAGACTCAGTCCCAGAGCCCCTTATATACACCTGCCAGCCAATAGGTCTCAGGTGCACCTCCTTAAGCCAAGATGATCCTATTTGGGCTTAAAGGTGAAAGGAGGGACGGCTACAAGACCCGGAGTCCGGAGTCCGCCAACCGGATCAAGACCCGGAATGCGGGCTCCAGAACGGACCATAACAAATATATCTTTGGTAGCCACATTATTCGGTATATACTGGATGTACTTTCTCAATTGGCCATTCAGTGTACATTTGTGTCTTCTGCTGCTGTAGCCTATCTGCTTCAAGGTTCAACGTGTTTTGCATTTAGAGGTGCTCTTCTGCACACCATTGTTGCAACACATGATTATTTAAGTTATTGTTGCTGTTTACAGCTTGAACCAGTCTGGCTATTCTCCTCTGACCCCTCTTATTAACAAAACATTTTCACCCACAGAACTGCTACTCACTGAATTTTTTTTTTGTTTTGTTGCTTGTGCTATTCTCTGCAAACTCTAGAGACAGTTGACCATGAAAATCCCAGGAGATCAGTAGTTTCTAAGATACTCAAACCATTTCCTCATCTGGCATCAACAATTATTCCACAGTTAATGCCACTTTGATCACATTTCTTCTCCGTTTCTGATGTTTGGCCTGAACACCAACTGAACATCTTCACCATGTCTGCATGCATAGAGTTGCTGCCACATGATTGACCGATTAGGTATTTGCGTTAATGAATAGGTGTAGAGGTTTACCTAATAAAGTGGCCACTTAGTGTATATTGTTCTTTTAAACACAGTTTTCATCATGGGAAATTCCCTTTGTAGGTTTATAAATCTTCAGGCCTATTTCATTCTGATATATACTATTTAATACATATTAGGGAAGTCCCGTTCACTGAGGATGTTTGAAGTCAGTCTCTTCACTCTAATAACCAATTTAATTGGCACATATTTCAACATTAACATCTAACTGGCATATCAACATTCTATTACTTAATGGAAAAACAATACTAACTTAATCGTTAATTTCTGTGGCTGATTATTTCTTCAGTTTTCCAAACTCAGTTTGGAAATGATGACTAATGAAAACTGTCATTGGAATAAATATAATATTTATAACAGTGCATAGATCAAAATAGCCACCACATATTTATTATAAACATTTGATCGGTTAGTTCTGTACATTTGTTTGGTATATTTCTCGTGTGCAACTGGATCCTCAATTTCTTCACTTGACAACCAACACAAGCCAGTTTGGATTGGTAACAATTTCTCCACATTCTCCATCAGCACAGGTGCACCACAAGGCTGTCTACTTAGACCCCTGCTCTAAGCTCCTATTCCGTATTTAAGCTTGCTGGTGACACTGCTGTTATTGGCCAAATCAAAGGGGGTGAGTAATCAGAATATAGGAGGGAGATTCAAAATCTGGCTGAATAGTGCCAGAACAACAAACTCTCACTCAACATTAGCAAAACTAAATTGCTGAAGATTTAACATGTCATCAACAAGTTTGATAGATTTCTGTTGATACACAGTGGAGAGTATACTGACTGGTTGCATCATGCCCTCGTATGGAAAAACCAATGCTCTTGAACCGAAAAGCCTACAAAAAAGCGAAGTCCATCACAGTTAAAGCCCTCCCCACCATCCATCATCATTCAGGCCATGTTCACTTCTTGCTGCTGCTATCAAGAATGAGGTACAGGATCCTTAGGCCTAACACCTCCAGGTTCAACCATCAGGCTCCTGAATCTGAGTGGTTAAATTCACAGAACTGATTCCACAACCTATGGACTCACTTTCAAGGACTACAACTCATGTTCTCAATAACAATGATAATTTATTTATTTGTTTGTTTGTTTGTTTGTTTGTTTGTTTGTTTGTTTTCATTATTTTTGTTTCCTTTTTTGCATTTGCACAATTTGTTATCTTTTGTACATTGGTTGTTTGCTCATTTTTGTTTGTGTACAGTTTTTCTGTTGTGTTTCTTTATATTTGCGGTGAATTCCCACAAGTAAATGTACTTCTAATAAACTTATTTTGAAAATTGAAGTTTGAACTTTAAAATGAAGTAATTTTTGTTTAAGATTTAATTCCTTTGTCTATATTTAAATATTCAAATCAGTTGCATTATATTTCTTGCACTGCAAGTTTTCATTTATGGTTTCTTCTCTGCTTGTTTTTTAACCTTTCTTTGGGATAAAGGGGGTAAAATGGTGATGTGAAAGATAAAAAGGGGACTGAAAGACAAAATTAAAATTCACAAATGACTGAAAATGCACAAGTTACTGTCCAGTTTAAAGGAAAGTAAGTGCACACTAAATGGACAGAAATTACTTAAGCTATAGCCTTTTCCACAGAATTGAAGGAGCCAAAGATAAACTTTCAGTTTAAGCAATGCTAACAAAGTTATTGTGTACTTCCTGTTTTAATTTCAATTTTTCAGCATCTTTAGTTGTTTTATTGAAAGGCAAGGAGACAATGTCTGAAAATAGACATCAGGTTAATAATTGCAAAGGAATGTGGAATTGCTTTAAGGAGGGAAAGCAAAGTTGACGTTTGGTTAAGCTGGTTAAGTGAAGCTGGCATTATTCGGACAGAGTGAAGGGAAAAGGCTGACATTGACTTGGACAGCAAAATGTAATTCAACCTCAGGTAAAAGAGCCAGCAAAACTTTATGTCAGTTTCTCAAGGGAAAAAGAAATAAAGAACCCATTTATAAAATTCCTTGACATGTCTGCAGGATATCTCAAAAGTCCCTTAACAAGCAATGGGTCACTTTTGAAACTCAGTCACCATCATAGAAAATGTAGTAAAACACAGTCCATACCTTTAGCATGAATATATAATTTACAATATATTGGTGTATACGAAGACTAAATGGGTTAAAGACAAAATAATGTTGTCCTGTGCTCCTAAGTATGAAATGGCATCAGTCAACTTATATTCTTTATTTTACATTCATTCTTTGCGACCAAAATAACAAGTGAATCAGCACTGGAAAAAGCTTTTGTTCATTTATTCTGACTTCATTTGCTGATAGTGCTCACAATCGAAAAGATAACTGCATTCCTGCAGGCAAATGGGGAGTATTCAATCATCCACATGACATGAGAGTTAACAATTCCTTACCAAATGCTACAGCAGTTGAAGGAGCTCCAGAACTGTAGCCATTGTCTAATCCCATCAGGATTTGTAAATTAGTAAACTGAATGTTAAAGTGACTGGAAAGAACAGTATGCTGGTTCATGTGTCCAAATGTACATCAAAAGTTTAAGATCCATTTCTTTAGATATGTACATCATGAAGTAGCAGGCCATAATGAGATTAAGCAAACCTGTAACCAATGATCCAGTGTAAAATTATCCAAGCATGCTGTTGTCAACTATCAGCATAGTGATCCCAGCATGTGAGTTTCATTCACAAGTGCTCAATTCAGTTCATTCCATACAAGAGGAAGGAGCAGTTAACTGTGCTTTGTGTAGTGATGGCAATAACCATGGCTACATTTAGGTTACTGTATCAGAAACATTGTCACCAGCCATCCCTTAAGCTTATCCATGACAACGGTACCTAACTAATACTTCTGGAAATTTAACTATTGTATCCTTTTCATTAAAAAAATGATTAATTTATCTCAGATGAGCATTGCTCTTTCAGCTCATCCAATCATCAGTAAAGACACTGAAGAATCATTACTAACAACACTGAACATAAGCGACCTCATTTTACACATTCAGCTTGTTTTCACCAGTACAGAATGATGTAATTTTAGTGATACCAGATTACAGCTGAATACATTTCCTTCAATCACCATTCCTACTCTGACAAGGTCATTAACCTACTAATACTGAATCTCAGAAAAGAGACACATTCCTATCTCTCTTTTCCATGACAGCCTTCAGCTTCTATCAACAGCAAGCTTCCACTCCCAGTGAAAGGGACACAGTACCTCTTATAACTTCAGCGTGCTTCATGTTAAGAAAAGTTTGGCTCCTATATATTCCATTTTCTATATTTCAGTCAACTCTAGGTAACATCCAAAGTCCCTCTTAATTAACAGTTGAAACTACTCACTGTGTGGCTTCATCATGTCAGCTCAAAATAAATAATCAAGAATAAATGCGCCTTCGAATATTTAGTATGCTAAAGCCACACTCTTCCC
Organism: Hypanus sabinus; assembly: GCF_030144855.1. Lineage (NCBI taxonomy): Eukaryota > Metazoa > Chordata > Chondrichthyes > Myliobatiformes > Dasyatidae > Hypanus > Hypanus sabinus. The sequence continues at coordinate 67,865,905 of NC_082707.1, read as the reverse complement.
ACTCATCCTTTCCATCCATTTTTTCCCACATTTCCCCCTCAATATCTTTATATACTACATAAAAAGCCAATCTTCCCTACATTCCAAAACACCCCACTAGCCCACATGCTATTACTCAGCCCAGATTACAACACTTCCACCCTACATTTCACACATTCCACACTTCCCACCCCTGACTCCTCCATCCAACATCTTCAATCCCACATCTAATTCCAAATACATGCTTCCAATTTGTCAAAATGTTAAAACTGGCTCTTAAATTGCCATTCAAATGCTGAACACTGCTGAAAAAAGAATATGCTGTTCAACAGATGTTGTGTCTGCTGAAGTGAACACAGTTGGAATCTAGTTTTAAGATTTTTCCATCATTATTCCAACCTCACAACAAGTTAAAATCTGTCATGTGAACTGTATTCTCTGCACTTCATTAAAATTCTAGTAAATCAGATCCTCCTGGGATTCAGTTATTAAGTTCATTGAGATAAGGAAGTTCCCAGGTATGATCAATGGTCTGTAATGAAGTTGATGATCTCAGCCAGAGAGCATGTCGCAAATTTAAGATGTTTAAATGTTAGATGTTTACTTGGATTTAGCATCTGCTCTCTTTTGCCTGCAAAACCTCCCTTTGCACTTATTCCAATTGATTTGTATTATAATATCCAATGTTATTTGAATGTGATCAGATGAGACATAATCAATGAAAAGTTCTCTTAGATAATAAATGGAATATAGTTCATCATGTGTCCCTAGGTTTTTGTAATCTTTTGAATGCTGAAATGATTCAATATGGTTTTGAAGCATTTTGGATTAACTTGAGTGTTCAGGAATAACAACTTGATCCCAATATGAGCAGTACTGGAGCAGATGGTGCCAGGAAGAAGATTTTTTCTAATCTAATCCAAGATGTGGATATAAAACCTAGCCAGAATTTATTTTTTAACATCTGTGCCCCATACTTGAACTGGCACAGGCTAAAGGGTGAAAGATAGAAGGGGAATTTGAAGTTTGAAGTGTTTGCTATTTTTGTTCTTCTGGGTGACATGTTGTGGGTGCAGTGAAAGAAGCCTTGTTGATTTGTAGACAATGTGCCAGTAAAAGAGGGGAATGTCTAAGCTGGAGGAAACAAGTCTGGATGGAATTGAGCTTTGTGAGTATAAATCTTGTATTCATATAGCCTAATGAAGGCTGTAGCAGACAGAATCTCTTATAGGAGATTATCATTATTTTGCATCTTTGTGGCACAGATGTTATTTGACACATAGTTGAATGTTTTCAGGTATGAGCTGCTTCAGTTTTGGAGAAGATGCATATGAAATTGTACATTGTTCAAGTACCAGACCTTGTGATGGAATGAATGTCACTGGTGAGGATGTTTGGACCTCAGACGCTTCACTGAGGAACTCCTACAGCAATATCCTCAAGGTGGAATAATGACAAGCCACTGAAACTGTCTCTTTTATCTAAGGTATGAATTCAGCCACAGGAGTGTTTCTCTCCTCCCGTTTTCTTCAGTTTTACCCAGGGCCTTTGATGCCATATACAGACATTATCACCATGTTTCCATAATACAGCTATGGTCCACATTTGGGCCAAAGTTATATTGAGGCTGAGAATGGAGTTATTGTAGCTAAACTTCTTGATGAACAGCTTATTGAAGAGTAATGTCACATGGTAGCATGTTTAATGAGAACTTCCATCACATTGCAGATAATTGAATGCAGATTGATTGGACTCTGCAGAAAAACCTGGTGGCTATTTCTGGAGCACAAAACAACAGTATTACAGCAAGAATGTTGCCTGCCTATCTCACGATCTCAACTATTTCTTGGTATCATGTGGAGTGAATCAAATTAGCTGAAGACTGGGATTTCACAGGAAGAAGCCAAGATAGATCACCCATTTTCCATTTCATATGCTGCAATCTGCTGTCATTGAAGATAGGAATGTTCTTATAACTTTCTCCTGTTAGATCTTTAATTATTCCCCGTTGCCCAAGGCTGTTTTTGATTGAACCAGAACTATGATGTGACCCATTGTTTGAGAAGTCACTTATCTCAGTATAGGTTATGTTGTTCCTGCTACTCAACACACATATTATCATTTGTTACAGCCTAACCAGTTGGCACCTCACTTTTATGTATGCATGGTTCTGTTCCCAGAGAGTTAGCACTCCTTATTAAACCAGGGCTAACTCCCTATCTTAATTGTAATGGTAGAGCAAGAGGAATGCCAGGAGATATTCACTGTGGTGAAATACGGTGCTTTTTAACAAAATAATTTTGATTAATAATTTTAAAGAAAATTACATACAAGAATAAACCATTCAATATTTTTTCATTCTTTACACTCATAGTCAATGTCTTCCATGCTCTTCTATTGTGAAGAATTTGTGGAATTTGTTACCACAGGCAGCTGTGGAGGCCAGCTGGTTGGGTGTACTTAAGGCCAAATTCACTTGGTTTTTGATTGGACACGGCACCGAAGGTTATGGGAAGAAGGTCGGGGAATGGGATTGAGGAGGCGGAGAAAAGGATCAGCCATGATTGAATGGTGGAGCAGACTTGATGGGCCAAGTGGCCTAGCTCTGCTCCTGTCTTTTACAGTCCTATGGTCTTATTGAATTCATACGCATCAATAGCACTGCTGCCACTCATGTGGGACTCTGGGTGCTATACTGTTACAATAATAATGGAGGGGGGGTTCATCCCCTTACCAGGCCCCTCGCTCTCTTGTAGGAGAAGAACCCGACACTGTGGTCCTTCCCCACCAAGCCCTTGTGGTGGCTGCACCAAGTTTCAGTGCATACTCTTACAGGTTGGAATGTGCCAGTCGGCATTATACCTCCATGGACATGTCGACGTGCTGGCAAACCAACAAGTTTTGGACTGACCAAAGCGTGTCTTTCAACAAGTTGATGATTTACCAACAGCATGTAGATCAGAGAGTCTACTGTCATGTAACTGCTCAGGATGAACCCTTTCATCTGTGCAAACCCACAGTCCACAAAGAAGTGATCTACAGTCATCCCTTGGGCAGTGCACTGTGGGGGTAATGCTTCAGGCATGCAGGGAGGATCTGTCTGGAAGAACCCCTCTCACCACCAAGCAGGCAAGAGCCTAGTGCCTGTTACTGAAGCCTGGCAATGAGGCAATATGCAAGATGCTCTGAACTGTCCTTTGAGTCCTTGCCTACAGAGTCTGCTGGATGTTCTGTGCTGACCACTGTCTGATGGACTTGTGGTCAAAAGTGTTGGTCCAGAAGAACTTTTCCATGAGGGACTAGGACATTGTGTGGCTATGGGGCCAGACTCGTCCTTCACACAGTTAGAACTTCAGCACATAATGGTACTTGGTGTCCACATATTTAAGTCACATGCACAGCCTGATGCAGCCACACACAATGCTGTACTGCTCCTCCTGATGGTCTACAGCAGGGACAGGTTGCAGCTTTAATCAGCTACATGTGTTTTGGATCTATCCCAGTTAGTACAATGGTAACCACCACCTAACACAATGAAGTTTATTCTCAGTAGGAAGCGCACACTTTTACCAATTGAACACTGTAACTGCTTTAATTAGAATGTGTATTTTTTCCTATTTGACCATTTCAATTATTTTTTTCAAATTTGTGAGGAAATAATTTGCTTTTGGGAAATAATTATTGAAAGCAACTGTTCATATTTTGAATTTAAAAGTCATATACTCTCCGGATACAGTGTTTCTGTCTAAAACATCAACATTTCCTTTCCTCCTACAGATCCTGCTTTACTCACTGAGTTCCTCCAGCAGATAGTTGTTTATGTATTTCCCTGTTTTATTCATTTTTTTCCTCTCGGTCTTAACGTAAAGATGAAAATACATTAAAATTTCTACTTTTCTGTTCCCAAACTCGCGTGCATACCAACCCATCCAGATTCTGGCAGAGATTCTAAGATTGAAAGTTTAATCTTCATGCTTCGGAGTAAAGCTTTGTGCTTGGGGAAGAAAAGTTTGGAATCCCAATTAAGTTGATATCATGGTGCAGAGTGAATTTCATTCCACCTGGCTGAACTCCCCTCTGTTTCAGCACATTTAGTGGAAGAGAGGAGCAGCCTACTATCTCACCTCCAGAGAGAATGAATAATTTGGAAATATATACACTGCACATAGAATTCAGGTTTTTCAAGCTATTAAATTTCCTGCAACCCAGAAGCAAACTACTGGAAATCTGAACTTTGACAGTGAATGTTGGAAATGCTTAGCAGAGCAGGCAGCATCTATGGAGAGAGAAAATAAAAGCAGATATAATTATCTTTCAACAGAACTGATCTGTTATCTAAAAATCATGATTTCAACATTAAGCATGAGGACGGTAACTTGTCAAAAGATGAGATGCTATTCCTTGATTGTTTATTGATAGACTTTTATTGTGGACTTCCAGAAGGGTAAGACGAAGGAACACATACCAATCCTCACGGAGGGATTGGAAGTGGAGAGAGTGAGCAGCTTCAAGTTCCTGGGTGTCAAGATCTCTGAGGATCTAACCTGGTCCCAACACATCGATGTAGTTTTAAAGAAGGCAAGACAGCAATATACTTCATTAGGAGCTTGAAGAGATTTGGCATGTTAACAATTACCTCACTCTTTCTGAACGCTCGTTTCTCCACTCCCTCCGCACTAATCCTAACCTCACCATCAAACCCACAAACAAGGTAGGGATTGTAGTAGTCTGGCGAACTGACTGCTACCTTGCTGAGGCCCAGCGCCACCTCTCAGACAATTCACTTTACTTACCCCTCAAACAGGACCCCACTAAGCAACACTAGGTTGTTGTCACCAACCTTATTGAATCTGGGGATCTCTCACCCACCGGCAGCAACATCATAGTTCTCACACTCTGCACTTCCCGGTTCTACCTCCTACTGAAAATCTACAAACTACTTGTCCGGTTAGACCCATTGTTTCAGCTTGTTCCTGCCTCACTGAACCCATATCGGCATACCTCGACTCTGTTTTATCCCCCAGTTCAATCCCTTCCTACCTACATCCGTGACACTTCACACGCTCTTGATCTTTTCTAGGATTTCAGGTTCCCTGGTCCCATCATTTTATTTTCACCTTGGTTGTCCAATCCCTATACACCTCCATCCCCCAGGAAGGCCTCAAAGCTTTCAGTTTCTATCTGAACACCAGACCCAATCACTTCCCCTTCACCACCACTCTCCTCCGCCTAACGGAACTTGTCCTCATTCTAAATAATTTCTCATTTGGCCCCTCCCACATCTTTCAATCAAAAAGGGATAGCCATGGCCACTCACATGGGTCCCAGCTATGCCTGCCTGTTTGTCAGCACATGGACCAATCTATGTTCCAAGCTTACACTGGTAACCGTCCTGCACTTTTCCTACGCTACGTCAATGACTCCATTTGTGTTGCTTCCTGCACCCATGCTGAACTTGTCAATTTCATCCACTTTGCCTCCAACTTCCACCCTACCCTTAAATTCACCTGGTCCATTTCTGACCCTTCCCTTCCCTTTCTCAATCTCACTGTCTCTATCTCTAGAGAAAGTTTATCCACTGATAAACCAATGGACTCTCACAGCTAATTGGACCATACCTCATCCCACCCTGCTGCTTGTAAAAACACCACCCCTTCTCTCAATTCCTCTGTCACCATTGCAAATGCTCTCAGGATGAGGCTTTCATTCTAGAACAAAGGAGATGTCCTCCTTTTACAAAGAACAGGCTTCCCTTCCTCCACCATCAACACTGCCCTCAACTGCATCTCCTCCAGTTCATGCACATCTGCTCTTATCCCATTCTCCCATCACCTTACCAGGGATAGGGTTCCTTTTGTCCTCACCTACCACCTCACCACCCTCCACGTCCAGCACGTGATTCTCCGAAACTTCCGCCACCTCAAACAGGATCCCACCACCAAACACATCTTTCTCTCATACCCTCACCCCCCACACACACTTTCTGCTTTCCATAGGGATCACTTCTTATTGGTTTCCCTTATCTATTCATCCTTCCTCACTGATCTCCCTCCTGGCACTTATCCTTGCAAGCAGAACAAGTGCCACACCTGCCCCTACACCTCCTCCCTCATTACCATTCAGGGCCTCAAACAGTCCTTCCAAGTGAGGCGACACTTCACCTGTGAGTCAGTTGGGTGTTCAGTGTTCCTGGTGTGGCCTCCTGTATATCGGTGAGACCTGACGTAGATTGGTAGACTGCTCCTCCGGGCATCTACGCTCTGCCCACCAGAACAAGTGGGATCTCCCAGTGGCCACCCGTTTTAATTCCACTTCCCATTCCCATTACGATATGTCCATCCATGGCCTCCTCCACTGTTGGGACAGGCCACGTTTAGGTTGGAGGAACAACAGCCGATATTCCATTTGGGTAGCCTCCAACTTGCTGGCCTGAACATCAATTTCTCAAACCTCCAGTAATGCCTTCACCCCCCACTTCACCATTTCCCATCCCCTTTTCCCTCTCTCATGTTATCTCCTTGCCCGCCCGTTGCCTCCCTCTGGTGCTCCTCACCCCACCCCCCCCCCACTTCTTCTTTCTTCCTTGGCCTCCTTAGTTCATTGCTTTATCCCTCCCCCTCCAAGTTTCACCTATCACCTGATGTTTCTCCCTCCCCTCTCTCCACCTTTCAAATCTACTCCGGAGGTTTTTTTCTCCAGTCCTGCTGAAAGGATTGCGCCCGAAATGTCGACTGTGTGTTTTCCATAAATGCTGCCTGGCTTGCTGAGTTCCTCCAGCATTTTGTCTGTGTTGCTCAGATTTTCTCTGTTTATAGGTCTAGGTCTTTCTGGACCTCTATGGCATGCTGTCAAATCATTCTTGGGATGAAGAATGCATTTCACATTCCACTGTCTTCAATGAAGCTGCACTGCTCTCGAACGATCTCCGGTTTCATGCTTTTTCTTGCTCTTATCATAATGATTTGTAGCAGGACTTTCAAATTATGACTCATCAAACTAATTGTGCAGTGTAACTGGCATTCAATTACTCAAGGCTTTTTTTTAGCAGAAGAATAAATACTGACTTGTTCAGTTCCTCAGTTATTTCCCAGCTTAGTAGAGATTTTCTGCAGGGAGACCTCAACCTGATTTCCTTTTCTAGAATGTAAAGGTTTCACATTACTACTTTCAATATTTAACATTGAATTCAATTATTTGAGATAGCCAGCCTTTCCAGGTTGACTTATGTCATACTTCCAGCATTTTCTTTTAACACTGGATTCCCTGTATCCATAATTTTTTTTAATCTCACATGTTCAGCAATGCTTTAAATTCTGTTTCACTCTGTATTCATTCAGCTCTTTCTATTACAACACTTCCAGATAGATATGTAGAAACTGTCAAACCATCACCATTCTCAGCCAGATAGCACCTCCACTATCGCCTTATTTCAATCTCTTTTAGTTTCCACCCTATCACCGATGTTCGCTTCAGTCGCTCCGTACGAGCCCTGTTCTGTTAGCTAAAACATATTTGAATTCTGGCTTTTCCCTTTCTAATGACGTGTCGTTGCCCTGAAATCAAGCTCTAATCCAACCACGTCTTCATCAAAAAGGCATCTTCCCTGATTTAAAATAGAATGACCAAGAATACTGGAAGTCATATATTTAGGACTCTGGAAAAGTTTTTTTTTCCTATTTAGCTTAGACTTAATCTACAATCAGAACAACCCAGCATCCATCATTATTTTGAGCAGAATATGAGAAAAGTTTTAATACAATAATCAGCAAAAAAAAACTTTTTAAGAAACTGCGTGCTGGGAGTAATTTGTCATGTCAGCACTAGGCACTGCAACTAATTTGTCACATATGTATCCTGGGAGTAATTCATAATGTAAGCATTGTATCCTGGGAGTAGTATAAACTGCAACCTGGGAAAACTACCATGAAAGTAAAGGAGGAGGAAACTACCTTGGAAGAAATCTACTCTTTATTTGGCTGTGAATGAAACCCAGTCTCACAGAAACACAACCTGACTAAAAGCTAGCCTGGGTGAGTTAGGCCCAAGGATGACCTTCCACTGAGTGTATTTTAATCTAGATGGTTTTCTCCTGGAAATATTTTAAGCTGGAAGGATCTTACCCTTGAAGCACTTCAATCCAAAAAGATATTCCCCTGGGAAGACTTTATCCTACTGAGTTTTCTACAGGATTGAGGTAATTTGTTTAATTAAATTATTTGAAGTAGAAAAATCAAGATTATGGGACATGGAAACTGTGTAGAACAGTACAGGCGCTTCAGCTCATGATGTTATGCCAACCTATATAAATCTACTCCATGATCAATACTTCCCTCCCTTCCCTCCTACGTAGCCCATAATCCTCCATTTTTCTTATATCTATGCGCCTTTCTTAGAGTCGTTTAAATGTTCCAATTGAATCAACGTCTACCACCCCACTCAGCAATGCATTCCAGTCACCTGCTGCTCACTGTGTAAAAACTCCACTATCTCCCGTAAACTTTCCTCTACTCATCTTAAATCAATATCTACTTGTATTGGTTATTGCCATCCTGGGGAAAAGGCTCTGCCTATCCACTCCACCTATGGCTCTCATCTTATACACCTCTGTCAAGTCACTTGACTTTCTCAGTCACTTCAAGGCCCTCAGCCTTTCCCTTATATGACATGCTCTCTATTCTAGGCTGCATCCTGGTTAATCTCCTCTGCACTGTCTCTAATGTTTTCACATACTTCCTATAACAAGGCAAGAAGTGAACACAATACCAATAAATTTTGTCTCAACAGAGTTTTATAAAGCTTCAACAATACCTCACAGCTCTTGAACTCAGTCTGCTGATTAACAAAGACCAGCACACCATACCCCTTCTTAAACACCCACTTGTGCTGCAACTTTGAGGAATCGATGGACTGAATTACAAATTCCCCTTGTTCTTCCATGCTGCTAAGAATCTTGCCATTAATCTTGTATTCTGTCTTCAAGTTTGATCTTTCAAAATCTATTGTTATGGATTCAGCAACAATAAATATATGAGTGAGGCAGGGGGTTTTATAACAAATAAAACATTTATTAAACACTGAAAAACAAACCCCCAAAAGTAAACAAATCACTAACGTAACCGGAAATCAGCTGCTGTGCGGCAGCTTAAACAGTTCTTAAAGCAATGAAGCTTAAACAGTTTGTAAAGTGATGTTGCAAAAACAGTTCTTCAAAGTAGTATGGCAAAAGTTCAAAGTGCTTACAGTCCGTTTAAGGGAGAGACATCTTAAGACAATTTAAATTCTCTTTCATGTCGTGTTGCTGCGGTTCCCAGTTGAACTACTTATCCCACGAAGAATTTACGAAGATGGAAAATGAAACGGCTTAAAGGCACTGACCTTTCCTTTACAAAACTGTCCCCAATCCTTTCTGCTATTCACAGGGATTAACACAGGGACGGTCAACGAATTCCTTCTGAATGAGGATCAAACAAGGTCAAACCTGTTTCACCGTCGAAATTGACTTTCCTCGATCTTTTAACTCCCGAACTCTGATCTTCACTTTCCACTGATTTTTAACTAGCAGTATTATAAAGAAACTGCTGGCAATGACCTTTTAAACTTTAGGCATTAAATAAAACTCCATCTTTCAACTAAACTGCGTCATAACATTAAATCACGCAATGGCATGAAGTCAACATGGCAAATCCAGCCACGAACTGCCCCTTCTCACAGGGAGGGGTCCTCATTTTATACACTGTAAAAAAAACCTGTCACATGACCACCCACTGGCGGGAAAATGATGTCACTCCACCATCACAAGACCATTACCTCAAGTCCAGTATAGCTTCAACACCAGTCACGTGACTTGGGTACGTAACACTATCATGTCATACTTTTCCAGATTGAACTCCATCTGCCACTTCTCTGCCCAGCACTGCATCCAGTCTATATCCCACTGTAAACTGGTATAAACTTCTGCACAGTTCACAACACCAACAACTTTTGTGTCAACTGCAATTATGGGTAATTGTACAACAAATTCCATTTTTTTTTAAATCAGACAAAGATACTGTGAAATATCTACAGTAAATATACAGTAGCCACATTTACTTTTGATTAAACTGCTATTATTAAACTAACTAAGGAAAAAGCAATAATTAACAAAAGGGAGACAGAATATCATCAGCTGTTTGTGTTTCAGACCAGAATTTGTCTTCAGCTTCTCTGCCCATTTCTTAGCCATCAAATAGGTTGATAAGTTCAAAGTAAATCTATTATCTAAGTACACATACATTGCCATATACTTCCTTGAGTTTGTTTTTCTTCCATTCATTTACAAGACATTCAATAGAATCCATGGAAAACCATATGTAACCCCCTCACTGGGCTCATATACAAACTCTGCTTTAGCTAACTCAGCTAACAGCCACGTGCCTCCTCGGTGAGAAGGCTAACTTTCATAAACAGGTAAGTCTAGGGTCAGTATGGTTTGGGCTTCAACCAAACAGAAATGTCGTGATGTTCCGATTAAAGAAACCTCGAACTGAGCAAAAGCTGTGTTAATACTGCCCATACACAATTATTGATCAGCAAGAAATAACAGATCGTACACCACATAAAATTATAAAGAAAGTATATTTACCCAATTTCAGCTTTATCAGAAAGTTAATAGGGAAAAGAAAAGAAAAAGAAAAGTCCATTACAGTTAAATCAGTCCAATGTGCACACAACTATTGAGGTTCATATTGGAGTATTTGAGGGTGTACCTCTCACACACATGCTGGATCCATGGTCTACATGAAAACTCCCTTTACTTTCCAAACTTCCCTTGAAGTCCATCTCAAATACCCTGGCTCACCCTTAGGAATGTTGGCCCTTCCTCCTTGGGAACATTCAGCTGCACAAAGCACTTCTTGTAATGGGGACTCTCATTCCAATGGCATTCTGAGGCATCTTCCCCTCTGTCCTGCTCCGTAGCTCCCACCAAAAGACCCCAAACCAGACTACTGTACATCAGGAAACTCATCACCACAGTTCTCTCTCACAGCCCGCAATCCTGATCTGCTGACTCACATTCCTAAGTTGGACAGCATGGGTCCTTATCTCAGCCAAAGCCAAAACACACTTCCCAGCATGGCACACTGCTTTTATAGAAAAAAGTTACCCTACAGCCTAGCAGTGGAAATCTTAACTAGAGCATTATACACATAGAAACACAGTCTGACAATCAACCGAGATGTAAAAGGTAATGAACTATGCAAATAAAAAATAATACTGACAACACAAGTTGTAAAGGAGTCCTTGAAAGTGAGTCCATTTGTCCTAGAATCAATTTAGAATTGTGAAGTTATCCACACCAGTTCAAGAGCCTGATTGTGGTACCCTTGCGGTGCACCTGTGCTAATTGGTGAGTGTGGAGGAGATGTGTTGCCAGTCTGCTGGACTAATTGGGCCTGTCAGTGAGGAAACTTGACATAGTCATCTCCATTGTCCAGGTGTTCAGAGCTGAGTGAATAGCTGATGAAATTATATCTGCCATTGACCTGTTGTCACCAAAGGCAAATAGGATCGGCTACTCAGGCTGAAGGTAATATGTTTTATGACCAATCTCTTGATGCACTTCATCACAGTGGAGGTAAGTGTTAGTGGATAAATGTCACTGAGTCAGCTTACAATGTTCATCTTGGGCTCTAATACAATTGAAGCCAGCTTGAAGAGGGTGGATATCTTGGACTGCTAAAGCAAGAGGTTGAAGATGTCTGTAGACACTCCAGCCAGTTGATTAGCCCAGGTCTTCAGTTCTCGTCCAGGCACGCCATCTGGGCCGGATGCTTTCTATGCGTTTACTCTCCTGATTGGATGCAGAGACTGAGATCACTGGATCATTGGCAGCTATGGGGGCTTGTAGAAGTACCTTCAGTTCTGTCGATTCATATTTGTAATGTGATGTGATGCATGGCAATTTATGTTGCTGTCTCACAGCTCCAAAGACCCAGATTCAACCCTCAGGCTCTCTCTCTGTACAGACTGTGTCCCTTCCCCACGATCCCATACATTTCTTCTGACTTCCTTCCAAATCCCAAAAATGTGCTGGTGAGTTCACTCTTATTTAAATATCGCCTCTTGGTGTGAAAAAAAAGTGGCAAAAAAATCAGAGGAATTGATGGGTATTCAAGAAAGAATAAAGTGCAGTAGTGAAAAGAAATAAGATGTGGGGAGCAGGACAGATAGAATTGCTCTGTCGAGCATATACTCAATGAAATGAACAGCTTCTGTCTCTGTTATAATTGATAACATTTTATTTGATCTGCTACAGAAATCATGGTTTGGTTTATACAATTATCGGTGAAATGCAATTTACCATTGACTTGATGGAACATGTTCAGGGAGGTTCAGTTCCTTTGTCCCCATGTCTGGTATTATTTCTCCAAGATTCTCCAGCCTTTAGATCATCAAGCAGACTTAACAGCTTATCACATTGAAGAACTCTCATAAATTATTTTATTAACTTTTTTAAAAAACTTACTGAGAACAACATTAAGACATGCACAAACATGTATGTCTGAGATTAAATCAGAATCAGGTTTAGTATCAATGATGTATGTCATGAAATATATATAAAATTAAACAAAGCGCAAAAGGAAAGCAAAAATAATGAGGTTGGATCATTGTTCATTCAGAAATCTGATGGTGGAGGGGAAGACGCTGTTCCTAAAATGTTGAGTGTGTGTCTTTAGTCTCCTGTCCCTCTTTTCTGACGGTAGTAACAAGAAAAAAGCAAACACGTGGGTGATGGAGGTTCTTAGTGATGGATGTTGCATTTTTGAAGCATTGCCTTTCAAATTTGCTGGGGAAGCTAGTGTCCGTAATGGAGTTTGCTGAGTTTGCAGCCTTCTGCAGTTTTTTCCCAATTGTATGCAAGTGACAAGGTACACAGGCGAGGATGGTTAGGATCAAAGTGCTGGAGTACCTAAGACCAGATTCAAGGTACGATACAAGACTGAAATGAAGATAGGGTTCTAAACCAGACACTAGATGAGAATTCAAAACAGAGCTGATGATTCAGCACTGAACTTCAGCGCTCTTTAAATATTAAATCCTGGCACCAATTAGAAGGCAGCCTGAATCTTTAAAGGAGCCGTGCCAACTATCCATATTCCGGAGAGTTAGAGCACCTAAACCCCAGAAGGTGGTGCAGCTGGGTTGGGATGTGTCTTAACATGATTCCCATCCCTAAGGCTAACTCCTGACAGCCCTGGCAGCTGAGAGAGACGATAATGGTAGCTATGGATGAGATCTGGATCCAAGATGGGTTTTTTTCAGGAACCCAGAATCATTCCTCAGGTCCAAATCCTTCCCAGTCTACAAAAAAACTGCCGAAGACCCCGAGCAGTTTGTGAACAGTTCCCTGAACAATTCCAAAATTCTTTTCTTCTACCAAAGTGCATGACCATACATTTCTCTACACTGTAATTCATCTGCCATATTTTTCCTATCCTCCTAATCTGTCTGTCCTTCAGCAGTCTTTCTACTTCCCCAGAACTATCCGCTTCTCCATATATCTTCATGTTGTCTGCAAACTTTGCAACAAAGCAATCAATTCTATCATCCAAATCATTGACATATAAAATAAAAAGAATCAGTCCCAACATACAGACCCCTGTGGAACACCACTAGTTACTGATAGCAAGTGAGAAAAGCACCCCTTAGTTCCCACTCTTTGCCTTCTTCCAATCAGCCACAACTTTATCCATACTAGAATCTTTCCAGTAATACCATGGGCTCATAGCTTATTAAGCAGCTTCATGAGTGGCATCTTGTCAGAGGCCTTTTGAAAATCAAGTACACTACATCAACCAATTCTCCTTTGTCCAGCCTGCTTGTTACTTCTTCAAAGAATTCTGACAACTTTGTCAGGCATGGTTTCCACTTGGGGAAACCATACTGAATATGGCCTATTTTATCATATGCCTCCAAGTACCCTGTGACCTCCTCCTTAATAATCATCCCAACCACTGAAGTTGGGCTAACTGGCCTATAATTTCTTTTCTTCTACCTTTCTCTCTTCTTGAAGAGTGGAGCGACATTTGCAATTTTCCAGTCTTCCATGAATCTCGTGATTCTTGAAAGATCATTAATACTACCTCCACGATCTTTTCAGCCACCTCATTCAGAACTCTGGTGTGTGTAATATCTGGTATAGGTGTTGTATCTACTTTCTGACTTTTCAGTTTCCAAAGAACCTTCTCTCTAGTTATGATAATTTCATAGCCTTCATGCCCCCTGACACCACCATACCGCTAGTGTCTTCCACAGTGAGGACTGATGCAAAATACTTATCCAGTTCATCCACTATTTTGAAAGCCCCCAATACTACCTCTCCAGCATCATTTTCCAGCAATCCAATATCTACTCTCACCTCTCTTTTACGTTTTATTGATCTGAAGAAACATTTGGTACCCTCTTTAATATTATTAACCAGTTTATATTCATATTTTTTCTTTACTTTCTTAATGACTTCTAGTTGCCTTCTGTTGGTTTTTAAAATCTTCCCAATCATCTAACTTTCTACTAATTTTTGCTCTGTTATGTGCTCTTTTTTTGACTTCTATATTGGCTTTGACTTCTCTTGTTAGCCATGGTTGTGTCATCTTGCCTTTAGAATACTTCTTCCTCTTTGGGAAGTATATATTGTATTCTGTGCCTTCTGAATTGCTTAGAAATTCCAGACATTGCTGTCCTACCATCATCCCTGCTAGAGTTCTTTCCCAATCAATTCTGGGCATCTCTTCTCTCATTCATCTGTCATTCCCTTTACTCTACTGTAAAACTGATACATCTGACTTTAACTTCTCCTTCTCAAAATTCAGGGTGAATTCAATCATATTATGATCACTTTTCCCTAAGGGATCTTTTATATTAAGCTCTCTAATTTATTCTGGTTTATTACTCAACACCCAGTCCAGAATAGCTGATCCTCTAGTGGGTTCAACTAGAAGCTGCTCTAGAAAGCTATCTTGCATGCACTCTAGAAATTCCCCTGATGTAATCCAGCATCAACCTTGTTTTTCCAATCTACCTACATGTTGAAGTCGCCCATGACTATATTAACATTGCTCTTTTGGAATGTATTTTCTTTCTCCCATTGTAATTTGCATGCCATGATCCCCTCCAAGCTGATTGCCAAACTTCACCAGCTTGGTGTCAGCTCATCCTCCTGCAATTGGACCTTGGACTTTCTGACTAACAGATCCCGATCTGACAACCTCTCCTCCTCCACTCTCACCCTGAACACAGGCGTGCCTCAAGGCTGTGTGTTGAGCCCTCTGCTGTACTCCGTTTTCACTGATGACTGCGTTCCTGTACATAGTTCTAACTCCATAATCAGGTTCGCTGATGACTCCACGGTGGTTGGCCTGATCAGAGGGGATGACAAGACGGCCTACAGGGATGAGGTCCAGCACCTGGCCACGTAGTGTGCTGACAACAACCTGGCCCTTAACACCCAGAAGACCAAGGAGATCATTGTGGACTTCAGGCATGCCAGGAGCCACACTCACGTCCCCATCTACATCAACGGAGCTGTAGTGGAGCATGTATCAAGCTTCAAATTCCTTGGTGTCCACATATCCGATGATCTCACTTGGTCCCTGAACTCCTCCATCCTGATCAATAAGGCGCAAAAGCACCTCTAGTTCCTGCGGAGCATCAAGAAAGCTCACTTCTGTCTCAGGGTACAGACAGACGTTTACCGCTGTACCATTGAGAGCATACTCACCAACTACATCTCAGTGTGGTATGGCAATTGTCCTGTATTGGACCACAAAGCTCTCCAGTGGGTGGTGAAAACTGCCCAGCGGATTATCGGCGCCAAATTGCCCACCATTGAGAACATTTACCATAAACACTGCCTGGGCAGGGTGAAAAGCATTATCAAGGATGCATCTCACCCTAACCATGGAATATTTACTCTCCTCCCATCTGGTAGGCACTACAGGAGCCTCCACTCCCTCACCAGAAGGCACAGGAAGAGCTTCTTCCCTGAGACTGTGACCCTGCTGAACCTCACATCACAGCACTAAGCAGTATTGCACCCATATTGTAGAGTCTCAGTACTTCTATATTTGTGTGCTGTAGCACCTACTTTTTATTCACAGTTATTTTGTAAATAACACTATTCTTTTGCACTTCTGGTTGATGCTAATTGCATTTCATTGGTTTTATATCTGTACTCAGTTGAATCTAATCTAATATCCTTACTACTGTTTGGGGGTCTGTGCACATCACCCATCAGGGTCTTTTTACCTTAGCTCTATCCACAATGATTCAAAACCTTCCAATGCTATGTCACCATTTCCTGATGATTTGATTCCATTTTATACCAACAGGACAACACCACCCCCTCTGCCTTCCTGCCTATCCTTTCAATACAATGTGTATCCTTGGACATTAAGCTCCCAGCTATCATCTTTCAGCCGTGATTCAGTGATGCCAACAACATTATAACCGTCAATGTGCAACTTGCTGCAAGTTCATCTACTTTATTCCATATACTGTGCACATTCAGATACAACACTTTCAGTCCTGTATTCACCATTTTCGATTTTGTCTGCTTTTTACATTGCAACTCATGCTGTTGGCTGCAATTTTGCCCCATCAACAGGCTCTTCTCACTACACATTACCTTTGTTTGTAAACCAGCTACCTCATCTTCGGCTCTATTATCTGCATTTCCTACCACACTTCTTGCATTTAGATATAGACATCTCTGATGTGAGCAATGTGCTCCTACATGGTCATCAAGAAAATTAGGATGTCATCCATATACATGAAGGTGTACTTATGGAAAGCATCACAGAGCTGGTCGTTTATAAAGGCCTGGGAAAATGAAGGCACATTTGCAAGGCTGAAGGGCATGACCAGGTACACAGTGCCCTGTCAGTGTGTTGATTTCAGTCCTCCTTTATGGGACCAGATTGTACACACTCCATAAGTCAAGCTTCGAAAATACCCTCGCCCCTTGGAGGGTCTCCAAGACTGTGTTCAGGAGTAGAAGAGAGTAGTGATTCTTGACCATTATGTGATTCAGCCCTCTAGAATCAATGCATGGCCACAGGCTCCCATCCTTTTTCTGTACAAAGCAGAAGCCAGCACCAGCTGGAGCAGTGGAGGGCCGAATGAATCCCAGGCAAGAGCCTTTCTTTATATATTCTTCCATTGCGCTTCTTTCTGGGCCTGAGAGCACATATAATTGACCCATGGAGGACAAGTACCAGGGAGTAGATCTATAGCACAGTCATAGGGTCAGTGCAGGGAAGAGTCAAGGACTTTCATTGCTGAACACCTCTTCCAAATCTTTAAAGATGGAATGAATTCCAGCAGCTTGATGCTGCGATTACAGTAACTCCAAAACTTCCTCCAAGAATGACTCCTAAGGTTCCTTATGTAGTGTCTCCTTCATAGATTCATAAGTGTCTTTAGTGAAAACAGAGGCAAAATCAATGTCCAAGTTTTCACCTGTGTACTCAGTCATCAGCAGTGAGGTGGGGCAAATGGATCCTGTGCTTCTGAAACTAGGTGCCAAGCGCTTCCATTTTGGAGCCGTCTCCTTAGATGGAACCTGGCAACTGGAGCCCTTTGGCTCAGCTGTTAGAGTTCCAGACTGCTTGGGCACCTCCTTGGCTTGCTCCTGAACTAGTGATCCTCTCTCACTAGTTCCAGCGCACTCCTGACTGGACAGGGTCAGGACTTGCACTGGCCCTCTAGTTGGAGCCAGCTTGTCTGCCCTTGAAGGCAGGACTGGGTTTCTTAAAGGCTCCAGGTTAACCCCAACAGAAGTCTTCCCCTTGTTGGCTGCTGGTCTTGGTAGTGTCTGGGGGTTGGAACACTAAGCAGAACATACCTTCTTGTAGCAACTGGACCATGCAATGATCCTCCCTTCCTTCTAATTCATGGAAGGGTTATGCTGGGTCATTCAAGGCTGCCTGAGGATCAGGGGTATGCAATGAGACCCACTGATATTAGAAAATAATGTCCTCCGCATCATCCTCTACCCTCTTCTGCAAGACCAATATCTGCTGCCTGATCTGACCAGATTCAAGCAGACGACCCTACCAGGACAGTTACAGTCATCGGCATACTCTTGCAGTGGTATATTAAGAGATGGGCAGTCCCCAAGTCCAGGAAACTTCCAGCAGCCCCAGAGTCCAAAAAAGCATTCACCTCTCATTGGTTCTTACTGCAGGAGGTGTCTGCCCTCAACATGACACCAAAATCCATGAGGTTGGGAGTTGTGGCTGCTACCAACACAGTCCTTCTGACACCAGACAGTCTTAACAGTTCTCCCGATGGCTGAAGCTTCCAACATTCAGCCCGTGGGTGACCCCACAGTAATAGCAGCAACCTGGTCTCCACGCCAGAACCTCTAATCAGCAGAGGTCCTTATGCTACCAATTTGCAAGGGCTTGACAGGATCCTGAGCAGGAGAACGGGCTGGCCTTTGTTCGAGGTCGGGGCGTGGAATTCAGTGCATTGAGGCCTGACTTCCACTTGCTTTCTTTGACCTCTTGAAGCAGTCCCACTCTCGCTCCACCAGGAGATTATCAAGGCAGCTAGACTGATCAATCAGAGCCTGCAAGTCCTCTACCGGCTCTCCCTTTAGTTTGCCTCGGTGTCCATGCTGGTACAAAGTGACCAAGGCCACCCTGTTTCAGCCATTCTCTTGGGCCTAAGTCGGAAACTCAATGGCGTAATTGGCTGCTGACCAACTGCCCGGACACACGTTCATCAGACGGTCTGAGGCTCGGTTAGCTCCAGTGGGGTGATGGAACACCCTTCTCATGGTGGCCATGAATTCCTCCAAATCTGTGCAAATCTCCGAATTCACTCCCAATGCATGGTGCGACAGGCCAGGGATTACCAGCAGCAATAGATCACAAATTGAGTCAGGTTTTGATGTTAAAACCGCTATCTTTATCAATATCTACTCAAAAATATAGAAAATTAAACAAAATAAACAGAAGCTAACAGTTTTATGTGTGTGTGGCTCAGGAACAGTTCTTAACGCCTTAAGAAGGCAAACTAGAAAGGTCCAGTAATCCACGGAATAAGTGAGGGAAGGGATTGGTAAATCCACGTTAAAATGTAGAGAAGAGGTGATCACGAAGAATTCCACAGGTTCCATGGTGGGAAAATGAAATTACAGTCTGCGAAGATCTCATTCGTCGAGTTTTTCCGAAATCCACGTATAAATATCCCAAAGGTGACAGTCATGGAATATCCCTTCACACAAGTGGTTACCACATAGCACACCCGAATCCAGGTAAGGGTTAACAAAAAGCAGTTGCCGTAGGATACTCCAACAAAATGCACATATGGATCATAGGAAGTGACAGTCACACATCCAATATGCACTGTGAGCCATTAATCAACCCAACCCTTTGGGCATGGGAAAGTATCAGGCTTTACCCACTTTTTTTCAGCAAGCCCCTGGTGATCTCTCTCTCTCTCTCTCTCTCTCTCTCTCTTTTCAATATATAATGGATTTTCAAATATAAGAAAAATAGAGGACTATGGGTAAGTCGAGGTAGTTCTAAGGTAAGGTAAGGACATGTTCGGCACAGCTTTGTGGGCTGAAGGGCCTGTATTGTGCTGTAGGCTTTTCTATTCTATTCTAAGTATTTTAAATTTAGTAATGTTCCTTATGCTTTCCTTTTATTTTATGTGTATTTACCAATCTATATTTAGCATGCAAAATTCATAAAATATTTAACAAATTATTTCTCCTTTCTGGTTAACAATCACTGAGTATTATTTAAAATGATGGCTATTCATCCTGTTTGACATTAACCTGCACTGTATACATCATCCATTGTTAGAAATGGGGAAACCTATGCCTCAAACGTAGGTTCTTTGTTTATAAACAACTCTTTTAGATCAGTGGCGACTGCTGTCACGTTTCTGCTGCTAACGATAGTGTAACAGTCAGCGCAACATCATCACAGCTCAGATGTCAGCGTTCAATCCCGGCACCTGTACGTCTTCCTCATGAAATGTAAGGATTTTCTGTCGGTGCTCTGGTTTCGTCACTCGCAGCCCAAAGTTGAACTGGGTAGGTTAGCTGGTCATCTGTCCCGTAATTAGATCAGGGTTAAATCAGGGTTGTCGGGGGTTGCTGGACAACGTGGCTTGAAGGTCTGCATGGACCTGTTCTGCACTATGACTCTAAATAAATAAATACAGCACATTTCAGTTGAATTAATACAGAGGTAAAGTTTGCCACAAATGCCAGCGGCACCATTGCTTTTCTCCTGTGAGTGTAGATGTGTAACACTGTGTAACAACTCACCCAAAAAAAACGATATTGCTGTGGAACTGATCTCTAAGCTCAGGAGTGGGATGAGAGCCCACAGGTTTCAAAAGTAGAGATAAGTTAGCTGCAATTGAGCCCTGGCTGCCATGTGTGGTGTGTACCTCTGCTTGGTGTATAAAAGGCAGCTGGAAAATGTTAGGACTTACCTGTCTTCAAAGGGGATCACAGGTGATCCTAGGACTCTACATAGTGGAGTTTACTATGCCTTTCTCGTGAGTGACTTCTATCTTCAAATATCAACAAGCATTTCACTTCTGTGCTTTTGATTCAAATTCTGGTCCCAAAGATAAAACAGCCTGAGAAAAGCTGCCATCCACAACCTCATTAGTGGTTTCTTGGTGTTGAAAATTCCTCCCTCTCACTTCTTTGGAGTGGCAATGTTCTCTCTGAACTCTCAAGCATACAAGGGTTGATTTGAATTCCTTAATGCGCCATGGTATTGCCAAATAACAAGTGTTCCCTGTATTAGATATTTCATTATGACTCCCACCTGCCTCTTTATGTGAACTATCCATTCCCATATTTGTCTGGGTCTGTGATAGTGACTTAAGTTTACCTCCAGGTCATGTCATTTTATCAGATGGTTTATAATTTTTACCAGACGTTACAGTTCTGAACAAGAATTGATTCCTCAGTGATCCATTACTGTGGACTCTTTTATCCTGTCACTTTTTGCAGGATTGGTTAATCAAATTTCCTAAGTGTGGATTCTGTGCATTTTTTTCCTGGTTTTATTTAATTCAAAATAATAATTTCATGAAGCTGGAGTTACTCAAATTAACTGCAAAGCTAGCTTGATTTTTTTTGGTATTATTAGTAGAAATATTAGAGGTATTTTATCTACAGCCATGTTAGCTTATAGAAAGGTATCTGTTCTCTGCCTAAGGCCTGTGATGTGTTTGTTTAATGCTCACTTGTATCCGATACAACATTAGACAGAACTTTGCCATTTCATAGACAAAGGAAATGCTTAATGCAGACACATCTACAAAGATTAATGATGCAATTTGCATTTTTCTGTAAGAGGTTTGTGGAAGAAGACTAGGGACAGGACTTTGCCTAGGGGTAACATGGCTTTGATGGACATGAGCCCTGACCTCCGCTGGCCTTCATTGAACAGCCAAGTAAAACCATGGGCAGAAATATATTTTGAAGACTATTATAATGCTGGGGGGGATGAGACAGGGGGTGGAGGGGAGGAATAACCCTGACTTTATTCTGATGATCTTGGTTTTCACAGTAAATCTGAGTGAGGGGACTCAGAAAATGAATAGCGCAGTGTATTGTAGAGCAGACCATCACTGCTGTGTTTGTAATCTATCCAAGCATGAAAATGCAAGGCCAGTGGTCTGAGAAAAATACTGCAAGGTGAATTATTCAGTCTGCAAACTCCTGTCTTTTATCAATAATGATGCCACACTAAACCAATGCCTCTAGTTGCAATTAAGAAAATATGTGTGCGCTTTGAAAGCTTGAACAATGTGTGCAGTAGAAACAAATGAGGTAAGACGGAATCACTCTGCAAGGAGTTTGAGCACTCGCCGGGATCTACCATAGCTAGCAATAAAATACCACTTCCAGTAATTACCAGTGCTTCACACCATTCACACAATAAGCACCACTTTAATTGAAAAGCAACAGCTGATGAACCATCAGTTATTCATGGTTGAACTCATTTAAATAAGTCACATTAGTAAAATGCTTTTATTTTTCTGTTGCTCAACATGCATTTATGTCAGACTGGAAATGAAAAAGATATTATGAGAACCCATGGGTATAGTTTGTATTCCACAGATGGACTGACCTCTAACTCATGAGTGATAACTTTGAGTGAATCATGGTGAATGTCAAGAATAGAAACCAAATCATATCCTGTAGTTCCTCACGATATTTTCTGTTTATACCATATGTTAGCAGTTAAGGCACAACTATTTTGATAAAACTCCATCCTTGGTTTTCTGTTTTTTATTAAAATTTCAGTTCATGCTATCTAAAAAAAATATATACCTATTATTTAGTATGTGTAGACTACAAGGAATCTTAACAAATCTACTAATAAAATATGCAGTTTAAAAGAATGCAACTAAAACTTTCTAGTTAGTTTAAATAAAGCTACAGTTAAAGAACAAATGACATCATGAAAAGCTCATACATGTTTGAAATTTAAAATCGTTAATGCTATCAAATTGCTGGGCTTAAGTTTTCCACAACGTGTTTTATGGCTGAGAAACTCCATTCTGTGCTCCTGGTAGCACTTAGACAACGTCAGAACAATGGAGTGTATTTTGCGGGGTTCTCTGATACCTCTTTATTGAAGTTTCAAGCCTCTGCCAATGTTCAAATGAGTGAAAAGAAGAATGTCTCTGGAAATATAATCCTTACATGTTCCTGATCAGAAATGTGAACAAATGAGAGATTACTTACTTTACAAGAATTTTAAAACAGACTTGCCTGGATATTCAACTCCATAGTACTGTTTTTGACAAGTGGAACTTTTTTCTTTTTGTAAAAAAAAAGTAGGTGTCCCCTCAGTTTACAAATGCCCATCTTTTCTACAGCCTTTACATAGAGGCAGGCATTTGGGAGATAGGCAGAATAGATTTGCCAGCTACTGTGGGCTGCAGGCAACTTCAGCCTGTAGGGAACATGGTTCACAGCCATACTTCTAACTTGTGAAGTGTTCGGATTGCAAATAATTCACAGAAACGTAACCCTGATGTAACCTGGCCATGATCTGTACTTCAATGTACACTTGAAAATCCCTCACCTGCAGTGGTGGGTAGGAATATAACATGTATACCCTTTAACTGGCAGACATGATGGGTGAATGGTGTTGTAATTATTCTATGATTCTGTAATTGAAAATTAACTTTTTTCCCCCAGATGATCTCTCCACAAGCCTGACTGGAGGTTTCCAAACATGAGTCGCCATGTTCTTCAGTATAATTTAAACCTTAGGACATATGAGATGTGTCATTCCGCATGCAACCTTGCATTACAAGTATTACCTAATAACATAGCATTTTGGAACATGACCAGACAATATGGTTCTTCGAGCATGTTTTGCCATTCATCATGATTCTGATTGATCTTCTACCCAACTCCCGTCTCCTAACTCCCTGAATACCCAGTCTCTATTTACAGTGAACTCGATGACTGAATCTCCACAATGCTCTCGGGTAAAGAATTCCAAAGTTCATTACAGTCAGAATGAAGAATTGTCTCCTCATCCTGGCCCTACATACCCCACTCCTTATTTTGAAATTATAAACCCTGGTTCCAGGCAGAGGCAACAGCTTTCCCACTTACCAATATGAGCTTTGAAAGTTTCATGACTATCACCTACCAGACAAAAAAAATAGAAATTTCATCCTTTCAATGTCTCCTCTTAAGCCAAACACACCATCCTTAGAACTAGCCTTTTGAAATTGTCATCATTATCTCTAAAGCATTTATTTGATTTAATAGATAAAAAGTACAAAGTTGCTCACAATATCCACAATACAGACTCACTGAAGCCATATACAGTATGTATGTAGTACAATAAATATCTTCCTGTATTTAAATTCTCTATTAATGGAGGTTTACATTTCATTCCAGTGCTGAGGAACCAGTGCCACTTTATCTGCTGAAAGTCCATTGTTTAGCATTCCTGTGGCATGGTGTGCCTCCCAGGACTGTGATGGTCCTCCAGCAAGAAAGGTCATATTTAACTTGCATACCATCCCAACATATGCACTGCATAGACCCTCAAACTTTTTACCTCCTATGATCCCACTGGAGGATTTTCTGAAAATCTGCAGATGCTGGAAATCCAAGCAACACACACAAAATGCTGGAAGAACTCAGCAGGCCAGGCAGCATCTATGGAAAAGAGTACATTCGACCTTACAGGCTGAAACCCTTGAAAGGTGTCGGCCCAAAACATTGACTGGTTACTTTTTCTTTCAGGCATTTGCAGTAAATACAAAAAAAAATACAATAGAATCAATGAAAGACGATTTGCAACAAGATGGACCAACAACCGGTGTGAAAATGACAACAAACTAAATACAATAAAAAATAAATACGTAAGCAATAAATATTGAGAAGAAGAGATGCAGAGACTTTGAAAGTGAGTCCATTGGTTGTGGGAACAGTTCAATGTTGAGGTAAGTGAAGATATCCCCTCTGGTTCAATGGCTCAATCCACAAACACTGCCAATCAAACCTGGCCTAAGAACCTAGACTCCTGCACTTTCCTCCAACAGCAAAGAGTGAGAGGGATAGGGAGACCTGTCAACAGCAGGCAGACAGCTCTGAACATCCACTTGCCTTCCATCGTCTTCCTCAGATTTCAATTAGGAAGAATAATCTTAGGATAAGAAAAAACAATTCTGATCACCTGGCTGTACTTCTACTCCCTGAGTAGAGGCAGAGTTTGAAGACCACAGCACCAGTAGTGAGGACCAAGAAGGTATGGACCATACAGGCACAGAAGCACTTGCAAAACTGCCTTGAACTGGAGGCCTTGACTATATTCAGGGTTCATCTTCCAGTCTGGATGAGTATGCCGCAGTTGTCACCAACTTCATTAAAACTTGTATGGATGAGTGTGTGCCTACAAAAACTTACTGACAGTTTCCCAAACCAATAGCTGTGGTTGAACTAAGAGGTTCGTAGTCTGCTGTGGGCTAGATCTTCAGCATTTAACTCTGGCAACCCAGGTCTGTATGAAAAAAAATAGGTGTGACTTGCAGAGGGCTATTTCAGGAGAGCCAAGAAACAATTCTGAGAGAGGTTAGAGGAGTCATCGGATGCACTTCAATTCTGGCAGGGTTTGCAGGCCATTATTTCCTACAAAGAAAAACCGAACATCATGAATGATAGTGATGTTTCATTTCCAGATGAGCTCAACATCTTTCATTGCTCACTTTGAAAGGGAGAATGAAACTACAGCTATGAGGATCCCTGCAGAATGCAGTGACCCTGTGACCTCTGTCTCGGAAACTGTCATCAGTCTGACTTTCAGGTGGGTGAACCCTCTCAAGGCAGCAGGCCCTGATGGAGTATATGGCAAGGCTCTGAAAACTTGTATTCAAAGACATTTTCAATCATTGTTGCGGACCGACGTTCCAATCTGTTTCAATAGGGTAACAATTATACCAGTGCCGACGAAGAGCAGTGTAAGCTGCCTTAACGACTATCAACCAGTAGCTCTCACATCTGTGATGATGAAATGCTTTGTGAGGTTGGTCATGGCCAGAATCAGCTCCTGTCTCAGTAAGGACCTGTAAGTCTGGAATTTGCCTTTCGCCACAAAGTTCTATGGAAGACATACTCTCAAAAGCTCTCCATACTACCTTGAATCCCCTTGACAAGTCAATATCTATGACAGGATGCTGTTCATTGTCTATAGCTCAACATATAACACCATCATTCCTACAGTCCTGATCAAAACATGACTGAACCTGACCCTTTGTACTTCCTTCTGCATCTGGTTCCTCAACTCCCTAACTGGAAGACCACAACCTGTGCAGATCAGAAGTAACCTCCCCAATGCTCTACTCTCTCTACACCCATGACTGTGTGGCTAGGCACATCTCAAATACCATCTATAAATTTTCTAACAACACAACCGTTGTTGGCAGAGTTTCAGATGGCTTTGCACTCAAATTTAGTAAAACCAAAGAGCTGATTGTGGACTTCAGAAAAGGTAGAATGAGGGAACACAAACCAATCATATAACCATATAACAATTACAGCACAGAAACAGGCCATCTCGGCCCTTCTTGTCCGTGCTGAATGCTTACTCCCACCTAGTCCCACCTATCTGCACTCAGCGCATCACCCTCCATTCATTTCCTGTCCATATACCTATCCAATTTTCTTTTAAATGACAAAATTGAACCTGCCTCTACCACTCCTACTGGAAGCTCGTTCCACACAGATACCACTCTCTGAGTAAAGAAGTTTCCCTTCGTGTTACCCCTAAGCTTTTGCCCCTTAACTCTCAGCTCATGTCCTGTTGTTTAAATCTCCCCTACTCTCAATGGAAAAAGCCTATCCATGTCAACTCTATCTATCCCCCTCATAATTTTAAATACCTCTATCGTCCCCCCTCAACCTTCTACGCTCCAAAGAATAAAGATCTAACTTGTTCAACCTTTCTCTGTAACTTAGGTGCTGAAACCCAGGTAACATTCTAGTAAATCTCCTCTGTACTCTCTCTATTTTGTTGATATCTTTCCTCATAAAGGGATCTGAAGTGAAGAAAGTGAGCAACTTCATGTTCCTGGGTGTTGATATCTCTGAGGAACTAATCGGAACACAACATATTGATACAACTATGGAAAAGGCAAGGCAGTGGCTATATTTCATCGGGAGTTTGAGGAGATTTGGTTTTGTCACCTAAAACACTCGAAAACCTTTGCAGATGTACTGTGGAGAGCATTCTGACTGGCTGCATCACTGTCTGGTTGAGGGGGGTGGGGTAGGTGGAGGAGTAGGCTACTGCACTGGATCAAATTAAGTTGCAGTAAGTTGTAAAACTAGTCAGCTCCATCATGGGACTAGCTTTGTAGTATCCAGGACAACTTCAAGGAGCAAACACGAGGAAATCTGCAGATGCTGGAAATTCAAGCAATGCACACAAAATGCTGGTGGAATGCAGCAGG
This sequence comes from Hypanus sabinus, assembly GCF_030144855.1. Classification (NCBI taxonomy): domain Eukaryota; kingdom Metazoa; phylum Chordata; class Chondrichthyes; order Myliobatiformes; family Dasyatidae; genus Hypanus; species Hypanus sabinus. The sequence goes on along the minus strand of NC_082707.1, from coordinate 67,838,920 downwards.
CCAGGCAGCATCTACAGGGTCAAGCACTGTCGATGTTTCGGGCCAAGACCCTCGGCCCAAAATGTCGACAGTGCATCTCCCTATAGATGCTGCCTGGCCTGCGGCATTCCACTGACATTTTGTATGTGCAACTTCAAGGAGCAGTGTCTTAGGAAGGTGGTGTCCATTATTAAGGACACTCAACACCCAGCACGTGCTCTCTTCTCATTGTTACCATCACGGAAGTGGTACAGAAGCCTGAAGGCACACACTCAACAATTCAGAAACCGCTTCTTCCCCCAGCCTTCCAGTTACTAAATGGACATTGAACCTATGAACACCACCTCATTACTTTTTAAAAATTTGTTTCTGTTTTTGCTCTACTTATTTTAACTAAACTATTTAATATACATATGTACATAATTCAGTTTGTTTTCTATATTTATCATGTATTGTATTGTACTGCTGCCGCAAAGTTAACAAATTTCATGCCCTATAGTATGCCAGTGATATTAAACCTGATTCTGAAATTTGGGTTGTCAGGGGGAACTCCTTCACTCAAAGCCAATGTAGATCAATAAGGTGATAGGTCAAAACAACTTAGCACAAATTAGTAAGCAGTCAAAGAATTTTGGTTGATCACAATCTACAGAGGGCAGAGGCTTGTCTGGGTTAGAAATAATAATAAAATCATACACAAACTTACATTACTGTTAGATAGTGGGAGCCATCTGTACTCAGGATCAAAACTAACACTATACTTAACAATGTACATAAATTGGTTTATTATCTGAGGTACAGTAAAAAAACTTTTGTTTGCTCTTTGCTCATGGTATTGTCAGCTTACAGAGTGTAAAGGTCACCGTGCCTGTGCATAACGTTAAAGCTTTAATTTAATGCTTATTAGAATGTCGAAGAAATTGCAGACTGAAGTCCCTTCCCACACTCAATAGATCATGTTTGCTCATAGGATATTTTATTTCATTCTTGACATATTTTTAGTTACTGCAGGTCCAAATGTTTGCAAATCTACAACATTCAATAAACGTTGTTCCCTGATCCTCTTTCAGTACCTGACAAATATACATGTCACCTCAACTGACATTCAGTGTGATATTCAAGATGTGTTGCATTCTCAAGGCCAGATTTTTCAGACAAAATATGAAATAGAGGCCATTTGTGTTTCTTTGGGAAACCCCAAAAAAGACAGATGCTACTTGATTTAGAATAACACACACAAAATCCTGGAGGAATTGTTGAGGTCAGGCAGCATCTATAGAGTGAATTGGAGTGATTTTATTGCTCACATGAAACAAACTTCCTCCTTGGATAACAGCACTAAATATGATTATCTGATCAATTATCATTCTTCACATCAAGGCATGAATATGTAACTCCAGTGCAGAACAGCCAGTGGATATGGAAGGTCCGGTGTAAATAAGGATTCTTCCTTTCTGAAACAACATTGATACTCTATTAAAATGCAGCTTCCAGTCATACAAAACCATAAGCGAGTATACATATACTAAGGTATTTTGTAGAGGAAGAAGCATATTGACAAAGGTGTGGGAAAGGAATCCTTGGTCAAAAGAGTGGATTTAAAGAAAGGTTTCAATGCAGGCGATAGAGAGGTGAAGAACTTTAAGGAAGGGATTCCAGTTGGTCAGCAGAGGAGTATTGTAAGGGTTGGCACAAAGAAGTGAGAACGCAGAGTAGCTAGAACTAGAAACTTTCAAAGTTTTCTAAATAAGGACAGTGAATGGCACAGAGTTGTGGATTAGAAGTTAGAAATTAGATAAACTATGAAGTAAGATGTGAATATGTTACTGCCAACAGTTTACTAATGAAAGGGCAATTGGTCAGGTACCTGGGTAAAATATGTTTAGAAGGAAATGGACCTAATGAAGGCAAATGAGACTAATTTAGTTGTCTTGAACAATTTGCACTGAAGAGTCTGTTTCCATGCTGTATCACTCTATGAAGATGTTCACATTAGCCCATCTGAGGATGTAAAGGCATTCAGGAGAATTTTAGATACTGATGACTGATGTCTCTGGGTAACCCAATGAGGAGACAAGGCTTGCAATGGAAAGGAAACAGGACTGAAAGCCTGACCAAGTGTAACATAGGTACTAAGGTTCCAAACAACTGGGTGCAGCTGGGGACCAGGAAGGTTAATAGAATCAATGATAATGTTTACAAAATAGGTGTAAAAGGTTAAATGAACTAATTCCTTCAGTGCTTAATGCAGCTGATTAAAGACTGCATTTTGAGAAATTAGTCTGACAAATTTCCTAGTTAATGTTTTGAACTGTCTTCTTGTCCTATATCCAGTATCATTTATTACCCCCTTCCTGTCTTTACCTTTCCTTTTATTTATTTATGTACTTCAACATAATTATTTTATCATAGGTACAGGGTGGATTGGTTTGAATTTATCCCACAATGTGAATGGTAAAAAGGTGCAGAAAAGATGTAAAAAGAAGCTATGTTGGTGGTGTGATAAAATAAACAGTGCCTATACCCCTTCTACAGTTGGAAAGCTTTCCTTGGTCTCAATAACTGGAAGTAAATGCAATACTTTGTCTGAACAAGAACACTCACTAATTTTACTAAACAATCTGCTGATTAGTATCCTGTTACTTTAGCTATCTTATTATGATACCGATTGCTCAACACTAGTTGAATATTAAAATCATTAAAGTTCCCTTGCCTATTTTACCTTCAATTTTAAGTTTAATCAATGTACGTTCTTTATTTTTTTTTAAATATATGGACTAAAATTTGTATATGTCTACTTTAAGTCCAACCATAGTTTAGCTCAGATATATTGCCCAGTTCATTCTGCAAATGCAAAGCTACTTCCTTTCCATCTGATCTGGTATCATCAATAACTGTGACCATTTTATACTTGGTGTCTGAGGTCAGTGAAGAAATGGGACCAGCAGAGTCAAATAAATGCAAGAATTTTGGCCATAGATTGTATTCATCATCTATTACTTGCTTTTACTAATGGAACCAAATATGCAGAGGTGAGTGCTAGCATTTACCGCCAGCAAACAAATGTTATTTTCATTCTTTCAAGTTTGATGTATAAATAAGGTGTTATAGCTCCTAATGTTTAGTACTACAACACCCACATGATATTTCCTTCAACCTTGTAGTGGAGGATTATTGTTTTTCTACCCTTCATCCATATGGTGGACCATTGTTCTTTCACCATTTAAATAGGAGATCCACCTGAAATAATTGTCACTAAACTCTTAAAATATTATAAACACAAGAGGTTTTGCAGATGCTGGAAATCTTGAGCAACATACGCACTACAATGTTGGAGAAATCAGCAAGTTAGGCAGCATCTATGGAAGCAAATGAACAGTCAACAATATGAGCCCAAACATCAGGGGCCTATGTCCTAATCTCACACATATAAAGTCAATGATGCATTTCAAAGATAGGATTGGACACTCAGTAATTAATCTCCAGGACATGTATGGAATGGGATAATCTAAAGAAGTCTACCATGACTCTTGCAATATGTATTTTGATAAGAACAATTGTTCCATTGTTATTCACCTGGCAGGAACTGGCTGCATCACATCCTGGTACGGAAACACCAATGTCCTTGAACAGACAATCCTACAAAATGTAGTGGGTATGGTCTAGTGAAGTCCATCACAGGTAAAGCCCTCCCCACTACTGAGCACATCTACAAGATGTAATGTCACAGGAAAGTTAAATCCATCATCAGGGACCTCCCCCCACCCACAACCCAGGTCATGGTCTCTTCTCACTGCTACCATCAGGAAGGAGGTAAGGGAGCCTCAGGACTCTCACTACCAGGTTCAGGAGCAGGATTCTTCATCTCATGTTCTCAATATTTATTCCTTATTATTATTATTATTATTATTATTATTATTTCTTTTTTCTTTCATTTTGTATTTGCACATTTTGTTGTCTTTTATATATTGGTTGTCCACCTTATTTGTGCATTTTTTTCATGGATTCTATTATGGATGTGTTGAGTATACCAGTAAGAAAAGTAATCTCAGGGTTGAATATGTGACATATATGTATTGTTAATAACTTTACCTAGAACTTCGAAGTTTGAACTCAAACTGAGCTAGCAGAATGGTCAACGTCACAGTTTAGTTGGTTCCAGTATTGTCAGGCACTGAAAAATTAAATTTAGCCGTTGTTGACTGGAGCCATCTGAAAAACAAACAAAGCCAAATGAGTAACAAAGTATAGAAATAAGAAACCATAGCACATTTTAGAAATTAAGAACACCAGAAGTTTTAAAAAAAAATGATTTTACAGTTCTTACTCTTCATTTTATGCCTCAACTCTATTTAGTATGACATTACCCAAGTTTAATTCATTTGTCTTCCTTTTTTATTTGGCTAAATATCTATGTATTGCTAGAATAGTGACCCTTTCCAATTGTGTCTCTTCTTTGGTTCATTGATTTAAGTACAGCTGTTCCCTAAAGATTCTCCATTATTTATGTAATGATCGAGCATTACTTAAAACAGCTACAGGGAACAGCAGTCAACTGAGTAGGACACCTGAGCAAGACTGAGCAGAGCCCTGACTTTTCATCAGGAGTACGAGCATAATGGAATCTTGGAGAAATTATGGCTTCTCCCTTGAGCAAAATAAAGAAACCATCATTACTGCAGGACATTGGAATGTTCAGAATCAATTTCAATGGCTAATTATCTTTGTCTGGTGGAATAAGTGATTATCCATCTGTTTAGGAAATTATTGACCACAAGAGATCATCTTTATTCATTAACGTTAGCAGGGTTCACCATCCTGATAGCATGAATTTGCAAAACAATACCAGCCAAATGCAAATTCAATTCTATACTCATGGAAGCTAAATTGACTTTAAAGCAGGGTTCATGACTTGAGCAATAAAATTTTAAAACTGCTTCCAACAAAATTGTAACAGATGACAGAGTCGCAGTGCAAAACATAGATTAGTGACATCAAAGGGTTTTATCATGTGTGGAGATATAATGAGGTAAAGAAAAATGTGAATGAACTCATTAAGAGGAGCTCGAGACTAGGACTCAATGGAGCATAGAGTTGAACTGTTGCCACTCGTTGAGGAATGGCTTTTCAATGTGGAAGAACAAATCAATCATCCATTTGAAATTTTAAAAAACTCAACAAGGATAAATAGCTGTTGTAACTAAACATTTCATTATGTCGTTATGATAGAAGGGGGAAAGTAATCACTCACCGACACTATAACATTTTAAACAAAATACATAATACAACGATGATAGTTGCACAGATATCAATAATTCACCTTTCCTGTATTTCAATGGTAATTAACGCTAAAAGATCCTGATTACATTTCATATTTAAAGGAACATTGTTTTCATGAAGACAGTGCGTGCAAGTCTTCTATTTTTTGCAGGGAGGGAAGGAAAGAAAAAGAAGACATTGTAATGTTTGACATAAGGATACCGTGGAAATCAATGGTAAGTTTGACCAGATTCATGTAATTCCATTACAATAAACATTCACTTTTCCACAAAAGTCAATACAACTTTAACATTATCTTGCAGAATTTCTTATGTGCAAAGTATTGCAATTGTTTGTTATTTAGTTACACAGATGCATGAAATGCTGGAACTATTTTGATGTAAAATGGAGAGGTGTCTGCTGTTACTATTACTGAGAAAGAAAGGTTGCTAAATAGAAGACTGTAATTTGTAGCAAATTAATTTAAGAGACTCTTAATGAAAATGGGATGTATTTGGAGATGGCACTATACATCCCAGAGTTTAATATTAGTTTATTGCTATAGATAGCTTATACATTTGCCGATTATATTTACTCATGATGGTTGGACTTGCTGTGTTGTCTAAAAGACATTTCACAACTCATCTAAGAGGCTTCTTCAGTTCCGATCTATGGTGGGTAGTTTTTTTGTCTTATAAACTCTGTTTAAAGGTATAGCGATCACATGAAGGTCATTATGAGTCATAGAGGTGATGAAAGCATCACTAGTCTTTGTATGAATGGAGGTGTGAACTGTTGTGGAGATGTTGAGGTAGAAATGTTAGGACTGCATTGTAAGTAGCTGGTGGCTGGTGTCGTACCACATCCCCTCTGTTCAGGGATGGGTTATCCAGTTTGGCAAAGATGGAACCCCTCTTTCAAACCCCACCTCACCTCCCTGTCCAAAATGTGCACATTGTAAAAAAAATTCAAAGGAGTGTCCCTTGTCCTTTAAGTGTGGATATACAGCGGAGTCCTGACCTGAGGTTAGTGAAGTGGTTGTTCTGTCTTGTCAATATACAGATCTGTGCCGTTCTCATTGCATTGCATTGGATAGCATACAGAATATTGCTCTGTTTATGTCTGGGTGTAGAATCCTTGGCATTGACAAATTTCTGTCTGAGTGTGTTGGTAGGTTTGAAACACAAAGGGATTTGGTGTTTGTTGAAAATCCTTCTGAGTTTCTCTGAAACTACAGCTACTTATGGGATGACTATGTCTTTTCCAACTGCTTTGCTCCTTACCTCTGTCTGTTGGGCTGATGTCCCTGCTGGTTTTTGTTGCTGTCTTGATGAAGAGTCAGTCAGGGTAGCTGCAAGATTTCAAGCTTTCTCTCAAATAGTTGCACTCCTTGTCTTTAGCTGTAATGTTGGTGAGCACAGTCTCAGAGTGGTAATATAGTGTTCTGATAATGCTAACTTACGTTCTAATAGGTGCTTCAAGTCAAACTATAAGTAGTGATCTGTGCTGGTCACCATGGATCAGAACTGAAGAAGCCTCTCGGATGAATGGTGAAACATCTTCTAGACAACACAGCAAGACCAGTTGTCTTGATTTACTACTGTGTGATCTACAATGACCTGGATGATTGCGAACCTTCATCGACGTCATGTTGGAAGGATGACATTACTACCTCAATGATCAGGGACAACTACATTCAACCTCACTTGCCCCATCATTGAAACATTCTCTCAACCAATGATCTCACTTTCAAGAACTTTTTATCTCATTATTTCATGGTCTCATTATTTATTGCTATTTGTTTATATTTACATTTACAGTTTTTTGTCCTCTGCACTCAGGTCAATCATTCATTGATCCCGTTATAGCTACTTTTCTATAGATTTTCTGAGTATGCCCACAGGAAAATGAATCTCAGGGGTTGATATGGTGACATAATGTACTTTGATACAACACTTACTTTGAACTTTGATGAGTTAGTGGAGTGGCAGTCCATAACAACATGTTTCAGAGTAGTTAATACGCTGGGAGCTCCAACTTGCATTTTAATTTTTCACTGATACTTTTCAATAACATTTGCATTCTGAACAGTTGGATAAGAAAGTGTTCGAAGAATGTTCTGAACTCATATGCTGCATGAAGAAAGAAAGCAGGCTTGATTGCTGGAAGTTGTGTGTGAATTAGGTATATGGAAGGTAAACCTCAGTCTGAACTGAGTTGGATTTTTAAAATATGGTGGTAAATGAAGAACTGTAATTGATCACATTACTCTATCGAGTAAAGAGAAAATGAACCAGTTTTCTCTTACCTAATTGGTCTTCAATATTTTGTCTTAAGAAAATACATGTTCTTGCACAAATCAGCAGAGCAGTACCTGAGAGACATGAATAATTCAAATTGGGGAATAAATTGGTTGGATTATTTTGCTTCACAGAAGTAACATGAAAAATATTTTAAACACAAGAGATTTTGCAGATGCTGGAAATCCAGAGCAACATGCACAAACTGCTGGAGGAGTCAGCAGATCAAGTAGCATCTATGGAAATGAAAAAGCAGTCGATGTTTTGGGCCGAGACCCTTCATTAGGCCTTCTTTGTTGCTGCTGCTGTTGTGAGGTTCAGTTCTCTGCTGAGAAGAACAGGCCCCCAGTCCTCGGGGTTGCGGTGGCGGGGGCGTCGTAATGCGCTCAGCAGAGGATGGTGTTCATAGAGGCTGTGCCGGAGGGGAATGGTCGGAGGCTCGGAGGTTCGACGGACTCGGAGTCTGCTGTGGTCAGATCGCTTTCACTGTGTGCTGCGCCTGCGAGGCTGGGTCCAACAGAGTTTTCATTGTATGCTGCATCGGTGAGGCTGAGTCCAGCCGCGCATTGGAAGTCCATAGCGGGGGTATTCCCTTCTGCCGCCTGCGTGGGATGACGAGTCTATCGGGACCCTGAGGACTTGTGGAAACTGTGTGGTGGTTTCTTTCAAACTTATAGTCTTTTAACATCTTTGGACTATTTTTACTGTGCCCATGGTCTGTTTTTTTTTTTGAAATCAACTATGGTATTGTCTGCATTGTTGTAACTACATGTTAACTATAACTATGTGGTTTTGTGTAGGTCTTGTAGCTTTAGTTTTTGGTTTGTTGGGTGGTAGAGTTGGTCTCCTGACGTGGTGTGTCTGGGTAGTCTTGTTTTGTCTAGTGGATTTGGAGCTCCTTTCTGGGGAACACACTAAGATGGTAGCACGATATTAATATGCAGCAGCCTCTCCGGACTCTGGATTTGGGGATTACCAAACGTTATGTGGATTTTCTGGTGCAGACTGTTTTGTCGTGTGCTTTTGTGATATAATTCTGGAGGAACGTTGTCTCATTTGTTAAACTGCATTGCATTTGTGGTTTCTAAATGACAATAAACTGAAACTGAAATGAACTGAAAAGGAAGAGAGAAGATGTCAGAACAAAATGGTTGGGGGGAGGAGAAGGAGCTTTGCTAGAAGGTGATTAAGTGAAGCCAGGAGGGTGGGACAGGTGGACGGCTGGAGTGGAAGGAATAAGATAGGTGAGGAGAGAAGACCAAGGGAGAAAGGGAAGAAGAAGGGGCACCAGATGGTAGTAGGCAGCTGATGAGAAGAGATAAGATGCCAGAGTGGGGAATAGAAGGAAGGCTGATTAAGAAAAGAGAGATAAAAGGCAAAAATAAATTACCAGAAGGAGAAATTGATATTCATGCCATCAGGTTGGAGTCTACCAAGATCGTGTTGCTCCTCCACCCTGAGAGTAGCCTCATCTGGGAATAGGAATTAAAATGTTTGGTGGAAGAGCACACCAAGGTGATCCCCAATTTATGCCGGGTTTCGCCAATGTTGAGTAAGTCACACTGGGAGCACCAGATACAATAGACACTTCACCTGGAATTATTGTTTTGGGTCTGGAATGGAGGTAAGGGAGGAGGTGAATCGGCAAGTGTAGCATTTCTGTTGCTTGCTGGGATATCTGCCAGCAAGAAGATTAGCGTGGCAGAAAGAATGACCAAAGGAATCATGAAAGGATTTCTGCATAAAGTGGAGAGTGGAGGGAAGGTGAAGACGTATTTGGTGGTAGGATTCCGTTGAAGATGGAGGAGTGTCGTGGAGAATGTGTTGGATGCAGAAGTTCATGAAGTGCTAGCTGAGAACAAAAGGAGATCTAGCCCTGCTAAAATCTGTTAATATACCACATTAGTTTTTTTTTAATGGTAATGCCTCAGAGAACTTAAAGTTAGATAAACTTGTAAGAAGTTATAAACTGTTAAAACTGCATAGAGTAATTGATCATTACAGCACAGAAAAATACCCTTCGCCCTCTTCAGTCTGTGCTGAAGTATTATTCAGTTTAGTCCCATGGACCTGCACCTATGACCTTAGCTCTCCATACCCCTCAGAAAGAATTAATCTATCTTACATCACTGTAACTATAACTTGTTAAGGAATCTGTACTGAAATCACGTATTCTTATTTTGAAAACCCAATTCTCCAATTTAAACCACTTTGAGGATGAACTCTGTGGATGACACTATGATCCTATTCTCCCAAAGGAAGAGCTGTGATCAAGGAAACATTAATTAGGGATGGGAATAGCTAGACAGAGAACCAATCTTCTAAGCTATGTTTCCAGCCGCAATGTTGTACTAACCTATACATTTATTTTTGGCCCAGTGACTCGTCCTTGAAATAATGGCAAGTTATATGATTGACTACAATTAATAGAAACCTTTTTCCGTGAAGAGATAATGAACCTCAAAGCTCAGTGCTATGCATTTCTATATGCAATGTGAATTGCTACCCAACCATTAAAATGTGCCAGCTTAATTTGAGTTAGCTTTTTAAAAATGTCATGGTTATACGTTGAAAGTTACATTTGAAGCAAAAAAAATCATTAAACAACAAAACCAAAAACAGAAGAATTCAACCAACAAAAGAGCAGTCAACAACCATTACATTCAGAAATGTGTCCTTTCGAAAGTTATTGAGCAGTATGTACCCCATTAAAATTATAATCTTCAGATACTAAACATAAAGTGCCTAAGAAAATATTCACCTGCCCCTCAGAAGATTCCATGCTTCATTGTTTTACAACATTGAATCAATGGATTTAATTTGGCTTTTTTGCTACTGATCAACAGAAAAGTATTTTATATTTGGAATTAATTTAGATCACTTTAGAGAGATTTGTTTTCACTTTGACACGAAGGAGTTTTTTTTTTGTTGATCTAATTCAAATATATAAAACTGAGGGCTTGACATGGTCAAGCTGATGGGTCAGAAACTATGAACCATGGACTCAGGATAAGCAGTTTGCCACTTGGAATTGAAAAGAGAAATTGAAATGATGGGTTGGAAATCCATGCTTTTAAATTTTACTGGCTGTGGTCAAGAAGTTAGTGAATCAAGAAAGGTAAAGGTTGAACGGGAAAATGGATCAAAGTAGATAACCAATCATTACCCCTGTAGACAAAAGGGGTAAAACGAGTTTAATCCAATTTCAGTTTCTTATGTAAAGTAAACAAAATACAACTTTTGTGTTGATATATTCCTTGTCTAATCTGTCTCCTGTATTTTTGTCACTAATTTTCACTTTAATTCTCTTTCTTTCATTCCTTTCCAAGTTGTTGATTCCTTCCTAGTCTATGGATCTATTAGTGTCAAGTGCATTTATTTTCTGTCACGATATGAATGATATTAGTGAGTTAAAGCTAACTGTCTCTAGAGAGGTGGAAAATAGCATCATCTCAATAAAGATGCATGTGGTTAAAACAATGGCAAAACAAAATCATTAACCATTTAATCTAAGGCAAATTCACAAAACTTGAGTAATTTTAATTAATAAATTTATTTCATTGTAACTTAAACATATCAGAAGCATTACATTATAATATTAACAAGTATTAAAAATATGCACTGAGGTGCAACTTGTGTTTTTCTTTAATATTAAATGCTGTATCAGTTAGATTTGTGAATTAACGAGAAAGATTTTCATTTTGACAAGTTACCGAGCTTTTCAGCATTGAAATAGAAATTCAGACTAGTGGTCAGTTGGTTAAATTTACTGGTCATTGTAAGGTCACGTGACAAATACAAATACTCATCTGAGTTCAAATGCAGTAACTGATGAGTTAGCAAAGGACAGAGCCAAAACCAATTAACACTTAATTGGTAATTGCTTAATACTGTTCATGACATTTTCTTTTCAACTGAACAATACTGAAAAGTAGTAAAGCTATTTTGCATTAATATTATTTAATCTAGACTGACCTTTAAAAATCACCACGTCACAGATGTGATGAACATTTTTTGAATCCTTCATTCGAGTTTTTGACTAGTTAAAATGACAAGTGAAAGTAGACAAATAATACTCGCTTGTCTCAGCCATGTCATGTATCTTTACACGTTGCCACGTTCATTAACTAACACTTAGGTCTCCAGACCTTTGGGCTTCAAAAATAAACACTTGGAACAATAGCTGACACTTCACTAATATATCAATTCAATTAGTGTATATTTTAATGAAAAAATCAATGATCAATTCAATGAAAACATGATACAATATTTTAATAGGTTGTCAGTATGGTGGTAGATTTCTCTGAGAATTGAATTGAATAGCATTGGCATAGAGTGATTAATATTCAGTTAAATTTAACATGAGAGAAAGTCAAGATGCAGTGATTCAGTAAGAATACTGAAATAATACTGGAGATTGTGAGAATTCTGGGTGCACTGTCGAAAGCATCTTGATTGATCTCAACTGTAATCATCAAAAGGGTGGATAAGCTTGGAAAATAAATGAAGGAAGTCATTGATATGAAGTAGGAACATAGTGAGGGAGAGGTCAGAGCCTTAAGTTAATGGATGAGGTGTCAAAGGATGAATTATCGGCTGCAACACAGATAAAACATTGAGAGGGAAACTAGATAGCCATATAATTGCATAGTGATGGGTGGTTTAAAAAAAATGAACAGGAGCAGCACATAATATGCTGAAGGACAGTGTACTAGTTATGTGGAGCAAGGACAATACAAATTCCAGCGGAACAGCCACATCAAATGTTACACCAACTGTCATTTATTAGCCAACATTTTAAAGCTAGTACAGAATGTAATAATTTTATAAACTAGAGCTGTTTGATAGCTAGCGAAGTTGTTAGAGGAATAAAAGTAATTAGCTTGCCTTGAGATTGGATGGAGAATCATGAAATTTCCAACAAGATGGAGATATGAGAAAAGAGAATAATTTCCTTTTCTTTCTAAGTGAACACACTCAAATTAAATATAGGGATAGAGATAGCTGATTGAGACTTATTAAATATTACAGTATTGAGACAGTAAGTTGAATTTTTAAGCAAATCACTTTAGAATCACTATAAGGTACTAGCTACACAAAAATGAGCTAATTTTGCCCATCTGCACTCATCCTATTTGCCCACGTTATTCTCTAACCTTCCTTCTTTCAAGTTCCTGTTTGGATCTCTTAAATATATTGGTAGTATCTGATTCCATCACTTCCTCTGGCAGCACGTAGCAGGTATCTACCTCTCCCTATTTGACTTCAAGATGCATCATTTCACAGTTGACAGGATTAAGTTCCATCTGAAAATGTTCCATCCAACTTCACACTTGATCTATTTCCTGCTGTAGCCATGAACAATATTCTACCATCAACATTACCAACTTTTGTGTCATCCATAAACTTACTAATCATCTCCTGCAACTTTGATTTTAATGGTTAAGGATTGGGTTTTGTGATGATGGAAATGATAGTGAAATAACAGATTATCACTTAAATTTTGCTCTAAAGTTGACAGTAACTTCAGGAGATTCACCGATCCAGAAATCCCAAAGTTTGTACTAATGATGGAGACTTTCTGACATGAACATAAGGTATTTATGACCTCACCTTGCTATAAGTTACCCTGTAAAGATTAGTAAACATTCACCTGAGTTTTCACAGACTGTTCTACTAAAATAATCAAGCAAGTGTCCCTGTATTATCTCAGAATTATAAAATTCCTGATATTTTGTAACATTATAGCTGAGTAGTTAGCCTAACTTCTAATTCCCTAGTTTGATATCAAGTTGAGTTCAGCAACCAAGTTCAGCTTGGAGGAGGATTGCCATCAAAAACTTCTGGATTTCAGTATTTAAGCAGTAAGGCATATAAATCCTGGAGGCATTTCTAATTTCCAGAGTAATGATGGTGAGCATTGGTACAAGCATTAATTGCACAAAATCTAGACTAATTCTTTTAAAATTGAGTATATTATGAGATTTTTTCTTCTCTTTGTTTCTAATATAGTTGAAAAACAGAATGAAAAGCATTGTGAGATATTGTAATTAAATGAAGGTGAAGATTCGATAAGGAATAGATCACTGGATAATTAGAAAAGCCAGCACAACCTTTTTTAATTGTTCCAATCAAACTATCCTAAACTTTCCTCTTGTAAAACTTATTTATTTCTTATATGATTATAGATTTGTTAACAAAAGTGACATTAGCAAATTTGCTGATGACACAAAGCTAGGTAGCAGTGTGAAATGTCAGGAGGATGTTATGAGAATGCAGGGTGACTTGGACAGGTTGGGTGAGTGGGCAAATGTATAGCAGACACAGTTTAATGTGGATAAATGTGAGCTTATCCACTTTGGTGGCAAGAACAGGAAGGCAGATTACTATCTAAATGGAGTCAAGTTAGGGAAAGGGGAAGTACAACAAGATCTAGGTGTTCTTGTACATCAGTCGATGAAAGCAAGAATGCAGGTACAGCAGGCGGTGAAGAAAGCTAATGGCATGCTGGCTTTTATAACAAGAGGAATTGAGTATAGGAGTAAAGAGGTCCTTCTGCAGCTGTACAGGGCCCTGGTGAGACCCTACCTGGAGTATTGTGTGCAGTTTTGGTCTCCAAATTTGAGGAAGGACATTCTTGCTATTGAGAGAGTGCAGTGTAGGTTCACAAAGTTAATTCCCGGAATGGCGGGACTGTCATATGTTGAAAGATTGGAGCGACTCGGCTTGTATACACTGGAATTTAGAAGGATGAGAGGGGATCTGATTGAAACATATAAGATTATTAAGGGATTGGACACATTGAAGGCAGGAAGCATGTTCCCGCTGATGGGTGAGTCCAGAACTAAAGGCCACAGATTAAGAATAAGGGGTAGGCCATTTAGAACAGAGATGCGGAAAAACTTTTTCACCCAGAGAGTGGTGGATATGTGGAATGCTCTGCCCCAGAAGGCAGTGGAGGCCAAGTCTCTGGTTGCATTCAAGAGAGAGTTAGATAGAGCTCTTATAGATAGTGGGGTCAAGGGATATGGGGAGAGGGCAGGAACGAGGTACTGATTGTGTATGATCAGCCATGATCACAGTGAATGGCGGTAATGGCTAGAAGGGCCGAATAGCCTACTCCTGCACCTACTGTCCTTGGATGTTAAACTCAGAACTATAATCTTCTTTCAGCCACGACTAAGTGACGTCCACGATATCAGACCTCCCAATCCATCTTATTCCATAGACTGCATGCATTAAGATATAACAGCATTCATCCTGCATCCATCACACTTTTTGATTTTGCTTCCAAGCTGTACTTCAAATTATCCCACTTTCATCCCAGTCTCACAACACAATGCATAGGGCTAAGCCCATCCTCAGCACTATTATTCCGATTCCAAACCCCCTACCAAATTTGTTTAATCCCTCCATAATAGCTCACAATGATATTGATACTCCTCGGGTTTGGTGTAACCTGTTCTTTTTGTACAGGTCATACCTTCACTGGAAGAGATCCCAATGATCCAGGAATCTGAAACCCTGCCCCCTACACCACTTCCTCAGCCACTAATTCATCTGTACTATCATCCTATCTTGCCCTGACTAGCACAGGGTACTGTGAGTAATCCAGAGATTAATACATTGAACATCCTATTCTTCAGCCGCTTCCCTATCTCCCTTTCTCACTGCTCAGTACCCTTTATTCTTTCTGCCTATGCTATTGGCACCAATGTGCACCATGACCTCTGGCTGCTCACCCTCCCTCTTGAGAATGTTTTGCAGCCACTCTGAGGCATCCTGGACCCTAGAACCCAGGAGGCAAGACATTATCCTGGCCTCTCCACAGAATCTGCTGTCCGTCCCCCTTACTATCAAGTCTCCTATCACTATCGCTTAGCCTAATTTTACCTTTCCCTGCTGAGCCTCAGGGCCAGCCACAGTGCCACTGGTCTGACTGATGCTGTGCCCTGATATGTTATCCCCCTCAGCAGTAATCAAAAGTGTGTCTTTGTTGCTAATGGGAATGGCCACAGGGGATCCCTCCACTAATTGCTTATCTCCTTACTTCTCCTAGATTTCACCCATCTACTATCTGAAGCCTGCACTCTGGATGTGACAAACTCAGTAAAAAGTCTCATCTATGAGATATTCAGCCTTTCTGATGATCCTCAGTACATCCAGCTCCAGTTCCTTGACCTTGTCAGTGCATTTGAATGCACTTCCTGCAGATGTAGACATCAGAGAAATTGTCAGGTACCCTGAAACCCAACATCTCACAGGAGAAGCATTCCACTGCCTGAACTACCATCCTGCCTACACTTGTTATAATTCTACCTTCCCAAGTTTAAGTTCTAGCCCATGCATGTTCTTGCCCAAACCTGTTGAGCCAAAGTATAATACTTTGTAATACTTTATAATACTCTAATACTGCCCACTCACACAATTGCTGCTCCAACAATGGCCACTCTGCAAACTTTTTTATTGGCCCCCACTCTGCGCCTAAGAGAGTATTGTGATTGCAGCCTGCCAAAAAGTTCCGAAAGGCCCTGAGCTCTCTTTAGGACTTGCTCTTCCTCACCAAGGAAGAGCCTTGCAGGATGATTGCTGTCTGCCGAGCAGCAGCTCCATGGGCAAAACCGCCTTGTTAATGAGAGAAGTCAGAGGAGAGTGTCCAGAGTGGTTCAAGCTGACAGTAACACAATTAACCACATGGTATAACGTTTGCATGCAGAAAAGCATCTCTGAATGCACAACACTTTGAAATTTGAACTGGATTAGCCGAGGAAGACTATGAATGTACACTCAGTAGCCACTTTATCAGGTGGTACCTCAAAGTGATCACTGAATGTAATATTTTCTAGTCATAATCTTGACAATCATTGGCAGAATGTGTCCATGGTATAAGGATTAAATAAAATGGACTTTAACTCCAAAGAAAATTATGTCTCTTGAACAGATTGGAGGTGTAAGATTCCGTAAGTTCTCACTCTTCAACAATGTTGATGAAAGACTGGAATGTTCTGAAAATTCTTGGGTGTTAAATGATACCTGCTTCTGAGTCCTGCTCTCATTTTCTCTGTTGACTATCTAGTTGCAGTCCCCGTTATTCTGCTGCCCCAAGCCTATAAACTCAGATGTATCTTAAGTATCTATTTTGAATTTATGAATAACTGTCTATCATTAGGGGAGCTTTTTCACGATTAATTTTATTTTAAGAAATTCTTTCCTCAGTAATGTTCATGATGCATTTCTAAGGAAAAATTCAGTATCACATTTACCATTAACTATTTCCATTTTCTCGGAATGCTAAATATCTGCACAACAATCACCCATGTGTCTTTACTACTTTTATAACCAACTTTAGCAATTTTGTGACTTGAATACTCTCCTATAAATATATACTTCAATTTTGAAACAGTGTTTGTATACAGCAGTATTTATACATCTCCTAGCAAGAAAGATGTTAAAACATTTACTTTTCAAGGTATCACTGCCACATGTTTTACATATTTTACCCCCATTTTAAGACCATTCATGAAAAGGTTGGTTTGTAAATGAACATCAATGCTAGAAGGTGTCCATGTTAGTTTTTGCATTTCTCTACTTTTTAGTGCATTTTAGTGGAAGTAATTACATCCAACATGAGAAAAAAATATTAACTCAGATTAAATTCTCACACAACGGTTAGCTAACAATACTATAGCTTCAGAAGGCACAGAATAAGATCCAACAGTCTGTTGAGCCCAGACTAGACTGACCATCAAGCACCCATTTACACTATTCCTATACTAATCCTGTTTTTCCACGTACTCATCAACTCTCCCAGATTCTACCACTCACCAACACACAAAGGCTAATTTTCAGTGTCTAAATAACCTATCAACCTACACACTCAAAATGCTGGTGGGATGCAGCAGCCCAGGCAACGGGATCTCACAGTGGCCACACATTTCAATTCCACATCCCATTCTGATATGTCTTTCCATGGCCTCCTCTACTGTCAAGATGAAGCCACACTCAGGTTGGAGGAAGAACACCTAATATTCCGTCTGGATAGCCTCCAACCTGATGGCATGAACATTGATTTCTCAAACTTCCGTTAATGTCCCTCTTCCCCTTCTTACCCCATCCCTTATTTATTATTTTTTTCTCCTTTTTTTCCTTCTCTTTTTTCTCTCTCTGCCCCTCTCACAATCACTCTTTGCCTGCTCGCCATCTCCCTCTGGTGCTCCACTCCCCCTTCCTTTCTCCCTAGGCATCCCATCCCATGATCCCTTCCCTTCTCCAGCTGTGTATCCCTTTTGCCAATCACCTTTTCAGCTCTTAGCTTCATCCCTCCCCCTTCTGTCTTCTCCTATGATTTTGGATCTCCCCCTCCCCCTCTCAAATCTCTTACTATCTCTTCTTTCAGTTAGTCCTGCCAAAGTGTCTCGGCCCGAAACGTCAACTGTACTTTTTTCTATAGATGCTGCCTGGCCTGCTGCATTCCACCAGCATTTTGTGTGTGCTGCTTGAATTTCCAGTATCTGCAGATTTCCTCGTGTTAGCCTACATGTCTTTGGGGTAGAGCAGCTGGGGATAAAGCCTTGCAAAAGCTCAAAAGGAGTAGCACAATGCAGTCACAGGATTGAGGTAGGTACTTTTGTCAGAGCTCTTTCTGATTTACATAATTACTTGCAAGATGCTGCTGGCGAGACATGGTGACATGTTGCAGGCAGCAAACAAGACTGCTAACTTTTCCACAAAATATACTTCTTTCTGAACTATGATCACTGCAACTTTCAGTCTGTAATTTCCCTTTGGGAGCTGTGTTTTTGAACCATCTGCACGACTTAGTGTTTTTGCAGTATCCTGAAAGATATAGTGAACTAGATTTCAGGAATGCATGTATGGCCACTGCAGCCATGCTGGAGTGGGCATGGGGCTGGATTGAAACTTTGTGCTGGAATGACGTGGCAGGGCCCAGGTTCGCAAACAAAAACCAAACCAATGTCTAGCCAATTTAAGCAAAATAAGAATATTGTGTCGAGAGGCAAAGTGTGAACCAGTGAACTCTGAGACTTTCCTTGCCTCAGTTCTGAACTGACTCTCCAGCTGTGGCCTGGAGCCATCAGGCTCCTGGACCAACTGCAACGCTGAACTGGATCCATGGCTGTGGACTCACTTTTGGGGACTGTGCGTATTATTTACTTACTTTTTGACAATTTGTTCATTTTTTTTGCATATCGGATGTTTGGCAGTCTTTGTGGTGTGGGGTTTTTAGTCGATTCTATTGTATTTCTTTTTGTTGCTGCCTGTAAGAAGATGAATGCCCAAAGTTTGCATATGGCATACATACTTTGATGATAAATGTACTTTGAACTTTGATCCCCTTTGGAACCAGATACCTCAATTAGGGTTCCCACCATATTTTAACATTGTGGTGTATTAATGCCAACAGTTTCTTCAACAGGCTCTTGGAATTTGGAACAAAAGTAATCTCCCTCTCAATTAAAAATAATTGCATTGTTACTGCATATTTAATTGTTCATTGAATCTGAATTGAAAACCATGGAAATTTCTTGATAGGAATCTTGAGGAGAAACAATCATCTTCTTAGGCAGGAGGACTTGTTTCACTAATCTGTGGGTTATGTAGATGAGCAGGCTCTGCCACAAGTGGGGCAGAAATGTTTGATTGCACAGCCATCAACATTATCGAGGCCTTTGCTGTTCACACATTCAAAAACTTATCCTACTTAAGTTCAAGAATGGAGGAGAATGAATTAAGGGTAAAAGGACAGACAGTGGCTGCTGGAAGCAGCTCCTTAAGGAGCTCTTCAGCTGAGATTCCATTCTTACTGCAAGGGCCCTTGATTTCTTCCCACAGCACACAAAATGACCCAGCCCAATGAGTTAGAAATGCTTTAGAACAAATAAAAAGGATAAAGAGATGACAGCAAACTGCATCCCTGGTGAATTTGTAAAATCTGCTGGAGAGAAATTTAGGAGTCAAATTTGCCACCTCAAATCCCATATATAATGGTCAAACAAAGATAATCTAAAACAATTAGAAGAAAATCAGAGATGAAAGAGCCACATTATTTTGTGTCATAATTGAAGTCCTTTGGGTCAGCATAAGCCTCTAGACCAGAGGTACCGCATGTTTTTCACTCTCACCATGAATGCTGAAAAATTTAAACTCAAGTAATCATATAAATCTAAAAAAATAACAATCTTGGTTACAATGACCAGGAAACTATAGGAATATTGTTAAAAATCCATTTGGTTCATTGACATCCTTCTGGGAAGGAAGTCTGCTGTGCTTAGCTGTCTTGCTTTACGTGCAGCTTCTGATCCATCACAGTGACGGTCTGGAACTACACACCTGCTTCTTCAATTCAGCCTGAGAAGTCAGGACAATGATTGCTGGCATTGTCAGTGACTTCTATATCTTATGAATAAAACAAAGTTGTGTTTATTAAAACACAGCAAATTAATGTATTTTGCAATGCATCACTTGAAAGCACTGTGGAAGTTGATTTAACTATAACTTTTGAAAGGAAACTAAATAATACAAACTGGAATAGCAGGTCACTGAGAAAAGCACACAGTAATGAGGCTATATCTGTAAGCATCTGTTACTGGCCAACTGAAGTTCTTTGAAAGATATTAATAAATAATTGCCTACAAAGTCCTCTTCTAACGATATTGAAACAATCAAGTTGGATTGCTTGGCATCTTTTGCAGGCACTGATGTTCATGTTACCAGATAGTTTGTTCACAGCCAATAATTGAAAGTAACTTATCTCCTTCTTTGAGATGCATGCATCATTGATTGCCTATCCCCGATTGCTGGTGAAGATGATAATGAACCACTTCCATGAAATGTTGCTGTCTTTCTGGTGAAGGTTCTCCTACAATGTAATTGGGCATTGATGAAGGAACAACCCTATTTTTTCAGGTCTGGAAGGGATCTTGGAGTTGCTACTGTTATCTTCTGGCACTTGTCTTTGTCCTTCTTGGTAACAGACTGTAATTCTGTGAGATACTATTGGATTTGTTTGAGTGTGTAATTGTAATACATCTTCTGTATAGAGAACAGTGGATAAATTGGGGAAGAAATTAATGTTTTCGGTGCTAAGTCAATCAAGAAAATTATTCTGATGATACCAAACTTCTTGAGTGTTGTTGGAATTATATTCATCCACGCAAGTGGAAATTGTTCTTTCCTGCTCCCGACCTACCTGCAAGATAATCAAAAGCTTTGGGGTTCCAAGAGTTAGGACACTTGCTGCCAGCCATCTATCTCCTGTTCTAGTGGTGATAATATTTATCCAGCTGGTGCAGTTAAGTTGGCAGCTGGCAAGATTATGGCAAAGATACTGCTCAGCCGGCTCAAGATCATCTCAGAAGACGTGCTTCCTGAAAGGCTTTAGGGCTGGAAGAGCAACCACTGACATGATTTTTACTTTGAGGCAACTTCAGGAGAAGGGGGTAGAACAGCAGCAACCATTGTACATTGTCTTGTTGATTTCTCATAAGCATTAGATAAGGTGGACAGATAAACACTCAGGGAAGTGCTCAAAACTAAATGGCTGTCCAGATAAGCTGGTTATGATGATCAAGTTGTTTCATGAGAACATGCCTGGCAAAGTATCTATCAGAGGAGACATCAATGAAGCCTTCACCATCAACCACGGGGTAAAACAGGGATGCATTCTTGCTCCAACTTTGTTCACACTATATCTTGCTGCAGTTTTGGAAATAATGGACCATAATTTGGACAAAGGTGTGCACATCAGGACACACTCTGATGGAAAATTATTCAACCAGTCAAGACTCAAAGCCTCAACCAAATCAAGAGAGATGTGTCAGAGAGCTTCTGTATGCAGACGACTCAGCCCTGGTTGCTACCGATGTTAATGTGATTCAAGAAATTGTAGAGCACTTCTCGTTTGCTGCCACTCTTTTTGGCCTTAGAATCAATGTCTTCAAACCGAACTTCTGTACCAGCCTCCTCCTCTGTGTAGTCCCAGTGAGACCCAACCACCAGTCATATCGGTCAATGGGGTAGCGCTGAAAAGTTCTGACTCTTTCTCATACTTAGGAAGTGCTGTGACCAACACCAACTCATCAGATCTGGAAGTTGAGAGGAGAATTCTATCAGCTACAAAAGTCTTTGGAGCTTTGCAGAAGCGACTTTGGTCTCGCCACGACATTAAAATGGCAACCAAGGTTAAAATGTATAACACAGCTGTTTTACCATCTCTGCTTTATTCAACTGAAACAATGACATTGTATCAGAAGCACATCCAGAAATTGACAAAGACACAACTCAGACACTTACACCAAATATTACACATCAAGTGGCAAGAGAGGATACCAGATGTGGAGGTACTCAAACGTGCTGGGACAGTTGGCGCAGAATCGCTCATCACAGCTTCTCAGCTGCGTTGGACTGGTCATGTCACAAGAATGAACAATGATCATTTACCCAAAGCTGTTTTCTATGGTGAGCTACTTGAAGGAACGAGGAAGCTTGGTGGTCAGAAGCTGCGCTACGAAGATGAGCTCAAGCGCCATAGGAAGAACACTGACATGAATGTCAACGCCTGGGAGAAAGATGCTTTGGACAGAAGAAGTTGGCACTGCATTGTCAAGAAGCAATTCCCAGCTATCAAGGAGAAAAGGCAGAAGAAATATGAAGCAGGTCATGAACGCAGACATTTGGAGCTAGACCAGTCAAGTCACAAATGCAACCGATGTGGGAGACAGTGCCGATCCAAGGCTGGTCTTGTGGCTCATAAACGTGCCTGCAGAGACTAAGCTCTCAGCACAGTCAACATCGAAATCGATGGACAGCCAAAGAAGAAGATATTTATCCAGCTGGTGCAGTTAAGTTTTGATCATTGTTGACTCTCGCAGGATATGGTAGTGGACTAACTCCATTGAATAGCAAAAGTACTTGGTGTGGCTCTTGTTCATAATGCTCAATGCCTTATACTTACCTTAGCTATGTGTTGTATTGGTCATGTTTCATGCAAGCATCAACTGCTTCATTTGCTGAGTTTTCAGTCAAAATACCTCCAAGCTTAACAAATTCAGAATTACAAGATCTAATAGAGACCTAGACAAATCCAATAGTGATACTCAAACCATTAAATCTAATAGTAGTAACCTGAGATAGATAACATAATTATAAATAAGGAAGACCACTAGTCCATTTTACTTCACTTTTGAGATCAATCCTGTGTCCCAAAACCTTCCCATTGCTAAATCCTGGGGAACTCTCACCACTCTGGAATGTGTTCTGCTCAAACTGAATGGCAGCAGATGTACAATAACTCATTCCCCATAATAACCATTAAATACATTAATAATGTTAGCATGTAATACATGTTTATTTAATGTGTCCCTCAGCAAGCAGTCAGATTTAAATTCCTATATCCATTCCTGTGCTAAACTGCTGGAAACACTTGTCCTGATGAAGTTTTTTTGTTACAGGCGAGGCTGGAGGTAAGCAAACATGGGAATATGAAATTTCAGTTTGAGAGCATTCCAAGGGTTCAATGCAACAACTATTTCTATTAAACATCCATCAAATACTTAAAATGCAGATAATGAGATCCAATTCATGACACCTTGGCTATGTGAGGAATGGTTTCACTGGTATGCTAGGCATGCTAGAATTCCTTCTCAGTAACCAGTGCCTGTCACCGAAGGATACTGTATTCCTGTGATACGGCTTTATAAAGTTAATCCCTCAGTTTCATGACACTCCCTTGTAGCTCCTTTCATGTTTCTGACTACAGCTGATAGCTGATGTTTGTTATATCCATAAGGTCCATAAACAGACATCGGCTGTTTTCTGATTCTCAAATTCATCACAGACCGGAGATTGTGTTGTTGAGATTAAAGAATTCAATTAAAAGATAGAGAACTGTCCTCTAGTGCTTCCACTTATTAAGCAATCTGGTCAGAACCTCCACAGTGCAGTGAAGCACAACTTGTGTGCAATTTAAAGATAATTATGTTTTGAATGTAGGTCATCCCGCCTTTCAGGAAGAAACAAAGAGGTAACACTTAAGAGCTTGTGAATGGATTAATACTGGAGCTAACAATACTCTACGTGGACCAGTTTACTGTCCTCTTTGTTAATGCTAAGTATTCTAAGCACTTAAGAAAATGTCAACTGCATTCTGCACTACCCATCAAGCTGAGATGGAAATAAGTCACAGGGGCCAAACCCTCATACTCCTTACATTACTATTAGGAAAATTGTGGCCACAAGGACTACAATGGCTCAGAAAGGCACATCCTACCAACCTTACCAAATGATAACCCAACCTAAGCCAACAAGCCTTCAACATTCAACACTCTTCTCAACTACTAATTTCCCTTTCGAAGCATTTAACAAATCCTTCTGATAATTCACAAAAATTGCTGTAGGAACTCAACAGGTCAGGCAGCATCTATGGAAAAGAGTAAACAGTCAACATTTTGGGCCAAGACCCTTCTTCAGGACTGGAAAGAAAGAGGAGAAGTAAGAATAAGAAAGTGGGGGAGGGAAGGAAGAAGTACAAGATGGTAGGTGATTGGTGAAACCGGGAGAGGAGGACAGTGTGAAGTAAAGAGCTGGGAAGTTGATTGGTGAAAGAGATAAAGGCCTGGAGAAGGAGGAATCTGATAGTTGAGCATATTCTGCTTACTTATTTCAATAGATGCTGCCTGGCCTACTGATATCTGTTCATCATCCCACCTATAGATTACTGCTAACGTAATAAAACATACCATGGAAAATAGTGCTCTGAGCAGAGTAAAGTTTTAACTTCAGATTGGGTTTGAGAAATTTTTGTCTGAAACTAGTATCTTAAACTTAACTGAAGCAAATGGTATTACAGTACCAGCAACCCAAGTTCAATTTCCTCTGCTGTCCATAAGGAGTTTGCATGCTCTCGCCTAAGAATGTAGGTTTCCTCCAGGTGCTCCAGTTTCCTTCCACATTCTAAAGACGTATGGTTTAGTAGGTTAATTGGTCACATGGATGTAATTGATTGGTGCAAGCTTACTGGGCTGGAAGAACCTGTTACTTTGCTATATCTCTTTAAAAAAAAAGGACAAAGTTGGCTTAAGTGGTCTGAGAAAATAGATTAAGGGTTAAAATAGCAGTACAACAGTGGCAGGTGTTTGAGGCATTTATTAAATCTCATTAAAGATATACTCCAGTTGAAAGGACAGGCTTTAAAAGAAGGATGAATCTTCCATGGCCAACTAAAGAAGTTAAAAGTGGCATTAAACTGAAAGAAATGGCATACAATGCTATTGGCCAGAACACAATAATTTTTTTAAAAAGCAAAGGATGTCTGTATATCAAGAGAGAGGAGATAGAATTTGAGAGTACACCAGCACATAATGTAAAAACTTATTGTTAGAACTTCTATACATTTAGAGAAATCCAGTCGTTTGTTTATCCCTTAGGGGATGAAAAAGAATAATTAATAATGGGAAATAGAGAAACTGCAATATTTTGCATCCATTTTTGTGGTAGAATGCATTTCAATAGTAATAAATAATCACGTGTATATGGACGAACTTAAAACAATGTCTACAACTACAAATGAAACATTGGAGACGATGCTTGTGTGCTCAGAAATAGCTGCAGAGATGGTGGTTGTATTGGTTGTAATCTACCAAAGTTTCATTGCTGAATGGAGAAATCCACAAGGACTAAAAATCCACAAATCTCACACCCACTAAAGAGAGAGAAAAAGTAAGAAATTTTTAGCCAGTTATCCCAAGTCCATTATTCCAAAATTGCTGGAATCTTTTGTTAAGGATGTAATAAGATATTTAATAGTATCAAGCTGACCTAACATGACTTTATGAAAGAAAAACTGTCAGATAGGATGTAGGGAACCAGTAGATTTCTGAAGGCATTCAATAAGGTGCCTCATAAGAAGTTACTACACAAGACAAGAATGCAAGTGGTTGTGGGTAACATGTTGTCATAGATAGGTGACTGACAAACTAACAGAAAATAAAGTGTCAGAGTAAATGAGTCACTTTGCAAAGCATCAGCAAATCTGTATTTGATCTCTCCATATGTGGAGGATGCAGATTTGAAGAAGTGCTAATGAATTCTGCTTCACCTGGAGAGATTCTGGCAAGTCTTATCACCAGGGCAAATATGACAAATATGAGAAGGAGGAACAAGCAGAAAGGAACAAATCCTTACAGGAGGCAGAGTCGGAGGAATTTGAGACAAGATAGCACTGGAAATCTGGGAGTTTGTAATTTATGTTAGTATTTAGCCTATCCTCTGGGGTAGAGATGGAAAGATCCAGAAAGACAAGAAAAGAAATCAAGGGCTTTCTGCAGAGGTAGACTCCAAGAGTAAGTGGGCAGTGTTGATGAATGGGACACAGTCTCAGTGCTGTTCCACTTGTCCTGTACTGAACCTTTGGAATTGAAATTGGGTAATCATTATTCAGCTTTACCTCTCAGATAATCTTTCTCAGGCACAAAGGCAGTTATAAAGATCTGTTGTAAACTTGGTGTAACTGAAAGGTTCAGTGAGGTCCAAAAGTCATTGCATTATATAATGAAGAGACTTCGTGACAAAGATCGTGTATTCCCTTGTTGTTTTCATCAAGGAATATGTAAGTGATCCAAAGGATAATCAAAATCTCATGGAAATATTATACAAAAATAAATGCTGCTTCGTGAAGTATTGCTTTTTGTAAGGATGATATTGTTAAAGAAAACATAATTCTTTCCCATTTTTTTTCTCCATTGAACATTGCATGTTTTTCTCCATCAATCCAGTAGATAAAAAAGGGATGGGGACAAAGAAATACAATTTGACTTAATCTAGGTAACATTAAAGTAGAAAGGATGCAGAAACAACAAATTTAAATAAATAAATTTAATCATCATCAATAGTGCCACACAGACTCAAACAGCTGCCACTCAAATAGTTTCTTCAGATGATGCTCTGTGTTCTCTACATTATTTTGATCAAGCTTACATATGTAATAAGACTACAATAAGGAGCAAAGTTAGGAAACATTTTTCCATCAGGTATGCTCCAGCATCTGATCTTGGTTGGTTAATTTTCTACCTATATCCCATTCTCTTGACTTCTCCCTGTAACATTTGACACACTTACTAATCAATAACCTATCACCCCTTGCTTTAAATACACTCAATGAATTCCATTTATTTATCTCCCTCTAGTTTAATAAATTCCTCCTTATCTGTATTCTAAAGTGATGACTTTCTATTCTGAATCTGTAGCCTTTGGTCTTTGACTCTGCCACTAATGGAAACAGCCTCTCCATGTCCTCTCCTTCTACTCCTTTCAATATTCAAGAAGTTTCAATGAGATCCTCCCTCATTCCTTTAAACCTAAATGAGTACAGGCCCAGTACTATTAAATATTCCTCATATGTTACTCCCTTCATTCCGGAGGTCATTCTCGTGAACCTCCTCTGGACCCTCTCCAATGTCAGCACATCATTTCTTAGATACAGACCCCTACAGTGTTCACAATACACCAAATGTGATCTGACTAATGTCTTATAAAGCCTCAGCATTACGTCTTTGTTTTTGTATTCTAGTCCTCAAAAATGAATGCTGATATTGCATTTGCCTTCCTCACTGTGGACCCAACCTGCAATTTAATCCTTAGGGAATCCTTCAGTGAGTCTCCTAAATCCCTTTGTACATCCAATTTCTGAGTTTGCTCCCCATTTAGAAAATAGTCTACCCCTTTATTCCTTCTACCAAATCGCATGTCCATACACTTGCCTAAACTGTATTCCATCTGCCACTTCTTTGACCATTCTTCTAAGCTATCCAGGTCATTTTGTGGACTCCCTGCTTCTTCAATCCTACTTTTCCCCCTACTTATCTTTGCATTGTCCACAAACCTGGCCAGAAAGTCATTAACTCCATCATTAACATGAAGGGCAGAGCAGAGGATAATGGCATCTAACGGCAACTTCTTAATTTGCATCTTCGGAAGCAGCTCTATTTCTACCCTTATTATCTCTTTTTTTCCCCTTTTAAGGTTCTTTTGAAGACCCTGACCTGGAGTCACACACTGACTTTGATTCTTTGCAGGAATGGGACCCGTTCTCAGGGCCTCACAACCGGCTACTTGTTGATACACCAAGGATATGGCCTGGGGGACTAGCACACCTTCAGGGTGCCAGATTTTCATGGCTCTGGAGGCGGCGGGTTGAAGGTCAGTGCCGCTTGATGTGTCATGCGAGTACTTGGAAGATCAAAAACAGCGTGCTGGCTGTGTGCCCAGAGACCCGAGTTCTTTGGGCACAGAGCTCAGAAAAAGCGACACAATAGACTTATAACACCATAAATCGGCAAGTTGTTTTTTTATCTCTCCCCTTTCACTGTGAAATGGAGACAACTCTTTTTACCTTAATAGGGAGATGGAGAACCTGTGGTATGTCAAATTACCGGATGGATGAGTAGTCTTTGGGATACTGCTAGTCTGTATTTTTATTGATGCTTTGCTGCACGCATGAGTGCTTGGTGGAGGATACAGATGCTTTTTTGTTGGTGGGGGAGGGGTCGTCACTTTGCTGCTGCTTATATGTGGGAGGGGGAGCTGGGGGTGCTTTGGGGTTTTAACTTTTATCTGCCATTCATTCTTTGGGGCACTCCTCTGTTTTTATGAATGGTTGTGAAGAAAAAGAATTTCAGGATGTATATTGTATACGTTACTCTGACATTAAATGTACCTTTTGAAACATATAACGTGAAAAGTAGCAGACCCAATACCAACCCCTGCAGAACACCATTAGTCACTGCCAACCAAATGAAAAGACTTCATTTATTCACACTCTTTGCCTGCTATCAGTCAACTAATCTTCTCTCCATGCTAGAAACCTTCCTGTAATACCATAGGCTCTTATCTCATTTAGCGACCTCATGAGTGACACTTTGTCAAAGCCCTTCTGAAAATCCAAATAACATCTACTGACTCTCCTTTGTCTATCCTACCAGTTGTTTCCTCAAAAATTCCAACAGGTTTGTCAGTCAAGGTTTTCTCTTAAGGAAGCCATGCTGACTTTGACCTATGTTATCATGTGCCTCTAAGTACCCCAACACCTCATCCTTAATTCCAGACTCTGTCACCTTGCCAATCACTGAAATCAAGCTAACTGACCTATGATTTCATATCTTTTGCCTTCCTTCCTTCTTAAAGAGTGGAGTGATTTTTGCAGTTTCCCCTTCCTCTGAAACCATTCCAGAATCTAGTGGTTCTTGAAAGATCACTATTAATGCCTCCACAGTCTCTTTAGCTAGACATTGTTTAAGTAAACATTCGAACATTAACAAAAAGATATCTGAAGCTCCATAGTTATCTCTTCTTTTTCCTGGATTCAGGGGGCATAAAGCAAAACTCACAATTTGGTTTTAGCATGATCCTGAACCATGAATAAACTATTCTCAAATAGTGAGCAGACCGAACAGCATTTCATAGTCTGCCTCATGCTGCAATTGCAGGTATCAGGTATTGTGGAAAGACCCCACTTCACCTTGGCTGAAGTCAAATTGAAAATAAAATTTATTATCAAATTATGTGTATGTATACTACCTTGAGATTAATTATTTTGCAAGCATTTACAGGAAAATAACAAAACACAACAGAATTTATGAAAAACATACATAAACAAAGACTGACAAACAACAAACAGGCAAAAAAGACAAAATGTGCAAATAAAAAATAATACTGAAAACCTGAGTTGTAAAGAGTCCTTGAAAGTGAGTCTGTAGGTTATGGAATCAGTTCAGAGTTAGGGTGAGTGAAGATATCCATGCCATTTCAGTAGTCTGATGGTTGTAGGTTGATTACGATTCTGAACCAGGTGATGTGGTAGCTGAGGCTCCTGTCCTTCCTCCCCGATGGAAGTAGTGAGTAAAGAGCTGGATGGAGTAAGTCCTTAATGGTGGCTGCTGTTTTCTTGTGGCAGCGTACCATGTAAATATGCTCATTGGTGGGATGAGCTTTACCTATGATGCACTCGGCAGTATCTACAGTTTATGCAGACTTTTCCATTTCTGGGCACGCATGTTTTCATACCAGGCTGGGAGACAATTGATTGGGATACTCTCCAACGTGCATCTATAGAAATTGGTCAAAATTTTTGGTGATATGCCAATTCTGTGCTAACTTCTAAGCAAGTAGCGTATAAGGGCCATCCATTGTGAA
Source organism: Hypanus sabinus (assembly GCF_030144855.1). NCBI lineage: Eukaryota > Metazoa > Chordata > Chondrichthyes > Myliobatiformes > Dasyatidae > Hypanus > Hypanus sabinus. The sequence goes on along the minus strand of NC_082707.1, from coordinate 67,809,176 downwards.
GGCCCTTATACGCTGATCCCAGGAACTTACTGATCCTCTCCACCTCCATTCCCTGAATGAAGACTGGCTCATGGACCTCCAGCTTCTTCCTCTTGTAGCTAATAATCAACAGCTTAGTTTTGCTGATGTTGAGTAAGAGGTTGTTGTTGTGGCACCATACAGCCCATCCAGATGATCCATTCCTCATCTGCCCTTGGAGAAAGCTATTCATGAAGACTAATAAGCACAGAAGATGCTAGAAATCTGAAATAAAAGCAGCAAATGCTAGAAAATACTCAAGAAGTCTGGCGGTATCTGTGAAAAGTCAACAGTTAAAATTTCAGGTCAGGGACTCTATCAGATGATCGTCAAGCTGGTCAGGTTTCTATTGCAGCCAGCAGTGGTGCTGCTGAGCTCATTTAGCACTGGATCAATTTATTTTGCTTGGGAGGAGCATTTTCTCTCTGTATCAGCACACAGGGCACTGGAAAAATGAGGGGCAAGTACAGGGGTTCTGACTGTGGGTGATAATGTAATCTTTTCAGCTGCTGTACAGCATTTCCTTCACATCCACAGCTGAGGAGAGTGGCCTGTGATTTGTCTGGCCTTGTTTTGCAGTTTTACTTTAGTTTGCAGGACAGTAGCTAATCTCACTGAGCAGTGCCACTGCTATAGTATCTCCAGTTATCATCATATCATTGGTATAGATCAAACTGCATGTTTGGATCGATGAGTTAGCCAATTGTCTGAATGTTAGAGAGCAAGGATGCTTCCTCACAAGCATCAGAGGTTGTGTTTTTTTGCCAAGTTCCACATTAAACGTTGGCAAGTGGTTGGATCTTAAAAAAAAATCAAAGATTGACAGTGTTGTATGCTGTTGAGGGATTTACAAATCAACATCAATAATTAGGCAGTTTTTATGGTAAAGCAACATAATGCATTTGAATTATTTATTTGTTAGGTGGTTATGGTTACTTGTGATGAAACTATTCAGAGATGGCAAACCAACAGCACATGTGCCCGAGATGGCTCTGCAAAACTGTGGTTGACTCACAGTATGCAGTGCTGCCCTTCTAATCTTCAAACCCCATCCATAATAAAAAGATGCATAATGATTATTTTTAAGTTTAAGTTCAAGTTTATTGTCATTGAACCTTATACATGTGTACCACCAGGCAAAACAACATTCTTCTAAACCAAGGTACACAAAAAAGTGTATATAACATCAATACACAACACATAAAGTAATATTACCTAAACAAATTAACAAATAATAATATACATTTATGACACAAAACATAGAAAGATAGAAAACCTACAGCACAATACAGGCCCGTCGGCTCACAATGCTGTGAAAAACATGTACTTATTTAGAAAATACCTAGGGTTACCCTTAGCCCTCTATTTTTCTATGCTCCATGTACCTATCCAGGAGTCTCATAAGACCCTTTGTATCTGCCTCCAACACATTCCGCGCACCCACCACTCTGCGTTAAAAAAACCTTACCGTTCAGATCTACTCTGTAGCTACTTTCAAGCACCTTAAAAGTGCGCCCTCTCGTGTTAGCCATTTCAGCCCTGGGAAAAAGCCTCTGACTATCCTTACAATCAATACCTTTTATCATCTTAGACAGAGGTTGAAATATAAACAGTATAATGCTACTGGTGCTTCATAGGTGAAGAGGCGGATGGTGGCAGGGAATTCAGTAATCTCACAGCCTGGGGGAAGAAGCTGTTTCCCATTTTAACAGTCCTTGTCCTAATGCTACGGTACCTCCAGCCTGATGGTAGGGGATTAAACAGATTGTTGAACGGATGGGAGGGATCATTGACAATGTACTCTGCACTCCTGATAAATATCTTGGATGGGTGGAAGAGAGACCCCAATAATCCTCTCACCAGTCCTAGCAATTCTTTGTAAGGACTTGCAATTTCCATACCAGACGGTGATTCAGCCTGGTGTTGAGGGACCAGCTAAGATCCCCCATTATGTGCACTCCCAGAAACATGGTGCTCCCAGCTCTCTCCATGGAGGAGCCGTTTATGTACAGTGAGGAGTGGGCAGCCTACACCTTCCTAAAGTCCACAATCATCTCTTTAGTCTTGTCCACATTGAGACTCAAGTTGTTGTGCTCACACCATTCTACCAGCCACTTTACCCCCTCTCTGTATACCATCTCATTGTCATTGTTGATAAGGCCAGCCACTGTTGTGTCATCAGTAAATTTAATGACTTTGAAATTGAAATGGATCTCATAGTATAGTCATGCGTCAGCAGCATGGAGAGCAACTGCTTTTTTCACTGCCAATTGAACCAGAGAATGGTGTTTGGCAAACTGGAGTGGTAAGATTTGTTCACAGGAAATGGCTCACAGTGGCTTGGTGTCAGATAGAGAGTTGTGAGAACATGTGATGTGGGATGATACGTTTTAAAATCCTCGCAGACCTGATGCATATATCAGTATACGGATAGTAAATGGTTGCCATTGGTTTCGCTCTGCTAATATTGTTTATTCTGTCGTTTGTGCTATTCAGTGATAATGATGGTAAATACTGTATGTAGTTTAGCACATCCATGAATATTCATGTGAGTTATTATTTTCAATGATGAACTTGGTCAAGACTAATTATAATAGACTTACTGATGAAACTAGAGCTACATGTATAGCTCTCAAAACAACCAAATACTATCAGACATAAAGATTTTGTCATCGTACATACTCCCCACGAGCATGTGGCTTTCCTCCGTATGTTCCGGTTTCCTCCCACACCCCTATTACGTGTGGGTTAGTTGGTCACATGGCTGTCATTGGACAGTGCAGGCTTATTAGACCTACAGGACCTTTTACTGTGCTGTATCGTTAAACTTAAAAAGAAATCTCTGTTCAAAATCACCGTGGATTTTTTTTTAAGAAGATGATCTCTAATTTGGACACATGCTCGCAAAAATATTTGCATCCCTGACAGAGGTAGAAATAATGAATTCAATTTATGTATTTGGGAAGACTTATGATTTATCTAAGATCACTAACTTTTCAAAAAATATGTTCATACAAATCTGTAGACCTTAAACAGAGAATTTTTAGTTCTGTTTAGTATTACAATTTTCAATTGATTTAAATGTTCCAAAAATTTTTGTTAGGGAACATATTTAGTAAAGTAAAATTTTATTTACTTCCATCTGTTGTAGATTTTAGTATAGCAATAGAATAATAGAGCATGACAGCACAGAAACAGACCTTCAACCTATCAAATCCATGCAGACCTGTTTTTCTGCCTAGTTCCATTAACCACACCCATAACATAGCACCATAACCCTCTATATCCCTTTTATTCATGTACCTATTCAAACTTCTCATAAATATTGCAATTGAACCCGCATTCACTACTTCCGCTGTCAGCTATTTCACAGCCACACCACCTTCTACGTGAAGGAAACCCCCCCCCCCCCTTTCAGGATGTACTTAAATAGCTCACCATTCACCTTAAACCTATGACCTCCAGTTCTAGTCTCAATCGAAAATGTTTGCAGGTATTTACATTATCTATACCCTCATAAGTTTGTATACATCTGTAAGATCGCTCCTCAATCTCATCTGCTCCATGGCTTGACACAGCTTAAATGCCATCTAGTAATTTGCTAATGTTGTTGTTGGCAAGGAGGTATGCAGGAGTGAGATAGATCATCTGGTTGAGTGGTATCAGAACAAAAGCCTCACACTCAGTGTTAGCAATAACAAGGAATTTAAAGTGGACCTAAGAAAGGGGAAGTAAGGGGAACACACACCAGTCCTCACCAAAGGATCGGTGGTGGAAAGGGTAAGTAGCTTTACGGTCCTGAGCAATAGCATTTTAGAGTATCTATTCTGGGTGCAACACATGGATGCAATCATAAAGACATACCAGCGGCTGTACTATATTAGGAGTTTGAGATATGGGATGTCATCAAAAATCCTTGCAAACTTCTATAGATATTCAGTGGACCAGAGCCTGGTTTGGAGGCTCCAATGCATAGGATCACAAGAACCTGCAGAGGGTTATAGACTTATCCAGTTTCATCGCAGGCACAACTGCTTCTTCAAGAGGTGGTGCCTCAGGGAGGCAACATCCATCACTGAGGACCCTCATCATCCAGAGTCATCCTCTTTGCATTACAATAATTAGGGAGAACCTATGGAAGCCTGAAGACCCACACTGAATGTTTAAGAACAGTTTCTTCCCCTCCACCATCAGATTTCTGAATGGTCCATTAATATATCAACACTACCTCATTATTCACCTTTTGTATTATTTAACTGTTTTTTGTAATTTATAGTGATTTTTATGTCTTGCACTATATGGCTGAACTTTGCCATGGATGGTCCCAAGTCTGGCTGTGGAAGGAGGGTTGGGCGTGCGACTAACATCCCCATCCCATAAAAACCCAGAGTCACAGAAACTCCAAAGACTTCATCCCTGGGACAGGAAAGATCTTCAAAGATGGGTACACCAGGGAAAAACAGGCTCAGGACAGAGGTCACTAGAAAGCTGCTCTTGGCAGTCTTTGTTCCAGTAAGGGTAATGGGCTTTTGAAGAAGAAGAAAACTGTTCTGCTGCTGCAAAACAATAGATGTCATGACATATTGTAAGTCAGTGATACTAAGCCTGATTCCAATTCTGATTCTGACCATGGCTGAAATTCAACATAAGATGATGACTTTCTTTTTGGAGATACAGGAGGTATTGACAATTCTCCATTTGTAGTCTTCCTGCAGTGTGGTGTGAACTGTCAACTTGTATTTAAGATGTTCTCATATTGATAATAGTAATATACATTAAGTACTAGATATTTACACCCAGCAACAATGAGAAGTGTGACATACTGCATGTCCGTGTTAGAATGTAACTTCAAGGTGATTATGTTCCCATGACATTGCTGTTCAAATTTCTCATTCCCAAAGTCTCATCAGCTGACAAAATAACATTAGTGAGTTGCTACGGATCATTCTGTATTTATTATATATGCTACAACCAACACAAATGCATGATCGAATCAAGAGGTATTAGGTTCAGACACGGGCAATATTCAGCTGCTCTACAATATGTGCAGAGCATTCAATTTCTTACACTGTGGGGTTGCATCCATTGAGTAGGTGGTGAGTGTTGTAACATATTCTTGATTTGCCCATTGTAGGAATTAATAAACCTGGAGAGTTAAAACTTGTATTTCAGAAGGCTAAATTCCTGTCCTACTCTTTGAGTAATTGTGTTGCTATGTCTAATCGAGTTTAAGTTCTCTTCAGTAACTTTTCATTAGGATGATATTATCATCTTATACATGTGTTTAATATTCTCATTATACTTGTATGTCAACATCATTAACAAAATAATGAGAGCCTTAAATTGTGATTATACTCCCTCCTTGCAAATCCCACTGCTTTATCACAGTTCTCAGAATATCCTGAAGCAATCCTCATTCAATAAATTACTTTGAAGTACACAGACAACTATTTTGGCAGAAGTACAATCTCACAAATGGCAGCAAGCAAAATGAATGATTCTTAGCTGTGAGGCTTGATGGAAGAATATTGGCCAGTCAACCAGGACTTGAAATCATGCCATGAGATCTGTCACAACCAGCAGAACAGGCAGAGAGATTAATATCTTTGCACCTAACAATACACATGCTTCTGTCTGCACTAAGCTATCGCTATCATGCATAGCTTTGGAGATGAACTCAAATATACTACCATTTCTCTTAGGACTCAAAATGATATTATATAAACCACTTTCATGTGGTAAGTTTGGGAATGAGAAAACACCGTGCCTGAAGGGAATTCTGTTTATGACTCTCTGACTAGCTATAACATTTTGATTAATAGCCAGCTGTACTGTTATCTGTGCTATTAGTACACCGAATAGAACAGAAAGTTACAGATGATGGCATCATTCTGAGAAAATAAACCAGGCTTTGCTGCAGAAAATATGAACATCACATCAAGTTTTCATATCAGCATTGGGTAGTTCTGATGCCAAAGGAGCAACATAAGGATAATTCATCATAAATGGTGTGGAATGCATTTCCAGTCAGGTTTTAGAATGCCATGCAAAGTAGTTTCTAAGTTACATTAGTCCACTGTTTACATCTTGACTCACTGTCCATTAATCAATTCAACTTTAGAGACTGAATAGATTACAAAGTTGCACTCAAAGAATCTTATTGTCAACCTGGTGTTTGCTCTGGAATTTGCTTGAATAGATATATGAAAGCTGAATGAGGATCCTGTATCCGAAATGCAAAGATCATATAATAGAAATAATATCCACATTTATTGAAGCAATCCACACAAAATGCAGGAGGATCTCAGCAGGCCAGGCAGCATCTACGGAAAAGAGTACAGTCGATGTTTCGGGACAAGATCCTTCAGCAGAACTGGAGCATTAGCGGCGAACCAATCAATTCAAAGAGAGAGAGCTTCGCACAGATTGGGGAGAGAAGTTTGAAAAAGAAGCATCTCACGGGACTCGGCGGATTAGCAGCAGACCAATCTATTCATAGACAGAGAGATTTTCGCACAGGTCGGGGAGAAAAATTTAATAAAGGAGCATTTCCTGGGGCTCGGCGCATTAGCAGCAGACCAAATGATTTGAAGAGAGAGAGAGCTTCGCACAGGTAAGGGAGCAAAGTTTAAAAAAGGAGCAGTTTGCAGGGCTCAGCACATTAGAATAGTGGGTATGTCTATGAGGCCAGCTTTCTGTTCTAGGTGTCAGATGTGGGATGTTCGGGAGACCTCCAGCCTCCCTTATGGCCTCATCTGCACCAGGTGCATCGAGCGACAGCTCCTCAGAGACTGAGTTTGGCAAATGGAGCTGCAGATCGATGACCTTCTGCTTGTTAGGAAGAGTGAGGAGGTGATAGACAGGAGTTATAGACAGGTAGTCACCCTGGGGCCACTGGAGACAGATAAGTGGGTGGCTTTCAGGAGAGGGAAGGGAGGGCATCAGGTAGTGGAGAGCACCCCTGGGGACAACCTACCTGGGGGAAGCAACAGTGGCACTGAGTCTGGCCCTGTGGCTCAGAAGGGTAGGAAATGGAAGAGGAGGGTAGCGGTAACAGGGGATTCTAAAGTTGGGGGACAGACAAGCGATTCTGTGGACACAGGAAAGAAACGCGGATGGTAGCTTGCCTCCCAGGTGCCAGGGTTCATGATGCCTCTGAACACGTCGACAATATCTGGAAATTGGAGGGTGAGCAGCCAGTGGTCGTGGTACATATTGGTAACAATGACATAGGTAGGAAAAGGGTGGGGTGGTCCTGAAAGCAGAATACAAGGAGTTAGGAAGGAAGCAAAGAAGCAGAACCTCAAAGGTAGTAATCTCAGGATTGCTAACTGTGCCATGCAACAGTGACTATAGGAATAGAATGAGGTGGAGGATAAATGCGTGGCTGAAGGACTGGAGCAGGGGGCAAGGATTCAGATTTTTGGATCATTGGGACCTTTTCTGGGGCAGGTGTGACCTGTACAAAAAAGACAGGTTGCACTTGAATTGGAGGGGTACCAATATCCTGGCAGGGTGTTTTGCTGTTGGGGAGGGTTTGAACTAGATTTACAGGGGGGTGGGAACCGAAGTGAAGAAGCAGAGGATGGGGAGGTTGGAGCACAAGCAGAGACAGCTTGTAGGGAGTTTGTGACGAAGGATAGGCAGATGTTAGAGCAAAGATGTACATAGCCTGATGGTCTGAGATGTGTCTATTTTAATGCAAGGAGTATCATAAACAAGGAGGATGAATTTAGATCGTTGATCAATGCATGGAACTGTGATATTGTGGCCATCACGGAGACTTGGGGGTCTCAGAAGCAGGAATGGCTCCCTGGTGTGCCAGGCTTTAGATGTTTCAAAAAGAACAGAGAGGGAGGCAAAAGAGGTGGGGAGATGGCATAGCTAATTATGGATAGTGTCATGGCTGAAGAAAAAGAGGAAGTCATGGAGTGATTGTCTACTGAGTCAGTGTGGGTGGAAGTCAAAAACAGGAAAGGAGCAATAACTCTACTGGTTGTTATTTATAGACCCCGCCCCCCCCCCCCCCCCAATAGTAACAAGTATATTGAGGAGTAGATAGGGAGGCAGATTCTGGAACAGTGCAATAATAATGGGTTGTTTTGTTGGGAGATTTTAGCTTTCCTAATATTGGTTGGCATCTCCTTAGCACAAGGGGTTTAGATGGGGTGGAGTTTGTTAGGTACGTTCAGGAAGGTTTCCTGACGCAATATGTAGATAATGTCATGTCTCTCGGTGGCAGAGCATTTTGGAGGTAGTGACCACTACTCTATCTCCTTCACCATAGCGCTGGAGAGGGATAGGAGAAGATGACTTAATTGGGGTAGGGGAAAATATGATGCTATTAAGCAGGAACTTGGGACCATAAATTGGGAGCAGATTTTCTCAGAGAAATGCATGGTAGAAATGTGGCAAATGTTCAGGGAACCTTTGCATGGAGTTCTGCATAGGTATGTTCCATTTAGACCGGATAAGGATGGTAGAGCTAAAGAATCATGACATACAAAGTATGTAGAAAATCTAGCTAAGAAGAAAAGAAAAGCTTATGAATGGTTCAAGAAACTAAGTAAAGTTAGAGCTCTAGAAAATTACAAGGTTGCTAGGAAGGAGCTTAAGAATGGAATTAGGAGGGCCAGAAAGGGCCATGAGAAGGCCTTGCAGAGCAGGATTAAGGAAAATCCCAAGGCATTCTACAACTATGTGAAAAGCAAGAGGATGAGCCGTGTGAGAATAGGACCAATCAGGTGCGATAGTGGGAACGTCTGCATGGATTCAGAGGGGTCGTGGAGGTACTTAATAAATACTTGGCTTCAGTATCCTCCAGGGAAAAAGACCTTGGCAATTGTCGGGATGACTTACAGTGCACTGAAATGCTTGAGCATATAACATTAAGAAAGAGTATGTGCTAGAGTTTCTGAAAAGCATTAAGTTAGACAAGTCACCGGGACCAAATGAGATATACCCCAGGCTACTATGGGAATCGAGGGAGGAGAATGCTGAGACTTTTACAATGATCTTTGTGTCATCAATAGGGCTAGCAGAAGTACCAGAGCATTGGAGCATTGCAAATGTTATTCTGTTGTTCAAGAAAGGGAGCAGAGATAACCCAGGAATTTATAGACCAGTGAGTCTGACTTCAGTGGTGGGCAAATTGTTGGAGGAGATCCTGAGAGGCAGGATTTATGAGCATTTGGAGAGACATAATCTGTCCCTTTAAAGGGATCGTCAGCATGGCTTTGTCAAGGGCAGGTTGTGCCTTATGAGCCTGATTGAATTCTTTGAGGAAGTAACAAAACACATCGATGAAGGTAATGTATGTAGTGCACATGAATTTCAGTAAGGCATTTGATAAGGTTCCCCATGCAAGGGTCCTTCAGAAAGTAAGGAGGCATGGGGAGACAAGGAAACTTTGCTTTGTGGATCCAGAATTGACTTGCCCACAAAAGGCAAAGGGTTGTTGTAGATGGTTTGTATTCTGCATGAATGTCGATGACCAGAGGTGTTTCACAGGGATCTGTTCTGGGACTTCTCTTTTCTGTGATTTTTATAAATGACCTGGATGAAGAAGTAGAAGGGTGGGTTAGTAAGTTTGCTGATGACACAAAGGTTGGGGTGATGCAGAACTGGGCTGAGAAATGGTAGATGGACTTCAACCCAGATAAGTATGAAGTGGTTCAATGTGGTAGGTTCAATTGGAAGACAGACTATGATATAAATGGTAAGACTGTTGGCAGTGTGGAGGATCTGAGAGATCTTGGGGTCCGTGTCGATAGGACACTCAAAGCTGCTGCACAGATTGACAGTGTTGTTAAGAAAGTGTTGGCATTCATCAACCATGGGATTGAGTTCAAGAGCCATGAGGTAATGTTACAACTATATAAGACCTTGGTCAGACCCAACTTGGAGTATTGTGTTCAGTTCTGATCACCTCACTACAGGAAGCATGTGGATACGGTAGAAAGAGTGCAGAGAAGATTTTCAGGGATGTTGCCTGGATTGAAGGACGTACCTAATGAGAATAGGTTGAGTGAACTTGACCTTTTCTCCTTGGATTGATGGAGGATGAGAGGTGACCTGATAGAGGTATATAAGATGATGAGAGGCATTGATCATATGGATAGTCAGAGGCTTTTTCCCAGGACTGAAATGGGAAACACGAGGGGTGATAGTTTTAAGGTGATTGGAAATAGGTACCAAGGGGATGTCAGGAGTACGCTTTTCACACAGAGAGTGGTGGGTGCTTGGAATGCACTGCCAGTGGCGGTGGTGGAAGCAGATACCTACAATAGGATCTTTTAAGAGCCTCAGAGAGATACATGGAGCTTCAAAAAACAGAGGGCTATGTGCTAGGGAAATTCTAGGCAGTCTCAGGAGTAGGTTTCATGGTCGACACAACATTGTGGGCCGAAGGGCCTGGAATGTGCTATAAGTTTCTATGTTCTATGTTAGGTAAAAAAAAATGAGGAGTCAGTGTTGGAAGGTGGAGGGGGAGGGGAGGAAGAAACACAAGGTGATAGGTGAAACTGGGAGGGAATTTGGGCCGAAGTAAAGTGCTGGGAAGTAGGTATCCCTGGAAGAAATTTTGCAGTGCAGTAATCCAATCACAAACAAAAGAAAATCTGCAGTTTCTGGAAATCCAAGCAACACACACAAAATGCTGGAGAAATTCAGCAGGCCAGGCAGCATCTATGGAAAAGAGTACAGTCAACATTTCAGACTGAGACTCTTCAGCAGGACTGGAGAAAAAATGAGGAATCAGTTTATTGATTTTATTTTCCCTCATAAAGTGTTATCTTTTTATCCCCTCTAAGGCCCTTCTGAAAATGCTTCTTCCCTGAATAGGGGCAAGTAACCAAAACTTCAGTCAAGGGTATTATAAGGAGAGACTAGGTGCTAGATGAACTGCTGAATTAGTCTGGTGAAGAATCAGTATCTTTGTTTTCCATGAAGCTCACTTCAACTCATAATTCCTCAACCCTACATAAAATGCAAGCACTGATATCATTTGCTTCCTATACCCTCCATTCAATCATCTTCTACCAATCCTGATTCATGTCCACTAAATGTTACATTGGCTGAACATATTTTATCACAGCCATTCATTGGTGCACCGTTTTTCCCATTGCAGAAAACACCACAAAACTCAGGAGGAGAGGGAGAGAACTGGAGCAATAGATAATGTCAGTACCTCCATTTGAACTTTGTCATTTTGTATGTTTCCCCCGAACCATCAGTCTGTGGTTTTGTATTGTCATGTGCTCCTGTTCTACTCCAGCCCCTGTATCACTGAGTACTCCGTTTCTCACCTGTTTCTCATTATTCCCTGTATTGCTGCCACCTGTGTCTCATTGTGCTCCACCTATCATCTGCCTCTCTGTTTATTGCTCAGTGTATTTCAGACCTGTGTTTTCACTTGTTTGTTGCTAGATTGTGCTAGTGAGTTTTCCTGAGCCTTTCTAGCATTCAAATTGGTACTCTGTCCATCTGAATATTGATTGACTCTGCCTGTTTCTGGTGTTTGGATTTCTCTGGATGTTTTGATCTCTGCCTGAACTTTGACACTGACTTTGGTTGCACCTCAGGTTTGTACACTGTCAGAATATCAACTCTGCCTGTTTCCCAATTCTGTTTGTTTGTTTTTTTTCCCAGTTTTTCTGGATGTTTTGATCTCTGCTTGAACTTCAATGCTGAGTTTGCACCTTGTGATTTGTTATTCAATTATGATCACTGTATATACTGTACTGGGTGTGCGATTGGATCCCTGCTCTAGCATCCCGACAGTACGATCTGGCCAGACTAGATCCAGCAGACCCCAGTTGCCTGAGAGCTGCCCTAGAACAGGGGGTGATGCTGGGGAGACACCAGAACCAGCTGGACTCCATGTTCAGGGCAGTGGAGTTGCTTTCTGCCAATATAGCTGATTTTCTGGAACTAGTCACTCCAGCTGCCCCAGAGCGCCCATCAACAGTCTGGGACTGCATCTTCTGCCCCACCCTCTGTGTCTTCACATGCCCATCCTGTCCAAGAGCCCTATCTTCCTCCTCCAGAAAAGTACTCAGGTGAGCCCAGTACCTGCCACTCTCTCCTTTCCCAGTGCACCCTCATTTTTGAATTGCAACCAACAACATTTCTGACTGATTGAGCCAAGATAACCTACGTCATCATCCAACTGTCTGGTCGGGTGAGAGAATGGGAACATCCATCTGGGAGGCAGGCTCACCTTTCTGCATCAGTTTTCAGTTATTTTCTGAGGAGATGAGTAAAGTGTTTGATCACTCCAAACATGGAAGAGAGGCTGCCTCTGAAATGCTGCACATGCACGAGGGGTGCAGATCTGTGTCAGATTACAACATAGTTCTGGATCCTAGCCAACTCCAGCAACTGGAACTTGAAAGCACAGTACAACATCTTCCTGAATGGCCTCTCCAAAGACATCAAAGGTCTGTTGGTCACCCAGGATGTTCCTGCCTCCTTTGAAGACCTGGTGGATTTGGCCATCTGCATTGATGTTGGTCATCAGCAGCGCCCCAGGGGTTCCAGAGGGTTTCTGGGGCACTGGGTGAGTTTTCCAAGCTCCTCATCAGTCTACATTGCCCTGCCATTTGCCCCCATCTACAATTCCTTTTCCAGAGCTGAGGCTGTGAAGGTTGACTGTACCCACCTGATGCCAGCTGAAAAACAATCAGCATCAGTTCCTGTCTGTACTGTGACCAACCAGACCACTTCATCGCCACCTGCCCAGTACAAGCCAAGTGCTCACCAGTAGGACAAAGAGTGCTGGTGAGTGTGACCCCTGTCCGGCCCTCCCCAACACCACTCACTCTCATACCTGCTTCTCTGGAGAGGGGCATCCAACGATGAGCAGTCTCCATCTTGATCGATTCTAGTGCCGAGGGGTGTTTTATCGATTCTGGCTTGGCTGCCCAGTAGGGATTACCCACATCTGTTCTCCCGTCACTATTGATGGCCAATGCCTTGAACAGTCAGAGACTGGCTAACATCACCCATGTCATGACCCCAGTGAGTCTGTTTATCTGGCAACCATCATGAACAGTTAACTCTTTATGTTATTGACTCTTCTCAAGCTCCCATTGTCCTGGGCCATCCCTGGTTAGTCGGACACAACCCCCATGCTGACTGGTTCAGTTGCAAGTTTGTAGGCTGGAGCCCATTGTGTCACCACCACTGCCTCTTCTATGCTCAGATCTCCTTGTTTCCAAGCCCAGATCTTCTCTTTCCCCCCCCCCCCAAGGAATATCTGCACCTTAGTGCTATCCATCCTGAATACATAGACCTCAAGGCTGTGTTCAGCGAGTCCCAGGCCACTACCCTGCCGCCTCACCATCCATATGATTGTGCCATTGACCTCTTGCCGGCCACATCTCCTCCAAGGGGCCACCTGTATTCCCTGTCCATACCTGAAACAGAAGCCATGAATAAGTATATTCAAGAGTCCCTGGCTGCAGGCATCATTCAGCCATCTTCCTCCCCTGCTGGTGCCATTTTTTTTTTTCTTGAAAAGAAAGACTGCTCCTTGCATCCATACATTGATTAATGGGGACTGAGGGAAGACACAGTTAAGACCCATTACCCTCTTCTGCTCATGACCTCGACATTTGAACTATTACAAGGAGCCTCAGTTTTCACCAAGCTTGATCATCATGTCCGCATCTGCAAAGGGGACGAGTGGATGACGGTCTTCAACACCACCTCAGACTATTACAAGTATCTGGTCATGCCATTTGATCTCACCAATGCCCCCGCAGTCTACCAAGCCCTAGTAAATGACATTCTCAGGGACATGCTGAACCAATTTGTTTTTGTGTATCTTGACGACATTTTGATGTTTTTCTAAGTCCCTTGCTGAACACACAGGTCACGTCTGCGGAGTTCTCCAGCGCCTTCTGGAGAATCAGCTCTTGGTGAAGGATGAGAAATGTGAGCTTCATCGCAGTACAGTCTCCTTCCTGGGGTATGTAATTTCAGGCGGTTCCATTCAGATGGACCAACAGAAGGTCAAGATGGTGGTCAAATGGCCCCAACCCTCGACTCGCGGGAGTTGCAATGCTTGTTGGGCTTCATTAACTTCTATCGCTGTTTCATCAGAAACTACAGTACACCAGCTGCAACTCTCACTGCTCTTACCTCATCGGCTGTCAGGTTCTCCTGGTGTCCTGCTGCTGAAAAAGCATTCTCCGAGCTGAAAGAATGTTTCACCTCTGCCCCCATCCTGATTCAACCCGACACCAACCGGCAGTTCATTGTGGAGGTGGATGTGTCTAACATTGGTGTAGGAGCTGTTCTCTCTCAGTGCTCGGCCAAGGATGGGAAGGTACACCCCTGTGCCGCCTTCTCTCATCACCTCACTCCCATGGAGCAGAATTATGATGTTGGAAACTGGGAGCTGCTGGCAGAGAAGCTAGCTCTGGAGGAGTGGAGGGATAGGCTGGAGGGAGCAAAGGTGCCATTCTTAGTCTGGACTGATCACAAGAATCTGGAACATCTGTACTGCAAAGCACCTCAACTCCTGACAAGCTTGTTGGTCCCTGCTTTTCTCAAGATTCAATTTTACTCTGTCCTTCCGCCCCAGTTCCAAGAATGGAAAACCTGATACCCTCTCCTGAATATTTCCCTTGAGACCCCTAAGGTCCCTGATGTCATCCTCCCTGCTCATTCTCTCGTGGGGGCAGCACAATGGGACATTGAAGCCATGGTGCAAGCTGCTCAGAGTGCGAGGCAGCCCCCTAGTCAATGCCCCACTAACCGTGTTTATGTTCCCAGCTCGGTCTGCACACAGGTATTGCAGTGGGGTCATTCTTCCTGATTATCCTGCAAACCAGCATACGCAGTCGGCGGTCCTGGTGGCCCTCGATGGGAGATGACATCCTCAACTTTGTCTCAGCCTGCTCAGTCTGTGCTCAAGTCAAGAACTCTAACTGGTCACCTGCTGGTCTGTTACAACCCCTGTCTATCCCCAAGTGACCCTGGTCCCACATTGCCCTGGATTTTGTCACCAATCTTCCTCCATCAGTACCATTCTCACAGCAGTTGATCGTTTCTCCAAGTCTGTACACTTCATTCCTTTACGTAAACTCCCCTCAGCCAAAGAAACAGCCAAATTACTAGTACTGCATGTTTTCAAATTACATGGTTTACCTGTAGATGTTGTGACAGACAGGGACCCTCATTTCACATCTAGCTTTTGGAGGGTTTTCTGTAATCTTCTGGGTGCCGCTGTGAGTCTGTCTTCAGAATTCCACCCACAGACCAATGGCCAGACCGAGCGGGCCAGCCAACAGCTGGAGACAATATTCCAAGAACCCCTCCGCGTGGAGTCAGCAGCTACCCTTTGCCAAGTATGCCATAAACCATCCTCATCCACCAGTCTGTCCCCTCATGAGTGCTGCCTTGGCTAGCAAACTCCACTGTTTCCTGCCCAGGAGGAGAAGGTTGGTGTTCCATCTGCCGAGGCATCAATTCGCCGTTGTCAGCAGATGTGGAGGCACACTCGCTCTGTCCTTCTCCGTGCCTCAGCTAGGATCAAGCGTCAAGTTGACCAATATTGCTCCAAGGCCCCACATTACCGCCAGGGGCAGTGTGTGTGGCTTTCAACTGGAGACCTACCCGTTAAGGTGGGTTTTTGCAAGCTCACCCCTCGCTTCATCAGCCCTGCTGCCACCCGTCTCAAGCTTCCCTCCACTCTCTGCCACATTCATCTCACCTTCCATGTGTCCCGCATCAAGCCTTTCATGAGCCACCCCCGTGTCCTGTCCCCAACCTCCCTCCCCCACAGCTCATCGATGGGTCAGATGCCTTCATGGTGCATCGACTGCTGGACATTCATCGCTAGGACCATGGCCTCCTGTACCTTGTGGATTGGGAGGGCTATGGTCCTGAGAGGTACTGGGTCCCCATCCATAACATCCTGGACTCCATTCTCATCAGGGACTTTCATTGCCAGCACCCAGTTCTACCTGCCATGACACCAGGAGGCTTCCATGGAGGGGTATATTGTCAGTATCTCCAGTTGAACTCTGACTTTGTGTTTACTTTTATTCCCCCTAGCTGTCAGTCTATGGTTTTGTATTGCCACATGCTCCTGTCCCCACTCCTGTTCTACTCCGGCCCCTGTATTACCGAGTACTCTGTCTCTCACCTGTTTCTCATTATTACCTGTATTGCTGCCACCTGTGCCTCAATATGCTCCACCTATCATCAGCCTCTCTGTTTATTGCTCAGTGTATTTCAGTCCTATGTTTTCACCTGTTTGTTGCCAGATTGTGACAATGAATTATCCTGAGCCTTTCCATCTGAATTCGGTCTGAATATCAACTCTGTCTGTTTCCTGTTACGTATCCCGTAACTGGATAACTCACCAGCAAAGATAGAGAGGTCCTTTGGAGTCTGATGGCACTATTTTTGAACATTTTTATTCATAAAGGGGGGCACAAAAGTAAGGTTAATACAAACATTCAGAACATATACATTGGCAAAACTCAATCTAAAGCGCGGGTATAGCAATAATCATCATTAAGAAATAATCTCGACTGTTGTCTAGGGGATAATATATTGTCCGTTGGAAATATAAAAGTCACTCAGAAGTCTGCAGGCTTCAGTCTTTTTGGGGAATCGCTGGGTTTCACATGTTTCAGAGAGAGTGAGGAGAAACGACAAAACTTGCCCGGGTCTTTGACGAAGCAACTTCATTGAATCAGGGGAGCGTTGTTTCCCTGTTATTAGTTCGAAGTCCTTCTCGGTATTATTAGCCACCGGCTCCCCAGGCAAAGAAGTTACGTGGCTTTTGACTGGCTTCCAGCTATCACGGGAGCGTGGAGCGATCGAGTCCTTCTGGTGCGTCTCTCTGGGGTACCGCCTCCTGCAGTCCCCTTTTATCTTGACTTGCAGAGTTGTAGATGTCCATCAAAGTAGGGTGATGCAATCCCCACCCCCACATTGCCCGAGGGTGTCCATATCCGTGGTAGCTGTCACGTAGCAGGGTCATGCCCTCAGCACAAGTGTCTCTAAGAGCCCTGGCCAAAACCGTTACGTTGTCTCTCATTTGCCTGGGTCCGAGACCCAAATTAATAGTGCTCTTGCGATTCTCCAGAAGGAGGGGGCTGCTCCCGCCCCTTCGGCCCCTCAGAGCTGTGGTACATTAATAACATTCCCGATTCAGGTTTTTTGAATTTCTCTGGATGTTTTGATCTCTGCTTGAACTTTGACACTGACTTTTATTTTTGCACCTTGGGATTTTTTAACTCAATTAATATCACTGTGTGCACAGTACTGGACTTGCGATGGATCCCTGCTCCAGTGCTCTGACAGATAATTGCAGGTGAGGATGTACTGGAGTTCTAATTCAGAGCTCCTTGTCAGCAGAAATGGAGAGATTGTGAACTCCCTGCCAGCTCTGTACGAGGGTAAACACAATATCACCATAAGCAATCTAATTCTCAGTGATGCTGGCTAGATTTCAACAGTAAAACAAGATTATTTTCTTGAAGATGTACCATTCATATCTTGCTAGTACTGTTATTTTCCTTTCTATGAAAAGTTTCAGATGTACAAAAACAATGGAAGGATCTCATGAGTGGCAAGTCACTGAGAATGTGTTTATCATGGGAGTTGTGTTTAAGGTGCAATGGTGTGGCTCTTATTCCTTGAAGGTAAGGCATTTGACATGGGAGGTTGGTCTAGAAACATAGAAAGTAGGTGCAGGAGTAGGCCATTCGGCCTTGCAAGCCTGCACCGCCATTCAGTATGATCATGGCTGATCATCCAACTCAGAACCCTGTACCTGCTTTCTCTCCATTCCCCCGATCCCTTTAGCCACAAGGGCCATATCTAACTCACTCTTGCATATAGCCAATGAACTGGCCTCAACTGTTCCCTGTGGCAGAGAATTCCACAGATTCACCACTCTCTGTGTGAAGAAGTTTTTCCTCATCTCAGTCCTAAAAGGCTTCCCCTTTATTGTTTAACTGTGACCCCTCGTTCTGGAACCAAGGTTCTGACATTTGGCATTCACGATAAGGTAGTAAATTGGATTAGATATTGGCCTTGTGGGAGAAGCTAGAGAGTGAAAGTAGAGAGTTGCCACTCTGACAGGAGACCTGGGCCTAGTGGTGTGCCACGGGGATTAGTGCTAGGTCCATTATTTTTTGTCATCTACATCAATGGTCCAGAGGATAATGTGGTTAACCAGATCAGCTAATCTGTAGATTACACCAGGATTGGGGATGTAGTGGACAGCAAGGAAGGCTACTGTGCCTTGCAGCCGGATCTGGACCAGCTGAGAAAATGGACTGAGAAATGGCAGATGTAATTTAATGCAAAGTGTAGAACCAACTAGGTGAACGGTAGGGCACTGAGGAGTGTGGTAGAACTAAGAGATCTGAGAAAACCGGTCCATCAGTCATTGAAAGTGGGTCACAAGTAGATAGGGTCATTAAGAAATCATTTGGCACATTAGCCCTCAGATGATACTATTGAGTACAGGAGTTGGGATGTAATGTGAAGTTGTATAAGACATTGGTGAGACCTACTTTGGAGTATTATGTGTAGTTTTGGTCACCTACCAGAAAGATGTAAATAAGTTTGAAAGAGTACAGAGAAGATTGTTAAGGATGTTGCTAGGTCTGGAACACCTGGGTTATAGGGAAAGGTTCAATAGGTTATCACTTTATTTCTTGGAATATAGCAGACTGAGAGGAGATTTGTTAGGGGTATACAAGATTGAGGGGTAAAGATAGGGTAAATGTAAGTAGGCTTTTTTCTACTGAGATTGGGTGGGACTACAACCATGAGTTAAGGGTGAAAGTTGAAAAGTTTAAGGGGAACATGAGAGGAAACTTCTTCACTCAGAGGGTTGAGAGTGTGGAATGAGCTGCTAGCACAAATGGTGCATGCGAGCTCAATTTCAACACTTAAGAGAAGTTTCAGTACATAGATGGTAGGGGCATGAAGAGCACTGGTCCCAGTGCGGGTCGATGGTAGTAGACAGTTTAAATGGTTCAACATGGACTAGATGGGCCAAAGGGCCTGTTTCAGAGCTGTACTTTTCTATGGCTTCCTTGGTGGTTGTTAATTCGGGGAGTAACAACATATAGTGTTAGCAAAGCAGTGCAATGAGTCTGTGTCAAAGCAAGCAGGCCTCTCCAATCTCTCAGCTAGACATAAATTCCTTTTCCAAGAATCCAGAACAACCAGCCCTTCCATGCTTAGTCTTCACTGGCAGTCATTGCAAAGTCGCTGCCTTCTGTGAATATAGTTGCAAATTCTATGGATATACCAGCTAGTTGAGTGGTGTCACAGCAACAACTTTGTACTCAATATCAGTAAGACGAAAGAGCTGATTGTGGACTTCAGAAAGGGTAAGTAAGAGGGAACACAAACCAATCCTCGTAGAGGGATCAGAAGTGGAGAGAGTGAAATATGAGGATCTCACCTGGTCCCAACAAACCAATGCGGCTATAAAGAAGGCAAGATAGTGGCTATATTTTATTAGGAGTTTGAGGAGATTTTATTTGCTGCTTAAAACACTTTAAAACTTCTACAGGTGTACCCTGGAGAACATTCTGACTGGCTGCATCACTGTCTGTTATGGAGGTAGGGTGTCTACTGCACAGGATCAAAACAAGCTACAGAAAGCTTTAATATCAGTCAGCTCTATCATAGGTGCTAGCCTCTGTGGTATTCAAGACCTCTTCACGGAGCGATGCCTCTGAAAGGACTCCTATCACCCAGGAAATGTCCTTTTCTCATTGTTACTGTCAGGAAGGAGGTACAGAAGCCTGAAGGCACACACTCAGTTATTCAGGAACAGCTTTTTCCCCTCTGCCATCTGATTTCTAAATGGACATTGAACCCATGAACACTACCTCACTTTTTTATTATTTCTGTTTTCGCACTATTTTTAATTTAATTATTTAATATATATTTGCCATTATTTATTTTTTCTCTATATTTATCATGTATTGTACTGCTGTCACTAAGTTAACCAATTCCATAAGTATGCCAATGATGTTAAATCTGACTCTGAATCTGATCATCAAATGAGCTGACACAGTCCTTGGCCAGAGCCTTCGACTTTAGTTATCAACATTAAGAACAGGCATATTTGTTTTAGAGTATATTATAGGTTTGCTCCAAGCTATTCTCCAGTACGATTAAAGTGTAGTTGTCTCCTGGAGAGGGAGAGGTAGAGGTGCAATCTCACTCAGCTTGCTCTGCTTTCCCATCCATCATATAATCGCCAGTCAGACCCTGCTTTGTATGTAGTATGAGGTAAATCACATGGGTTGTGACTGTCATTTCAAAAAGCAGTGTGCTGGTGTTCAGCTGACCCTATGTCAGCAAGTTGCAGAGACTACATGGATGTGCAAACTGACCTGTACCACATATCTATTGCTCCTGTCGATTGCTGGATTCCATTTGGAGACCAACAATAGAACTTGTCCTGCCCTATATTAAATGGAAAGCATAAACTTCCTCATTTACTTCAAAGGGAATTTTAAGCCTGGTAATCAGGATACAAAATACGAGTTGATTAGTGTTACTTAATTTATTTTGTGTCTTGCATTATCAATGATTTGACATGTTTTGTATTGCCTTCTGTTAATTTTTTTTATATGATTTACAATTTTAATAATTCTAAATATCTTGGAATAGAAATGATAATTTAAACCTGTTGCAATTACCTCTAAACTTTAACAAATGACTGTGCTCCTCCCCACTTCTAACTCCCTACCGGAGACAGCTAGAGCATACTGGGGTGAGACCCAGGAATACTGCCACCTGAGACTCAGCCTCACCTGGCTGGGCATTTCCATGTTGTAACAGATCAGTTTGAGTCTGCATCAAGTGCAGGCAGGCAGAGTTCACAACAGTGGGGTAAGTCAAAATGCATTTGGCCCATTTTTAATGTGAAATGTTACTATATTAATGTGGCTTCATTTAATAGATTCTTATGAAACCAACTCCACAAAATAAATCAATAGTTAAACTAATTTTGGAATAAATGATTTAACATCTTCAGTTGATATCTGTTTTTATTAAGTTAAATATATTATGATACACATACGTAGTAGAACATAAATAGCATTTTCCTGACTAAGTATATCTTAACAGAAAGGGAATAGTTAAATTCTACTATGCCCAAAACATCAGAAAATCAAAGAATGATTTAATAGCTCTTCCTCACTCTAAAATTTAGTATAATTGGTGCTTTAGTCACTGTGCAATAATTCATCATGACTCTTGATTTTTCTCCCTACATCTCCTGAATGCACAAAACATGGCTTCAAAAATGTTGGCAGTCCTCCAATATTTACCCACATTGTCATTATTCATTTACTAGCCTTGATGCTGGAAGTCAACAGACTTTCAGCTACAAATTACATCTACGTGGTGCCTTTTGAAATGTAGAGAATGTTTCAAAGGAAAAGTAGCAACATAGCACTTCTGCAAAGGTCAGCTTCATAAGGAGTCTTGATAAATAAAGTAGGACAAGAGGTAACTTGATGGAGAGTTTTGAAAGAGAATTTTGCAGGCTGCAGTGTTTAGAGATTTGATTGTCATCTCCAGAAGCACTTTTAGCTTCCTCTTTCATTTGCAGCATGATATCAGTCCTTATAATCATACCATCTTCATTTCATCAATTTTATTTCCCCATCCCCTATAGCTTCCATTATTTGACAAGAAATGATTAATCCCTTAAATAAGTCAGGTAGCTTGTTACCATATCCAAAGAAGAATGGAGAATGCAAGGACAGGACCTTGGGGTACTCCGGAGTTGACTATTTTGGCACAGGAGAAGGAGACTGTTCAAGCCGTGCTGTTGGTTTTGAGATAAGTTGGAATGGAAATGCATGCAGACTATTCTAGTGAGGTAATCACAAAAGACAGAGACTGAGAAAGTTTAAAAGCATTGATCACATGAGATCAAGAAGACATGGTATTTCAAGATCAGAGTCGAAGCATGATGGTGTCTACAGAAAACTTGGAAATGGAAGGAGATTTGAATGGTGAATTTGAACTCAGATCTTTATCATTATTAAGTGGCTTTAATGTAGAGCACTAAATTGTTTTTAAATAATTTAAATGAAATCCACAGCTTTAAACTTGAGCACATCCAACAAGTATTACTGGATAATGATCTCATGAAGGAGGTATCAACCTTGTAAATCCACTTTGCAGGATCTAAATAGTGAAGCCCATAATCCAATAGACATTAGACTGTACTAAATGATCCCACAACCACTAAGTCAAAGCAGAGCTCAATAACACACCTGGTTTTAAACAAGAAGCAGTATAGATAATCAAAAGAGATGATGAAAGAAGCTTGATGTACATCCATCAGTATTTAGTCACCAATAACTTTTGCACTGGCTTACTGCCTAAACAACACCAAAATGACTCCACTCCAATACCTCAATGCAGCTTGAAACTAGTGATGAATGTCAAGACAGTGAGATGGGAGTAGTTGCTCCTCTGACAGTGATTGGAACATTAGCAAAATTGAAATAACTTGGGTTTGAAAGAAAAATCTAACTGTGGCTGGACTCTAAACAATTACTAAATAAAATAATTGTTTTCAGAGGCTATTCATCCCAAATCCATTAAAATCTCAGTCTGAAAGGTCTAGTGCACCTATCATGGTCTAACACATCAATCTTTTTCTCTCTGCAATATTGTCTGGAGTGAGGCAATTTATTAAAGATTCCACAGTGCACAAATCCTTTTGCCACTGCTTTGAAAAAGAAGTGATCAAGAGCAGTCCAGATCAGCGATAGGACAATACCCGGGCTTGGGTAGATGAGAGACCTATTCCATAAACACAAGAGATTCTGTAGATACTGGAAACCCAGAGTAACACACACACACACACACACACACACACACACACACACACACACACACACACACACACAATGCACAACAAACTCAACAAGTCAAGAAGTATCTATGACGAGGAGTAAACAGTCAATGCTGTGTGCCAAGACCTTTTATCAGAAGTAAATATTCCTCTCCAAATCACACATCATCTTGACTTGGACAAAATTAAGTTCCCAACAGAACACCATTCTGGAGGCAATACTGCTACAATGTAGAATTCAAAAAGATCTGTTTTCAAGGGCAATAAAGATAGCCATCTCTCACATCACATAAAGATGAGTTTTTTAAAAAATTGTGTTTTTCTTTCCCTGGCTGGTGACAATGGTAGGCAATTGTAACCTGCCAATTTCTGTTCTGAGTATGATCATGTAACACAAAACATACCAAAGAACTAATTCAGGGACTTTTTGATCAGCAGGTCTTAATGCATTAAACCATTAGAAACCAGCTAATTCACTACAGAAAATATGAACTTTGGAAAATGAATCAAAAGAAGAATTGCTTGTGAAACATCTACTAAATTGGAGAGGATAACTGGTTCAGTTTCTTCAGCTGGCAAGAATCCATTCTAAATTATTACTGAAAATGTGACTAGTAAAGTGGTTTTGTTAAAATGATGATATAATATTGGCAACATGCCAGCAAGACATTGTGAATTTGCACTAAAGCATAGCTGTACAGCAGTTGTGCATGGGATAGTGATATCCTCAGTCATTCCATCCTTCCACTCATTAACCCATGCCCAATTAGAACATTGCATTGTTAGGGGAGTCTTCATCCTGAGAGTCAAACATGTCCTATTGCTCTTGATGGGTGCTTTAGATTGCAGCTTCTCAGCATAAAGCCAGGAATTTTGAACCGTGGCAGATTTGCAAGGATAAAAGCACAGAAGCCCTGTTGGATGGTGGCATCAGGTAAAGACAGAGGCGGCAGCGCTTACTTCCTGATGCATTCATTGTGGTGGATAGACATAGCAGCTCTGTCTCAGTCTTGCTCCTCAGACCTGGGTGATCAAGTATCATCCATTCTATCTACTGAGGGATTTCTCTGCTGTCATCCTGGAAGCTGTATACATTCCACCCCTGGCAGATGTCAACCTGGCACTGAAGGAGCTGAGCAGTGGGATCGGCAGTCCCAAGACAGTGTAGCCTGATGCCTTCCCCAGTATTGTGGTGTTTTCAAAAAGGCCAGCTTGAAGATGCCTCTGACAATCAACCACCACCAGTGATGAGGATCGAGAAGGTATGGTCAAGGAAGACCGAAGAGCACTTGCAAGACTGCTTTGAATTGGTGGACTGGATCATATTCAGGGATTTGTCTTCAGATGTGAATGAATATGTTATGGCCACCACTAGTTTTATGAAGACCTGCATGGACGTGTATGTGCTCCTTCAAGAACATACAGAATCCTCCCACTCCAGAAGCTCTGAAATGAAACAAGAGGTGTACAGTCTGCTGCAGTATTGGAGACTGGTCATCCATAAACTATAACAAGTTCAGGTACAACCTACAGAAGGCAATTATGAAAGTGAAAATGGAATTCCATGTGAAGTTAGACACTATTAGACATACAACAGCAGTTATTTCCATTATTTCCTATAAGGCAAAACCTGACTGGGTAAATGACAGTGATGCTTCACATTTTGATGAGCTCAGTGCTTTTTATGCATGTTTTGGAAGAGGGAATAACAACACACCTGTGTGAATCCCCACACCATCTGGCAAACTTTAGATTTCCATCTTGGAGACTGACGTCAAATCGTCCTTCAAGAGGGCGAACTTTCACAAGACGTCAAGTCCCAATGGTATATCTGGCAGGATACAGAAAATCTGTGCAGACTGACTTCTCAACTTCTACTACAGAAGCGTGAAGACACTCACTAGATGTTTTCAGAACAGCTTCTTCCTCTCTGCCATCAGATTTCAGAACGGTGAACGAACACTGTCTCATTATTCCTCTTTTGCAGTATTCATTTATTTTTGTAACTTATGGTAAGTTATATGTCTTGTCCTCAACTCTCTATACCCCACAACATTTTCTTCCTCATTTCTTTCTTATTATTGCACAGAAGGAGAATATTTGGACTATTGAGTCCAGGCCAGCTCCCAGCAGAGCAATTTCATCGGTCTCAATTCCCTTCATTTCCTGAAGCACTACAAATTATTTCTCTCACATGGCCAAAAATTTTCCATTGTTTCTTTTTGCCACTTAACTCCATGAGGAGTAATTAACAATAACCAACAAGGAGTAATTTATAACAGCATGCCTTTGGCAGAGTGGCATTCAACAGTAATCTATTGTATGTGATAGCTGCAAGAATGTAAAAGCGCACCACAGACAATACCCAAGAATAGGATTGAAACTGGGTTCCTAAATCTGTGAGACAAACTCCTCACAGATTCTCTTTTACTAACTGCTCACTAAATGCTGCAGCTTCTCTTTGAATGCAGCAATTAAATCTATTTCCTCCATCCGTTCAGACAGCGAATCACACATAATTACTAATACTTATACGAAAAATTCTTCCATTATGTCATACCTGGTTCTTCTGC
The DNA here is from genome assembly GCF_030144855.1 of Hypanus sabinus. NCBI lineage: Eukaryota > Metazoa > Chordata > Chondrichthyes > Myliobatiformes > Dasyatidae > Hypanus > Hypanus sabinus. The sequence continues at coordinate 67,783,709 of NC_082707.1, read as the reverse complement.
CCCAGACCCATTAATTCCGTGCCTTCTTGTCATGAAACTTCCAACAATGGAAACAGGTTTTTAATGTATATGAGTTTTGTTCAGACAGTTCACAGTTTCGAACACTTCGATCAAATCAGCTCTCAAACTTGGTTTATCCAACAAGTACACTACAACTTATCAAGTTTTCAATTCCAACCAAAATTGTATTTCATTGAGCTTGTACATAACATTGATTTTAGGTTCTAAATTTCTAATTATAAACCTTAAGCTGCTCTCTACTTTCTTTATCTTCCTAATTTCTTTCTCCACTGGTCCTATCATGCTTAACGACTGGTGCACCTATGTTCCCTGTGCATTCTCATTGAATTTTCAGTCTTCCTCACTTCCACCACACTTCAGGCAGTTTGCAAATTGAGACATCCAAAATGAAGAAAACAGAAGACTTGGTTGTGGTGAGAAAGATGAAAAAAAGTGTGCTTAAAAATCGAAACAGAATTTGGGACAGGGAGAGTGAAAAAAGAAAAGAAAGCTGAGCATGAAAATAAATGCTCAACATCAATTCCTTAGGTCGCTTTGGCAACCATAATCTTAATAAAAATCCTTGCTACAGCTCTGCCCCTTTCCTTTTCTAGTCCTGATAAAAATTCTCAGCTGGAAACACTGACTGTTCCCTTCTTGATTGCTGCCTGATTTGCTGAGTTCCTCCAGCATTTTGTGTTTGTTGCACAGTCTCCTTCTTGGCATTTAGAGCAGGGTGGTGCATGTCTTCTCTTCTGGTTAAGTTATCCATATTCAATTGTATGCCACCTTCTTCTTTGAGAGAGGGGTTAAGTGTCCTTGAGCATCATGCAAATTGTTAATGCAATTTGTTTCTCATGGTTGAATAGTTGGCAGGGTGTAGAGGCTATAAGAATAGGGGTATGAGACATATGACAGTGCTAAATGTTTGCAGGTGCAGTGAAGCATATGAATGTTTGATTGCAGTCCAATTAAGAGAGATTTTTGCAAATTGAGTGGCAAGGCAATGATGAATTAAGCATCAGCCTGGTATGAAGAATGAATGGGTTGAGTTTTGTCTCCTTAGAACAAAGGAAAGCTGTTTTGATTGAAATATTAAATTTTGCAAGATTCTGAATAAAATAAACAAAAAAGGTTGGGAAAAAGATTCTGAGGGGTATATCTCATAGACACAAGCACAATTTTGAAAAGCATCTGAATTGAATTGACCTTCTTACTTCCTTCACATACATGAGGAGTAAAAACCTTTGTTACATCTCTATCTAAATGTGCCATGTGCAATCATAGTAATTTATAATAATTTATAATAAATAGAGCAGGCAATGTAATATAGAGTACACTGAAATCAGTGTGAGTTCATCAGTTGGATGGCCTGGTGGAAGAAACTGTCCCAGAGCCTGTTGGACATGACTTTTATGCTGCGGTACAATTTCCTAGATGGTAGCAGCTGGAATAGATTGTCAGTAGGATGACCTGCATCCCCAATGATCCTATGGGCCCTTTTTACACACCTGCCCTTGTAAATGTCCTGAGTCATGGGAAGTTCACAACTACAGATGTGCTGGGCTGTCTGCTCCACTCTCTGCAGAGTCCTGTGATTAAGGGAGGTACAGTTCCCATACCAGGCAGTGATGCAGCCAGTCAGGATGCTCTCAATTGTGCCCCTGTAGAAAGTTCTTAGGATTTGGGTGTCCATACCAAACTTCTTCAACCGTCTGAGGTGAAAGAGTTCGCTGTTGTGCCTTTTTCACCACACAGCTGGTGTGTACAGATCATGTGAAGTCCTTGGTGTTGTGGATGCCGAGGAAATTGAGGCTGTTTACCCTCTTAACCCCAGATGCATTGATGTCAATAGGGGTTAGCCTATCTCCATTTGTCCTGTAATCCACTACCAGCTTTTGTGACATTGAGGGAGAGGCTGTTTTCTTGAAACCAGTGTGTCAAAGAGATGTCTTCTTCCCTGTAGACCACCTCATTATTATTTGAGATTAGGTCAATCAGTGTAGTGTCATCAGCAAATTTAATTAGCAGATTGGAGCTGTGGGTGGTGATACAGTCATGGGTATACAGGGAGTAAAGAAGGGGACTCAGTACTCAGCCCTGAGGGGCTCCTGTATTGAGATTCAGAGGGTTAGACTAAACAGTAAGAAACTTTTATTCATTTTGTCTAATACCTGATAGCATAGTCTCAAGATGAAGAGTAAAAGTTTTGGAGGGAATCCAAACGATATATCTTTTCATTAGCATGGTTGAACTTGGCAATATATTGCCTGAGAAGGAGATGAAGAGACTGAACTTCACATAATCTGGATGAGTATTTAAATTTCCAAGACATTTTAAATTACAGAGCAGGTGCTGGTAACTGAGATAGGTGAAGGACTTATTCCTAAACTGTATGATTCTACGGTTCTATTGCTCGGGCTTTTAGCAAGTATGACAGTTGAAGGTTCATTCTCTAACCACTGTGGTCATTAAACTTCTATGAAATCACATCCAGGCCTATTTAACAGTGCTTTCTGTAGTCAAAACACAATGAGTGTACTGAGCTTCTTAGAACTGTATGAATGCAAGATGCATCACCTTCTTCCCTCATCTCCAACAAGATCACTGACACAGAACCTGGCTTCATATCCTATTCCACAGACATCTATTATTTTCCCTTTTCCAATTAGCATCAGTTGTGGAATGCCACCCAGCACCTGTTTTGGCCAGAATGCATTTTTCCTCGGGCCAGCCTTAGTTAGTACCCTTGGTGTGTTATTCATCTGCACTGGCTGTTTACTAAAATCACTATAATTAGCAAGCACCGTGGAGTGATCATGCTACAAGTATTCCATTTAATGCACACAGAGTGATTTGAAAGGTTGATTTTTGTAAGTTCGCTGCATTTTATCTACAGCTCTTGACACTCTCACGTTAACCAATTTTCTGAACCTTGCCACGGGATGTTGCAGGTCTGCTTTGTATTCCTTCGGAAGCCCGTGAACTTGGTAGGTGTGTTTTCCTGCTTAAATCCTAATACTTAAATTTAAGATTAAAAGGAAAGATTTAATACCCAGGCTGTGAACCAACTTGTCTTTCCTAAATTGATGCCAGACAGCCCATTTGCTATCTTAATTAGCTTCAGTTCTGAAGTGCAAGATAGCTGTTTATGGGTGAACTGGCATGTTCTGGTCTTTGTGTTTGCTTACAGTAAGGGCAAATGCAGGAATTCAAGTTTGTCAGTTTATGGACAGATATACAGGCACTCATTGAGGGGCAAGCATGTGCATGTGCATATAACCTCAAATTGCAGTGTTGTTTTGGATGGTTCTTGCCAGAGAGATGCTGCGCTTCTCCATACTTCAACTTTTTTTTGTGTGCTGCATTTTCAGCACACAAATAGAAATCCAGACCAACTCTAAATGTGTGAATATGTATAAAACATACAGGTCATGCACATACAATCCATAAAGCACAAGGCTCTAACATTGTTTCATCAGATCATTTTTCACGATAAGTAAAATTAGGGCAAAACCTCGATAATACGATAGAGATCTTAAATAACAGAGTTGAAAATCCTCAGCTGAAATTTGAGGTCAGATATCAAGAATTCAACTGAAGTGTATCAGCTCAAATAATCAAATAAAGATCAAACACAAAAAGCATAAGTGGCTCCTTCAAAAGCTTTAAAAATATTCTTTTGTTTTTGAGCAGTTAATATTTGCTCAAGCATTCCTAGGCTGGGACAAGCTGTAACAGTTACATCCACTTCAATGATTTCTTCATGTGTAGATAAATATAGAGGTGGACACGCTGACACAGATACTGTGACCTCCCAGAAGTTTACCTCAAAATGTGGAATGACAGATGAATTGCTTTTGATCTTAAGGCAAAGAAGTGAAATTATTTGCTATTTGGAGAGACTTTGACCGAGTTGCAGATAAAAAAAATGACGGAAATATACATTAACTATAAGAAGTATTCAGCCCCCCTTGGAAGTTTTCATGTTTTATTGTTTTACAACATTGAATCACTCTGGATTCTATTTGGCTTTTTTTTGATACAGATCAATAGGAAAAAATTTCTTCATGTCAGTGAAAACAGATCTCTACAAAATAATCTAAATTAATTATGTATATAAAACAGTTGATTGCATAATTACTCACCTCCTTCAAGTCAGTATTTAGTAGATGCACCTTTGGCAGCAATTACAGCCTTGAGTCTGTGGGGGATATGTCGCTATCAGCTTTGTACATCTGGACACTGCAATTTTTCCCCATTCTTCTTTAGAAAACTGCTCAAGTTCTGTCAGATTCCACGGGGATCATGAGTGAACAGCACTTTTCAAGTCCAGCCACAAATTCTCAATTGGACTGTGATCTGGAATCTAACTTGGTCCCTCCAGGACATTAACTTTGTTGTTCTTGTCATTTCTCTGTACAAACATTTGTAGCATTGGCATTATACTTGGGGTCATTGTCTTGCTGCTAAACGAATCTTCTCCCAACTTGCAGTTCTCTTGCAGACTGCATCAGGTTTTCCTCCAGGATTCCCCTGCATTTTGCTGCATTCATTTTACCCTCTACCTTCACAAGCCTTCCAGAGGCTGCTGCAGTGAAGCATCCAAACAGTATGATGCAGACACTACCAAGTTTCACAGTCGGGATGGCATGTTTTTGATGATGTGCGGTGATCGCTTATACCAAACATAGTGCTTAGTCTCCTGGCCAAAAAACTTAATTTTGCTTTCATCAGACTTTAGAACCTTCTTCCATCTGACTCCAGAGTCTCCCACAAGCCTTCTGGCAAACTCTGGCCAAGATTTCATGTGAGTTTTTTCCAACAGTGGCTTTCTCTTTGCCACTCTCCCATAAAGCTGTGACAGGTGAAGCACCCAGGCAACAGTTGTTATATGTACAGTCGGCCTCCCTCGCTAGACCCCTTCTTGCATGGTCACTCAGATTTTGAGGATTGTCTGCTCTAGGCAGATTTACAGCTGTGCTATATTCAGAATCAGGTTTATTATCACCGGCATGTGACGTAAAATTTGTTAACTAAGCAGCAGCAGTTCAATGCAATACATAATCTAACAGAGAGAAAAAAATAACAATAATAAATAAAATAAAAATAATAATAAATAAACAATTAAACAAATTACATTCTTTCCATTTCTTGACGATTGACTTAACTATACTCCAATGGATATTCAATGACTTGGAAATTTTCCTGTATCCATCTCCTGTCTTGTGCTTTTCAATAACCACTTCGCAGAGTTGCTTGGCATGTTCTTCTGTCTTTGTGGTGCAGCTTTTGCCAGGATACTGACTCACTAGCAGTTGGACCTTCCAGATACAGGCATTTTTTATTACAATCAATTGAAACATCTTGACTGCACATGATGATCTCCATTTAACTAATTAAGTGACTTCTAAAACTGATTGGCTACACCAGTGATGATTTGGTGTGTCATATTAAAGGGAGTGAAGGCTTATGCAATCAATTATTTTGTGTTTTATATTTGTAATTAATTTAGAACACTTTGTAGAAATCTGTTTTCATTTTGACACAAAAGAGTATTTTTCTGTTGATCAGTGTTTTTAAAAAAAGCCAAATTAAATCCACTAGATTCAATGTTGTAAAACAATAAAGCATGAAAACTTCCTGGGGGGGGCGGGGTGAATACTTTTTTGGGCACTGTATAATCCAGGATTTCATAATTGTACTGAGCAAACTTAACCAGATGTTAGCAAGTTATTAAATTTAGACAGCAGTGCAGAACATAGTGATTGGCTTGTCACTACTGGGCAGTCTGTGAGGGCATTAACCTCCACGTTGTGGACTGGGAGATGACACTGAGCTGTGGTCTCTGATGAGGTTGAGGTTGCTTATTTAATTAATTTTTAGGTTCATAAGTAGGAATGGTCTGCAAGATAGAGAGGGAAGTTAGGGCTCATGTTAGGGTTGAGAGACAGTCATGTGTGGGAGTTAGGCCAGAGTCTAGACCAGCAAAGTGTACATGGAATGAAGAACATCTGTGGTCAGATGTCAGGCCCACAGACCATTAAGGACAATGGCTGGAGGACATTCCTCCAAGCCACCACCCCTCCCAAGGTCAGTGAGTCTTTGGCAAGTTCCAGGATTAGAGTACCATGCATGAGAGCTGCTGATCCTCTAGCTATGTAAATAAGCAAGGCCATAGTTCAAAGCCTAGTGCTCGGGGTCCTGGACATCAGAGAACCTAAAGTTCAAGACCTGGAGTTCAGAGTCCTTATTCAATGTCCTCTTAGAGTCCAGGGGTCGATATTAAAGATTGAGCCCCAAAGGTTGGTTGAACTGTGCATACAGAAGTCAAGACCCAATGGCTGGAGTTCTAAAACCATAATAAACAGGAGCAAAATTAAGTCATTCCGCCCATCAAGTCTGTTCAACCATTCCTTCATGGTTGATTTTTATCCCTCAATACTCCATTCTCCTGCCTTCTCCCTGTAACCTGTAATGTGCTTACTTATCAAAAAAAAACTATCAACCTTCACTTTAAATACACCCAGTGACTTAGCCTCCACAGCTGTCTGTGGCAATGAATTCCACAGATTCAATGCCTTCTGACTAAAGGAAGTCTTCCTTATCTCTGTTCTAAAGGGATATCCTTCTATACCAGGCATGGGCAAACTTCGGCCTGGGGGCCATATGCGGCCGGTTAAGCTTTTTAATCCGGCCCGCAGAACTTGATGAAATTATATTAATAAACCTTGTTAACGTTTTTTCCCCGCAATTCTGGTGTTTTTCCAATAGATGACGCACTCTATATACATTGACCTTTGTTGAGGTGCAGCGTATTACTCCACTTTTGCGCTTTACTCTTTGTTCGGCTCGACCAATTTGTGTGAACAGGCATTCAGCGTAATGAACATCAACAAAGCCAGCCACAGATCCAAGGTAACTGACCAACACCTCAGATCCATCCTGAGAATCAGCACAACAAAACTAAATCCAGACTTTGATGCGCTGGCTAAAAAGGGAGACCAACAACATTGTTCCCACTGAAATTAAAAATAAGTTTCTTCGTTGTGTTATGTAAAAAATGCATTTGAAAATATTTTTTTCAATAAGCCTTACATGTTACATGTCATTTCTGTTAAGTGATGGACATGAGTAGTGCGCAGGTGCACGTACGTTCTCAAAATAAAAAATGCGCTCCAGATCAAATAACGCGCTCCGCATACTGGCGCGCTGTCACTGTTCTGTCATTGTGCTGGTCGTTGTTGAGTTTTGGCACAGGGGACAATTGAATAAGAAGGAGCAGGACAAGTAGACCTGCATCTCCTACTGTTTTTGAAATAAAGACAGTCAGGGGGAGAGTGATGATGATAATATCTTGAAGGATAACAGAATTTTCAGTGCTTTAAAATAATAACTGTTACTATTAAAAAAGCTGTATTTTCATTTAATTTTCAGTGTTTTAAAAGACATTTCAATAAATGGCTAAATACCATGGGACTTCAAAGACAGATATTTTGTTGTAATGCATTTGTTCATTTTCAATTGAAATTAAAGCACATGTTTTCTACATATCCCATGATATTTTATTTTCTCTTATGAGGTGTATTACCAAAACACTCCATCCATCTGCTCCTGGTCCGGCTCCCCTGTCAAATTTTAGAACCCTTTGTGGCCCACAAGTCAAGAAGTTTGCCCACCCCTGTTCTATACTGAGGTTGTGCTAGTCTAGTCCTAAGAATCCTAGTCTACCACTAGAGGAAACATCCTCTCCACATCCATTCTATATTTGATGAGTATCAATGATTTCACCTCTCATTCTCCTAATCTACTGCGAGTACAGGCCTAGAGACATCAAATGTTCCTTATCCATTAACCTTGTTATTCCTAGAATCATTCTCATGATCTCTTTTTGACCTTCTCCAATGCTAATGCATAAAGGGCCCAAAACTGCTCACAATTCGCCAGGTACAGTCTGGCCAATGCTTTATAAAGCCTCAGTGTTATGACCCTGATTTTATATTACAGTCCTCTCAAAATGAATGTTAACATTGCATCGATCCTTACCACAGACTCAAACTACAAGTCAACCTTTACAGAATCCTGCACGAGGACCCTCAAGTCCCTTTGCACCTCTGATTTCTGAATTTGCTCCCCATTTAGAAAGTAGTCTACACCTTTATTCCTTCTACTGAAGTGCATTACCATACACTGCAGACTCCCTACTTCCTCAACACTACCTGCCCTCTACCTATCATCGACTCATTTGCAAACATGGCGACAAAACCATCGATTCTATTATCCAAATCATTGACAAACACTGTGAAAAGAAGCAGTCCCAGCACTGCCTCTGCAGAACACCACTAGTCGCTGGCAGCCAAGTAAAAAAGGTCTGTATTTTTGCCACTATTTGCCTCTTGCCAGTCAGTCAATCTTCTATCTATGCCAGTACCTTTCCTGTAATACCATAGGCTCATTTCTTGTTTATCAGCACCTTGTCAAAGGCCTTCCGAAAATCTAAATAAACAAAATCCACTCACTTTGCCTATCTGGCCTGTTACTTCCAAAAGGAATTCCAACGTATTTGTCAGACAAGATTTTCTCTAAAGAAAACCATGCTGACTTTATCATATTTTATCATGTGGCTCCAAGTACCTCAAAGCCTGATCCTAAATAATGGACCCCAACGTCTAACAACCACAGACATCATACTAACTGGCCTATAATTTCCTGTCTTTTGCCTCACTCACATTTTAAAGTATGGAGTGATATTTACAATTCTCCAGACCTCTGGAACCATTCCAGAACCTAGTGATTCTTCAAAGATCACTACGAAAGCCTTCACTATCTCCTCATCTACCTCTTTCAGAACCCTGAGGTGTCATCCATTTTGTCCAGGTGATTTATCTACCTTCAGACCTTTCAGCTTCCCAAACACCTTCTCCTTCATAATAGAAACTACACTCACCACTGCTCCCTGACATTCTCAAATATCTGGCATACTGTTGGTACCTTCCATAATGAAGACTCCAAGCGCTCCAATTTCCTCCCAGAGTCCAAAGATGTACTGGTTGGTAGGTTAATTAGCCATTGTAAATTGCCCTGTGGTTAGGCTAGGATTAAATTGGGGGATTGTTCGGCAGCGTGGCTCGAAGGGTCAGAAGGGCCTATTTGCACTATACCTCAATAAATAAATAATAATAAAATACTTACTAAGTTAATCCACCATTTTTGTCCCTCATCTTTATCCCTAGCATCAGTTTCCTGCAGACTGATATCCACTCTCACCTCTTTTATCTTTCTATATCTGAAATATATACCTTCACATTTCATCTTTTCTTTGTTTACTTAGATGCATTCTGTTGGTTTTTAGAAAGCTTCCTAATCCTCTGCTTCCCTCTAATTTTTGTTATATGCCTGCTCTTATCTTTGACTTCCCTTGTCAACCATGGTTGTCTCATCTTCCCTTTAAAATATTTCTACTTTGGGAAGAATCTATTCTATGCCTTCTGAATTGTTCCCAGAAACTCCAGCCATTGCTGTTCTGTCTTCATCCCTGGTAGTGTCCCCTTCCAATCAACTTTGGCCAGTTCCTCTCAAAAGCCTCCGTAATGCCCTTTACTCCACAGTAATACTTTATTTTCTCCTCCTCAAACTGCACAGTAAATTCTATAATATTATGATCACTGCCTGAAGATAAGGGTTCCTTTACCTTAAGCTCTCTCATAGAATCTGATTCACTGCACAGCATCCAATCTGGAATTGGTTTTTACCTAGTGGGCTCAATCACAACTTGCTCAAAATGCTTCAAGATGGCAGCGCGACACAGTCTGCAGTGGCCTCTCCGGAGTTGATATCTGTTATTTGTCAAGCGGAGTGCCGTACACAATCCTAATCTGATGAAAAACGGATGTGGGAGCATGGAAGAACATCTGGAAATCTCCAGGAAGGCCTTCTTCATTGCTGTTGCTGCTGCTGTGAGGTCCGGGTCTCTGCTGTAAAGAACAGGCCCCCAGTCTTCGGGGTTGCATTGCCAGTGGCTGTTGGCGGGGCCATCTTAATACGCTCAACAGAGGATGGTGCTCAGAGAAGCTGTGCTGGAGCGGATGGTTGGAGGCTCGGAGGTTCGATGGACTCGGAGTCCACTGCGGTCAGGTCGCTTTCACTGTGTGCTGTGTCTGCGAGGCTGGGTCCGGTGGCGATTTCATTGTGCACTGCGTCTGCGAGGCTGAATCCAACGGTGCCGTGGAAGTCCATAGCAGGGGTATTCCCTTCTGCTGCCGGCGTAGGATGATGAGACTATCGGGAACCTGAGGACTTGTGGAAACTATGTGCTGGTTTCTTTCGAACTTTTAGTCTTTTAACATCTTTGGACTATTTTTACCGTGCCCATGGTCTGTTTTTGTTATCAAATTATGGTATTGTTTGCACTGTTATAACTATGTGGTTTTGTGCAGGTCTTGTAGCTTTAGTTTTTGGCCTTGTTTGTCTGGTGGGTTTGGAGCTCCTTTCCGGGGAACGCGCTAAGATGGTAGTGCGATATTAATACGCAGCAGCCTCTCCGGACTCTGGATTGGGGATCGCCAAACATTATGTAGATTTTCTGGTGTAGTCTGTTTTGTCGTGTGCTTTTGTGATAACATTCTGGAGGAACATTGTCTCATTTTTTAACTGCATTGCATTTGTGGTTTTAAATGACAGTAAACTGAATCTGAATCTAAAAGTAGCCATCTTGAGGGCATTTTACAGTTTCCTCCTCTTGGAATCCATCATCAACCTGATTTTGCCAATGTACCTGCATATTGAAGCTCAAAGATTCAAAGGTTGATTTATTATCAAAGTATACAACTGTAAACAACTTCTTCTCTGCGTAGCCATAAAACCAAGAAAAAAAAGAGAGGCAGCACAATCATCAACCCCCAACTCCCCCCTCCCCACACAAAAAAGTGAACAAAAACAGAACAGGCACATTGATTCTCAAATCCCTCCTCCACACAAAAAAAAATGGAACAGGCATATTGATCCCAAAACCCCTCCTCACACAAAAAGAAACAAGAAAGATCAGACAAAAAACACAGAATATAAAAAAAACTAAAGACTAAAAAAAGTCTAAAGTCCAAGTTCATATTCAAAATGCTGAAAACCTGGGTAGCATTCTTCAGACACAGTGGTAGCCTCTCCCCACTCCTGTAGCAGAGCGATCAAAATATCTGCAACTGGCATTCACCTTCCACACTTACCTCGATGTTTCAATTTCCCTCGTCACTTTAATCAGTGCAGAATGAAAGCTTTAATCGGTGAAATGGAGCCGAATATAACTCACGCCTGTATACTATGAGGTTTGTGCACACTGCTTCTGCCTTCTGGAATCCCAGGCAGAAGTACAGTGCAAGAATATATAAAGGAAACCCTTGCTATTGGTCTCATTCAGCCCCCCATCTCACCAGCTGGCACAGGCTTCTTCTTTGTAAAAAAAAGGATGGGGGCATGCAGCCACGTTTTGATTATAGAGGATTAAACTGCATTATAGTCAGGAATCGTTCCCCCTTGCCATTTATGAATACTGCCTTTGAGATTCTCCAAGGGGCAAGAGTATTCTCTAAGTTAGACCTGTGGAGTGTGCACAATCTGTTCTGTTTAAGGGAAGGTAAGAGCGAAAGACCGCATTCAATACACCAGTGGGGCACTATGAGTACCTGGGTGATGCCCTTCAGCCTTGTGAACACCCCAGCATTTTTTCAGGTTCTATGAACAATGAATACTGTCCATGAGTATATCTTTGTCTACTTGGATGACATCTTATTCTTCTCGAAGTCCATGGGGGAAGCATGTCATTCATGTCAGAGACATTTTAAAGACTATGGGCTTTCTGTCAAGTTGACTGTTTCATTTTCAGGTTTTCACCATCTCCCAGGGCAGTCTCAAGGTGGACCCCATGAAAACCCAGGCAGTCAGAGATTGGCCAAAACCCATCCAGGGCCAAACAAGTCCAATGATTCCCGCGGTTTGCTGTCTTTTACTGGAAGTTCATCAGGAACTTCAGCTCTGTGGCAGCTCCGCCGATGGCTCTAACTAAGAGAACCATGTGGAGGTTGCTTTTACAGAGCTTAAAAAACTGTTCACATCAGGTCCCATTTTGGTTTCACCTAACTTAGACCTTCCCTTCATCGTGGAGGTGGACACCTCGGATATCAGAGTGGGTGCAACATTATCAACGGTCACCTTCAGACAATAAACTGCACCCGTGTGCATTCTTCTCCAGGTGGCTATGCCCAGCAGAGGGGAACTATGAAATTGGGAATCAGGAGCTATTCGCAGATAAGTTGCCATTGGAGGAATGGTGAAAGGAGCTTGAGGGGCCAAGAACCCTTTTATTGTCTGGACAAATCGCAAGACCCTGGCTTATATTCAGGAGGCCAAGAGACTGATTTCCAGCCCCAGGTGGTCTCTTTTCCTCAACCATTTTAACTTTATCCTGTCCTATCAACCAGGGTCAAAGAATTGAAAACCAGATGCCTTGTCTCATCAGTTCAACAAATCTGAGGAGAGGAGTAACTTACCACCACATTTACCCAAACAAAGGTGATAGAGCCAATCAGTTGGGGAACTGATGAGCTTGTTCGCAATGCCCAGGCACAAGGGGAGATGCCCAAGGATGGTCCTCCATGTTGACTGTTTTTCCAAAGCTCCATCAGTTCACAAGTATTCCAGTGGGGACATTCAGCGAGAATGAGCACCCACCCAGAGATTGCAGGACCCTTGAGTTCATCAAGAAAAGGTATTGGTGACCTCAAATGGCATAAGAAGTTTGGCAATACATACTGACATGCAAGGTGTGCACTCAGAACAAGGAGCCCCATACCCAACTTCAAGAGTTCCTCCAACCTGTACCTGTTCCAGACAGACCATGGGCACACATCTCCATGGACTTTGTCATGGATCTTCCTCTTTCCAGGGGGAAGACCATCGCCATGGTAATTGTTGATCGATTTTCAAAAGCCTGCAGATTCATTGCCTTGGACCAACTACCATCTGCAGCAGAGATGACTGAAATTGTCCTGGATCAGGTCTTCAGACTCCAGAGTTTTCCGATGGACGTAGTCACAGATCGCGGTTCACAATTCACCTCACATTTCTGGAGAGCGTTTGGCAAGCTGATTGGGGCAATAGTGAGTCTTTCCCCTGGATTTCACCCACAGTCCAACAGCCACTTAGAGCAGGTGAGCCAAGAGTTGGAACATACACTAAGGTGCCTGGCCTCAAAGACTGGATGAGTTGAATGATCATTCCATGTAGGCAGTGGTCACCCTCAACACTTTATGGCATTTGGTACATGGGATATCCCCTTTTGAATGCCAATTTGGGTATTTTGTGATACTCTTTCCTTGAACAGGAGACCAAGGTTGTGGTTGCTGCACTGAAAATCTCATCTGACACTGCAAAGGGAAATTGACTAGGGCAAGGGAGATTTTGTTAGGCTTTACCCAGAAAGCTGAAATAAAGGCTAACTGAAAGAGACAACAGGGATCAGTTTTGCAGCCTGGGCAACGCAGCTGGCTATTGACTCAGGATTTGCTTGTCCAGGTGGTGGAAATTGGAGCCCAAGTTCATTGGACCCATCAAGGTTCTCAGGAAAGTAAATCTGATGGTTTACACATTGCAGCTACCCAAGACCCTCAAGATCAATCCCACTTTCCACATTTGCATATTTAAACCTGTGAACACCAGTCCTTTAGCTCCACCACCATCAGTCCCACCATCACCTAGGTTTGTTGGTGGGAAACAGGTTTTCACTGTGAGAAAAAAAAAATTGGATTCACGAGGTATTTGGTAGTTCCACATGGACTGGGAGGGATTTGAACCCGAGTAATGGTGCTGTGTTCCTGAAAGGGACATCTTGGATCTGGCTGTCATCCATGACTACCATCATTGCCTCTCCAAACAGCCAGATCAGTCAGGAGTCAGCTGTCGGGGAGGTCCTGTTATGGCATGCACCCAACCTTGTCAGCTTCTGGAGGTTAGACTTTCTAACTCTCTTTAAGCGTTCAGGACTGTCACGGTTATTGACAATCTCATTTTGGGCACCAAGAATTGAGTATTTAAAGAGCACCCAAAGGGAGCCTCAATGCTTAATCATAAGCCTAACTGGAGATATCATCTAGTGCTTAGTTTTTGCTCAGGTCTCGTTCCAGCTTTATATTGTGTCTTGATTCCAGCCTTAGATATTCCAGCATTTGGGTCCAAACCATCTTCGTCAAGGTCTCTTGTCACACAACCAACACAACCTAAAGACGTGCTGGGGCAGCCTGCAGGTGTTGGCCCCAGCACCAACATAGCATGCCCACAAAGCTCATCAGAACACCAAAGAACATAATACTAAACACAATAATCAACAAAGCAACAATAGGAAAAACAAGTCTCTTTCCTCCCTCCCACCCAACCATCCATGCAAATACCCCAACCTCCATCCACAGGACAAGCTACCTTCAGTCTTCAACTTGCAATGAGTTTGCAGATTTATAGACAGACCGTGGACTTGTAGACTCAAGGCTGGTGAGATGTGGGAACTCTGGGAAGCCTCCAGTCCCTCTGATAATTCCATCTGCACAATGCATAGAGCTGCGACTCCTTACAAACTGTGCTATGGAACGGGAGCTGCAGCTGGAACTTCAGATCATACGGGAAAATGAGAAGATAATAGGTAGAAGCTACAGGGTGGTATTCACCCCTAAGCTGCGGGAGGCAAGTAGCTGGGTGACTGTCAGAAAAGGGAAAGGGAATAGGAGGACAGAGGAGCAGACGAGGCATTCTGCCGATTTGAAACAGGCATCCAGATGGAATGCTGCCTCCCAGGTGCCAAGGTCAGGGACATCTTGGATTGGGTCCACAATATTCACAATGGGAAGGGTGAACACGATCCAGAAGTTGTGGTACATATTGATACCAGTGACATAGCTAGGAAAAGGGATGAGGTGCTGAGGAGAGAATATAAGGAAGTCAGTCAAAAGCTGAAAAGCAGGACCTCAGGGATAGTAATCTCTAGATTGCTACCTATGTCACTCGCCAGTGAGGGCAATAATAGGATGGTTTGGCAGATGAGTGTGTGGCTGAGGAGTCGCTGCAGGGGGCAGAGTTTCAGATTTCTGTATCATTGTGATACCTTCTATTGAAGGTATGACCTTCACAAAAAGGATGGTTTACACCTGAACTCGAGGGGGACCAATATCTTTGTGAGCAGGTTTGCTCGAGTTGTTGAGAGGTTAAACTAATTTAGCAGGTGGGTGCAGTGTGTAGTGAGTTTGAAGAAGGACCGACAGCTGATCTGGCAAAATTGCACTCAGTCAGATGGGTTGCATTGTGCCTTTAAACTAAATAATAGGTTCAACAGTTCAACCGTTTGGAAAAGAGACGATAAAGTGAAAGGAAAGCAAAGGGCAGCAGAGATTACAAAAGTCTCCAGAATAAATAGAAGTACAAAAAATTTTGAACAGGATAGGAATGTAATTCCTGTAAAATGGGGAAAAAAGAAAAGGGTGATAAAGGACTCGAGATGTTATACTTGAATGCATACAGTATACAGAATAAGGTAGATGATCTCATAGTGCAATTAGAAATTGGCAAGTATGATGTGGGCATCACTCAGACATGGCTGAAAGAAGATCATAATTCGGAGCTTGACATCAAAGAATACAAAGGACAGGCAGGTAGGTAGAGAGGGTGCGGTGGCTCTGTTGCTAAATCCATTCCTTAGAAAGAGATTACATAGGATCAGAAGATAGAGAATCCTTATGGGTAGAGTTAAGAAACAGTAAGAGTGAAAAGACCTTGGATGTGATTCTGGACCACATGGAGAACAAGTACCAGACAGAAAATCAATAGCACATTCACTGGGCGGTGTGGTGGAAGAATCGAGACTTTTCCCTTGCTGAAGTACTTTTCCAAGTCCTTGTACAATAGAAGGAGCTTCGACTGGCCTGGGTGTTATGAGTTCTTCTGAAACCTCCTTCTAGGACAACTCTTGAGGCTTAATGGGTGGCAGAGTGGTTCAATCAACCTCCAACTCTCCTCCCTTGGCTCACCAGGCTTCAGCATATCCTCTCAGGATGGCGACAAGGTGTTACTGATGGTCCTTGCGCCCCTGGGAACAGGCTCCAGGACTCTGCTTATAGGAGTCCTCCCTTTGGTCCATACCTTACACTGACATTTTTCCTCTTGCAATCCGTTAGTCTCAGGGTTATGCTGGGACAGCCAACGGTACTCAAGGATCAGGGTTATGAGTGGAGAGTCAATGATGTAGAAACTAATTTCTTCCACACGATCCCCTATCCTCATCTGCAAAAACACAATCTGTTGCTGGATCTGCCCGGAACCTAGTGGACGGCCATCCAAGACAGTTGTGGACATGGACTGGCTCAACTCTCACAGTGGTATGTTGAGGCAACAAGCAGTTCCCAAGTCCATAAAACTACCCGATGCCCCAGAGACCACGAAAGCCTTCACCTGCCTCAAGTTCTTACCTCGGATGAACTCCACCTTCTGCACAAAAGCAAAATCCATAGGATTGGGAGTAGTGGCTCCTACCATCACAGTCGCCCCAACACTGAATGGGCTTTGCAATTCTCCAGGCTATGGCTTTGGACATTCTGCCCGCAGGTGACCTGTCTCCCTGCAGTAAAAGCAGCAGCCTTGATTCCAGCGCCAGGACCTCTCAATGGCAGCCTCCTGTCACCGATCTGCATAGGCTTGACAGAGACCCGAGTAAGAGATGGTCCGAGATTGGGAGTTGGAACCATAATGGATTAAAGCTGGGGAAGTAGCCCTTTGGCCTCATAATGTAATCCCTCTGACAGACTATTTTTATGGCTGATGGACTGATCAATGAGGGCCTCTAAGTCCCCTTTTGGCTCTTCCAAGGTGAGGTCATCCTTTAATTCATCACGGAGTCCGTGACAGTACAGAGTATCCAAGGCTTTCCCATTCCAAAGCTCTCTTGCACAGAAGTTTAGAACTCAATACTGTAGTTGGCCATTGACCAACTTCCCTGAGGCGGCTTCATCAGAAAGTCCGAGGCTCTGTTTGTGATGGTGGGATGATAAAAATCTTCTCTCACGGTGGAAATGAATTCTTCCAAATGTGCACAAATCTCCACCCCTCGTTCCCAATTGATGGTGGTGCAGGCGAAGGCCATCCCAGTCAGGATGGAGATCAAGAAGGACACTTTTTTTTGCACTCCGAAAGGAACTGGGACAGCTGGAGTTCTAACACCAATGAGCATTGAGTGAGGAAGATGTGGCAAGAACACGTCTCTGTCGGATCTCTTCAGGGTTGGAAGATGTACTGGTTGCACAGAGCGACCGACAGCTTCACCCGAGTGACTCAGGCATCCTCCTTGTGATAGCTGGGATACGGCAGCCTGGAGGTCATGTACCTCCAGGTTCTGTCTGGCAATCCTCTCACTCTGGCTGGCCACAGTGGCCAAGAGACTCTGATACCCCTCTGGATTCATGTTGGCTCAATCATACTGTGATGAGAAACCTTGATGAGGATGGTTTGGACACAGGTGCTGGAGTATCTGAGGCTGGACATGGTATAAAGTCGGAATGAGAACTGAGCAAAAACCAAATGCAAGATGATATCTCAAGTTTGGCTCACAATTGAGCACTGAGGCTTCATTCAGGTGCTCTTTAAATATTCAGTTCTTGGTGCCAAAGACATAATGCCAACTGGCAGGATGGTCCTGAACCCTTAAAGGGGCTGCGCCAGCTAATCATACTCCGGAGAGTTAGAGCGTCTAACCGCCGGAAACGGGCACAGTTGGGCGCAAGTCATAACAGGTTGTTAACATAAACAACACATTTCACCATACATTCTGATATACATTTGATAAGTAAAATGAATTTGAGTCTGAATCAGAAGTTTAAAAAAAAACTAATTTTGAGGCACTGATTATTATTGGAAATATTTGTATATCCATCATACAATTGTGGCTATTTCAAATCCAACAAAGAAAGCTAACTTTTAAAGTATCGAATTAAAGGGATTTTATCCTTCCTTAAATGCAGTTGCTTTGAAATCGGTTTGTCCTGTAAACACATTTGCCCAATTTGAAGGTCTATGACTGAAAAATTCAGAAGCATATGGGGGCCAAGTTGTTGTACTTTTGAGAACACCTTGCGTTAGAAATGATTTTCCATTCCTTGGTTTGTAAGTCTGAAGCGTGCAAGGAAAGCCAGATAACTCCACGTATGGGGTTCAAGTTCACTAGACAGAGAGTCAGAGTGAGTCTCGTAGAGGGAAGTTCATGGACCAGTGGCAATGCATTGGTAGAGGTTAAAGTTGGTTTCCAAAGGTCATTGGGTTATGTGTGTTAGATGCTGGGAAGAATGGGAGGAATTGTGGATTGTGCTTCTCTGAGAGTCAGGATGGGAAGAGGTAAAAGATGTAGACTTGCTTTGGTACTTGATGATTATGATAACTCTTTGGAGTTGTGACCAGCATCAGCGAAAATTGGTAGTTAATAGTGAAAAAAATTGACTGTTCGGAAAGTCCCATTGGGTTAGATTCAGTAGGATTTGCATATCAGTGGGTGTAGGGGATGCAGGTTCAGTAAAGGAGAAAAAGGCACAAAGAATGGGAAGAGAATACTGCGAGCTGCCTTAATGACTGTCACCCAGTAGCACTCACATCGACTGTGATGAAATGCTTTGAGAGGTTAGTCAGGACTAGGCTGAACTCCTGCCTCAGCAAGGACCTGGACCCATTGCAATTTGCCTATCGCTACAACAGGTCAACAGCAGATGCAATCTCCATGGCTCTCCACACGGCTTTAGACCACCTAGACAATACAAACACCTACATCAGGATGTTCTTCATTGACTATAGCTCAGCATTTAATACCATCATTCCCACAATCCTAATTGAGAAGTTGCAGAACCTGGGCCTCTATACCTCCCTCTGCAACTGGATCTTTGACGTCCTAACCGGAAGACCACAGTCTGTGCGGATCGGTGATAACATATCCTTCTCGCTGACAATCAACACTGTGCGCAACTCAAGGGTGTGTGCTTAGCCCACTGCTCTATGCCTGTATGGCTAGGCATAGCTCAAACACCATCTATAAATTTGCTGATGATACAACCATTGTTGGTAGAATCTCAGGTGGTGACAAGAGGGCGTACAGAAGTGAGATATGCCAACTAGTAGAGTGGTGCCACAGCAACAACCTGGCACTCAATGTCAGTAAGACAAAAGAGCTGATTGTGGACTTCAGGAAGGGTAAGATGAAGGAACACATACCAATCCTCATAGGGGGATCAGAAGTGGAGAGAGTGAGCAGTTTATAGTTCCTGGGTGTCAAGATCGCTGAGGATCTAACCTGATCCCAATACATTGATGCAGTTATAAAGAAAGCAAGACATCTTCTATACTTTATTATGAATTTGAAGAAATTTGGCATGTCAACAAATACACTCAAAGGCTTCTATAGATGTGGAGGGCAATCTGACAGGCTGCATCACTGTCTGGTATGGGGGGAGGGTAACTGCACAGGACCAAAAGAAGCTGCAGAGGGTTATAAATCTAGTCAGCTCCATCTTGGGTACTAGCCTACAAAGTACCCAGGACATCTTCAGGGAGCGGTGTCTCAAAAAGGCGGCATCCATTATTTAGGACCCCTCCAGCATTCAGGGCATGCCCTTTTTTCATTGTTACCATCAAATAGGAGGTACAGAAGCCTGAAGGCACACACTCAGCAACTCAGGAACAGCTTCTTCCCCTCTGCCATCCAATTTCTAAATGGACATTGAACCCTTGGACACTACC
Organism: Hypanus sabinus; assembly: GCF_030144855.1. Classification (NCBI taxonomy): domain Eukaryota; kingdom Metazoa; phylum Chordata; class Chondrichthyes; order Myliobatiformes; family Dasyatidae; genus Hypanus; species Hypanus sabinus. The sequence continues at coordinate 67,763,909 of NC_082707.1, read as the reverse complement.
TCACATTTTTTAAATATACAGTATTTCTATTTTTGCACATTTTTTAATCTATTCAATACATATACTGTAATTGATCTACTTTTTTCTCTCTTCTATATTATCATGTATTGCATTGAACTGCTGCTGCTAAGTTAACAAATTTCACGTCACATGCCGGTGATAATAAACCTAATTCTGATTCTGGAACTTGGAACATGGGCACCAGAAGCAGATCTCCACAGAAAGTATAGAATCAACCTCTTGTAAGTATTATGAAAATATGCTTCTGGTGACTACCCCATGGACTGTTTGTATTACTCATGTGTTGGAAAGTGTGCAGTGGCATCCATTTGGTGGTTGCTTTCCAAGGAATGCCACCATTTGCCTGGAATCTCAATGCATCAGAACCAGGATCTACTCATACCAAGGCCTCAATTTTCAGCAGTGTTTCTTGCTTTATAGGAGCTACTTTCCTGAACATCGAACTAAACAGATTCTACTTGCCCAGGCTCTGTTGTTATCAGTCATCCTAGACCCTCTTCATTAGATTTACACACACTGTATTGCTTCAAGAATTGATTGATTGGAAAGTAATGAGGCAGCATGTGGGGCAGACACAGACTGATGGCAGAACTACAAATAATACAATAGGATTCATTCCGACCCTCCCTCCACATCTTACTGAGCCTCCCCATATGATTCCTGTTAGTCAAAGACTACATGTTGATATAATATACAGATTTTTCATGTAAAATAAGAGGTCAATTTTTTTGTTTTTCCACTTTTCTTCTTCCTTGACTGCACTGATTCATACAGTTCTGGACATTCAGTTTAAGCTTGCTTCACTTCATTTACCCATGAATGTTCTGAGAAGTATTTGCCCAAACTACTGAACAGCAGGAGTGATTACATCCCATCGTCAGTCAACATTTCCTTTTCTGTGCTTTCCAAGGGGATAACTGGGTTTGTAACGTGTCAGGAACACTACTGCCAGTCCCCACCCTCCTCTCCACCACACTACTATTATTTCCTGAGAAGTGCCAAGGTCAATTATACAGCTTCTTCTATTACTAAAACCAAAATAAGCCAATCCAAATTTCATGTACCTCATACTGGATTTGTCTTTGGTTTGGGGGCACTGGAGTTGTTACCAGCTGAGCCACTTTTAAACTATCAGTCTTGAGAGTCTGTAACATTTCTCTTAATGCCTCAGACATTCAGGTCTAATTACCCTGTTTTCCACAAAGGCATCTTTCAACACACCCCACTCAACCCATTCCCACACACTGCAAGCATCAACATATCTGAAATCTTTAACTGGTTCCACAGGGTTTTCAAAACAAAAGCCTTTAATCCACATTTTGCATATAATACAGATTCTATCATGTACATCTTGGATCTTATATAATAGGATCTTATATTTAATTGGCTATTGTTGTCAGGGGCCTCCCACTCAAAACTGGAGCAAAGGCCTTCACTTCACATTGATTTAACCTATCATTTTTAAGTATTAAAGAATTTCCAAATCATTGACTCGTGCGGCATATTAATTGCCTTGTGAAAGCAATGCCTTTGAAACGTTTGAGTACAAGCTTTTCAAAGATTAGTTCTTGCAAGAGACATTCAAGTCTCAGCTGGTGAAGTACTTCAGCTGAATTGTACACCATGCTGCTACTTGGAGTGATTAGAAACCAACTTCTTTTAGAATCTGACATCTGGTTCACATTACCTTGTGTGTGCAAGATTGTGCTGAATGATTGTTCTAATCACTTTACACAATATACCATCCTTAGCAGGATTGAGTCTCAAGCTGGTTTGTCATGTGCTAATATCATCATGGTTTACCCTCAGTGATACGCAATTTGCCTTTCGAGTGAAAGGCTACAGTCAGCAGTGCTGATGAGTACCTTAAAAATATAAAAGCAGTTTTTAACTGAAGTAATATCTATCTCAGTAATGCTGCCTTTAAATTTCTTTCAAAGAGGTTCCAATATAAGCTTCTGACATGTTGCCAAAATTCTTTTTTGTTACCTCCGTGCTTGAATATTCAGTTCCAAAAATAATAAACTTACAGTACAATGGTGGGGAACACAGGTTTTCATGTAGGAATGAGGGATTTGGCAAGGATTTGATAAATGGGTGGAGGAGAGTGATGTATTTTGAAACAGAATTTTCCCCCAAAGGAACAATTGACAAAACTGCCACTTTTTCCCATACACTAAGTGGAAAAAGGGTTCAAAAAGCAAACAACTGATACATTCCCACTGCTGCCTGCCTTCTCTGCTTCGTTCCATTTAGCGTTACACTTTTGTTGTCATTCTGAACTCATTTTAACTTTTTTTGCCATCTTTTCCAAGTGCCAATGTTCAGCAGATTACATAACATCACCTTCTGTCATATCTCTTATTCTAAACCTTGCTAATCTCCTTGGCTGTGATTGGAAATTTATTACTGCCAAAAAAACAATCTTCTGACTTTAACTTGAACTCATTTCCAGTTTCTCAAGGCAGGATACGGTTAGTGTTACTTTACATCAGCTGCTCTGAACTATTTTAAACACACACACAATCAGGTTTCTACCTGTAGGGACATTAATGATCTCAAGAACAACTTATTTTACTGTTGAACATTCTAAAATAGATTGGACAATTTTCAGCTACACAGAACTTCATATTTACTACTAGAGGAACAGACTGGCAATCAAATTAAACTTGATGACATTCCTTTTCATTTTGAAGTGATTCTGGTTATTGGAATAAATAAATTCAGTTCCGTTGCTCTACCCTTATCCTTCGCTGAACTTGCACACAATGGCATATTTGACAATAATAATGTCAGGTTTTTCCCCCAATGGACAAACTCTGTAAAGTGGCTAAATAACAAGAGTAACACACACAAAATGCTGGAGGGTGTCAGCAGATCAGGCAGCATCTGTAGAAAGGAACAAAGCAGGGACATTTCAGACTGAGACTGTTCATCAGGACAAAATAACAGCAAAATATGTGATTCATTATTTTTCTTTCTTGTGCTAGCATTGGCATAGGACTCAGTTCCACAGAACTCCCTCCCATCAGTATTTGCTCCAAAGATTCTGATTTTCTTAAGTAACTGCCAGTTTGAAGGAACGCCACATTAAGACTAGTACTTAAGCACTCATGTTATTCACATGTGTGTATTTCCAACAAAGTCATGACTTAGCGATGATAAGTAGGAACCCTATTTGATTTTCACCTCCAGATTGTGCGTTATAATTGTCATAGAGTCAAGCTATCATAGATCACTACAGCACAGCAACAGGCCCTTTTGGCCCTTCAAGTCAGTGCTGAACCTTTAATCTAACTAGTCCCATCAACCTGCACCCAGGCGCAAGCCTTCCATTCCTCTCCCATCCAAGTACCTATCCAAATTTCTCTTAAATGTTGAAGTCAATCCTGGCATCTGCCATTTGCGCTAGCAATTTGTTCCACACTCTCACCACCCTCTGAACGTAGAGGTTCCCCCTCATATTCCCCTTAAACATTTTATCTTTCACTCTTAACCCATTACCTCTAGTTGTAGTTTCACCCAAGCTCAGTGGAAAAAGGCCTACTTGCATTTACCCCATCTATACCCCTAACAATTTTGTACACTGTACTTCTATCAAATCTACCTTCAACCTTTCATGTTCCAAGGAAAAAGTTGTAATCTATTCCACCTTTCCCTATAACTCAGATTCTCAAGTCCCAGCAACATCCTTGTAAATTTTCCCTGCACTCTTCCAATCTTACTTACATCTTTCCTTTATTAAGTAGGTGGCCAAAATGGGACACAATACTCAAAATTAGTCTTATACAATTTCAACAAAACTTCCCAATTGCTGTACTCAATATATTGATTTATGAAGGTCGATGTACTAAAGTAACTTCCTTTAGCACTCTATCTGTGTATACTTACAAGGAATTGTAGGTCTGTATTCCCTGATCCTTCTGCTCTATAGCACTCCTCAGTGGCATACCACTCACAGTGTAAAACCTTCCATGGTTGGTCCTCCCAAAGTGCAACACGTCACACCTGCCTGCATTATGTTCCACCTGCCGTTTTTCTGCCCATTCTTCAGGCTGGTCCAGGTCACGCTGCAAGGTTTGATGGTCTTCCTTGGTGTTCACTACACCCCCAATCTTGGTGTCATCCTCAAATTTTCTGTCCATTTTACCGCATTATCATCCAGATCATTGATGTAGATGAGAAACAACAATAGACCCAGCACTGATCCCTGCAACACTCCACTAGTCACGAGACTTCAGTCAATAAGGCAACCATTTACATCCACTCTCTAGCTTCTCCCACAATGCCAATGTCTAATCCAATTTACTAACCTCATATTGAATGCCAAGCAACTGAACCTTCTTGACCCATCTCCTGTGGGGGACTTTGTCAAAGACATTGCTAAAGTCCACATAGGCAACATCCACTGCCTGGCCTTCATCAATTTTCCAGGCAACTTACTTGAAAGAATTTTTACAATTGGTTAGACATGACTTACCAGGCACAAAGCCATGTTGACTATTTGTGATCTGTGTGGGGTGAATGATCTCTCTGCTGCATTATCTTGTATACATAGGCTCTGTGTCCATCTCCTGAGTAAGTACACATGCAAGAGATTGGTTTAAGATCTCTCCCATCTCTTTTGGCTCCACGCATAGAATATCACTCTATAGTATTCAGAGGACCAATTTTGTCCCTGGCTATCCTTTTCTTCTTAATATGTCTGTAAAAGCCCATAATTCTCCTTCACCTTGTCTGCTTGAGCAACCTCATGTCTTCTTTTAGCCCTCCTCATTTCCTTCTTAAGTGTTCCTTTGCATTTCTTATACTCCTCAAGTACCTCATTTGTTCTTCCCTGCCTATACCTGCTACACCACTTCTTCTTTTTCTTGATCAGGAAGTAAATATCTCTTGAAAATTAAGGTTTCCTTATTTGATTAACCTTGCTTTTTATTCTGACAGGAACATACAAGTCCCGTACTTTCAAAATATCACTTTTGAAGGCCTCCCACTTATGAAATACACCTTTGCCAGAAAACGAACTATGCCAATTCACATTTGTTAGATCCTTTCTGATACCATAAACCATGGCTTTTCTCCAATTTAAAATCTCAACCTGAGGACCAGACCTATCCTTTTGCATAATTGCCTTGGAGATAATGACATCATGATCACTTATTGCAAAATTCTTTGACTACACCAAATTCTGTCACTTGCCAAATCTTGTTCCCTAATACGAGATCTATTTGAGACTTTTATGTTCTGAAAAAGGAAACATTCCTGTATACATTTGATAAACTCTATCCCATCCAGCCCTCTTGCAATATAGGAGTCCCAGTCAAATCACCTACTATCACAACCTTATGTTTCTTGCAACAGTCTGCAATCTCTCGACAAATTTGTTCCTCTCAATCCTGCAGACTGTTGGATGGTCTATAATATAATCCCATTAATGTGGTCAAGCCTTTCTTATTCCTCAGCTTTTCCCATAAATCCTCAGTAGACAAGCTCACTAGTCTGTGCAGACCGAGCACTTCCATGACATTTTCCTTGACTCGTAATGCCACCCCTCCCCATTTAATCCCTCCCACTCTATCATGTCTAAAACAACAATACCCTGGAATATTGAGCTGCTGAGATGTTTGACTGGTAGGGATTGGGGAGCAAGTTGTTCAGCATTAAAGAGAATGTATGTGGCTTTAGTAAGATCTGTGTTGGACTATGGAGGTGTAGCGTATGGATCAGCAGCCAGGTCTCTTATAAGGAAACTGGATGTGATTCAGGCTCAGGTTTTGAGAGAGTGCAGCGGGGCTTTTAAAACATCACCAGTATCAGCCCTGCAGTTAGAAATGGGAATAGTGCCTTTGGAATTAAGAAGGATGCAATTGGTGGCAAACTACTGGGTTAATTTGCAGGGACACAATGATTCTCACCCTGCTAAAGGAGTGTTGCAGGAGTCCTGGGAAAATGGGAGGTTTCAGAGGGAAAACTTTAGTTGGGTGGGGAATGATATTGCTAGATCATGTGGAGTGTTTGATCTAAGGATAAGTCCTTCGGTAGTTTATCCGGTTGTAGCTCCATGGAAGCTGGTATGGTCTGACGTAGACTGGCATTTGTTAGAGGTAAAAAGGAAAGTATAAAACTGATTTGATAAGTGCATTTAACTGTCATGTGATGGAAAAGTATAGTGATTATGCTCAGGTCTATACAGTGGTGCTAAGGAACCTGAGACAGGAGTGACAGGGTTTGGGGTGGCTATACCAGCAAAAGCAATTGCAATCAGCAGAAGAACAGCTGATAAGTTAGCGGTGTATACAGTGGAGATGCTGGCAGTGTTGGTTGCGTTGTGTTGGGTGGAGAAAGCTAGACTAGTCAAAGTGTTGATATGCTCAGATTCATCTTCAGTTCTAGCAAGTCTAAGGTCTTCTCACTCAAACAGCCAGCAAGATGTACTTCATGAAGTCCTTCAGTCAGTCACAAGAGTTGCAAATCAGAGAGGTCAGGTTAAACTTCTATGGGTTCCAGCTCATGTAGGGGTGAAGGGCAATGAAAGGGTGGATGAGTTGGCAAAGAGGGCAATAAAGAAAGAAAATATAGAAATACACATTAGTATCAGTAAAGCAAAGGTTAAGTGTGTAATCTGGGAAAAAATTAACCAAATGTGGCAAGAAAGATGGGACAGGGAGGGGAACGGGAGGCATTTATATCACATACAAAAAAGTGTTGCAGGTACTAGGGTGGGAAGTAGATACAGAAAAAAGAAATTGTGTGGACTAGGTTAAGGCTGGGGCACTGTGCACTAAACCAAACATTGAAATTGAGAGGGAAACACCAGACAGGATTGTGTGCGGAATGTCAGGAAGAGGAGTCAATAGAACATGTAGTTCTGAGTTGCAGGAAGTATGGGATACAGAGAGAGATGATGAGAATTAATCTAAGGGAATTGGGGGTGCAGGAATTCACATTAAAAGGGTTGCTGGGCATGGGTGAGAGAACACAGGTCAGGGTATTTTTAGCTTTCTTAAGGGGTACAGGGATTTTTTATAGGATATGATGGATAAACAGAAATAGGGTACTAGGATGGGGAGGATAAAGTGTAGGTTAGGGTATGTGTGGGTGAGCGATTGGGTGAAGGGATTTAGAATGTGAGTCCATCACATACTCCGGATCAGAAGGAGGCGGTAATGCACCATTAAGCTGGGTGCCAAAGTCTTACTAACAGCTATAAATAATATCATCATCATTCCATGTGCTGATCTATGCCCTGAGCTCATCCACCTTTCCTACAATACTCCTTGCACTGAAATATACACAGCTCAGGATATTAGTCCCCACTATGCTCAATCTTATGATTCCTGACTTGGTATGTAGCTTAACAACATCTTTCTCCGCAACCACTCCACTATCTGTGCCAGCACTCTGGTTCCCATCTCCCTACAACTATAGTTTAAACACCACCACAACCCCCCACCCCACCCCTTCTGCAGCATTAGCAAACCTTCCCGTTCTGCTCATTTAGAAAATCCTGATCTTGGATTATTTCCATCTGTGTCGGTTAAAGTTTCCAGGTTCTAATTGTCAATTAATTGTTTGCTATTTAAGAAATCTGCAAGTATTTTCACATTTGAGGTTCATAATATGTGTAAAGGGTCACAAAAAAAAGGCCTGTCAATGTTAAATACATACCACTTTCTTTTTAAAACAATCAGGAATATTACATCTACAAAGTTTATAATGTTTAAAGAACTATTTAGTTCCAGTTCTCATTACTGATGTCAGTTTTTATGAATAAAATAATTGAAATTATTTAAAGAAAGTTATAATTTATCATGATGTTGAGTGAGCACACAATTTGGCACTATTGTTTCCATATACCCTATCTCTAACAAAGGAAAAGTCACTGGACTGTCATATAACTTGTTTCTTCCCTTTAATTCCTTAATAATATAAGGAGGATTACTTAAAAAGGCAGCCTGTTTCTTAAGATTAAGAGAATAGGATTTTTTCTTTCATTGAGATCAAAGATTCGATACTTAAAGAAGGTAAAGATTTGTTTTAACTAAGCATGACCTAGGATTAATGGGAGAACTTTAGAGCACAGGATATTTTTTGTTGTAAATCTGCCAATGTAGGAGCCGGATTTAATCAGTTGAGCAGGAATTTTAGGGTTAGGTCAGTATGATCAGAATCATTGTGCCATTAGCGTAGTAGATGTATAAATAAGCCTGACTGAGCTGGTTTCAAAATTTCCTGGAAATTCCCAGCACAATTGCAGTGTAAGAGAGAATGCATGTCATTTCCTCTCCAGGATGCATTATTGTAATTAAGCAGTCATTGCAGTATTTACACCATTTTGGTCTGGGAGAGAGGATGGGGATTATACAGTAGTTAAAAACCACCGATCTGTGAAAGAGGTCATTGCCTAGCCTAGTCAGAATAGATACCTCTGATCTGTGAAAGAGGTCCATGCCTAGCCTAGTTGGAATAGATATCTATATCTTGCCCTCGGGGGTACTGAACAATTGTTTGACTTATCAGTAACAGTTTACAGCAGTCACACAAGATAACATCTTAACCAGCAATTTAGCAGAGTAAGAAAAGGAACTAATGAACTAATTATCTTCCTTCAGTCTTTCAATCAGATGTCAATTGATAGGGAATTGATGTCATTACAAGGGGCTTCTAAATGCAGATCAGAACTGTTTCACACATAGTACCCTATCATCCCCAAAAGTAAACAAGCTTCTACAATAATTTAGGGTGTATGATGATTATATAATCACATTTGATTTATTAGAATTCTAGTAACTTGAAGGTATTGCATCAAGAACATGCTTAAAGGTAAAGATAATTCCTTTACAAGTGAGGCATAAAATCATCAACAGCAATTTTAGTCTCCAAAAGAAGAATACAAAATGTATGAACTTAAACAAATATAGTGACAGATATTAATGTTTAGAGAAAGAAGGGAAATTATGATAGCATCTTGTATTTATATTATCTTCTATTTTTATTCCAATCTTCACTGATGCCTGGATCACATCTTAAGCTGCAAACTTGTGAATTTCATGCTGTGCCCTGAATACTTTGTAGACAGACTTTTCATTATGCCTGAATTATTTTCTGTGCTCCAGCCCTCCTGAAACTGCAAACTATAAATCATGGTTCTGCACTTTCCACATGACAAGCAGTCCAGCTGCTAATAGAGCACATTTAATGAAAAAAACCTTCAATTCATGTTAATGCCATATCTTTAGATAAATCTGAAATATACTCCTTTATTCTATTTTTAAAGGTATATGGGATCACTTAAAATATTAATATTATACTTAAAATAGTACAGAAATATTATCTACATCAGACATTATTGTGGCAAAAATATACATTGTTTTTGTACCATAATAACTTGGATTATCACATTTTTAAGGTAGAAGTTGGTCAGAGAGAAGTGCATGTTGAGCCAAATGCACAGTAATTCTTAATGAGTTTACGAAGTGGAGCAAGCATTTGAAGGAGCAGTGGAAATCAAATCCCTGAGAACAAGGCCTCAGCAGTTGAACATATAGCGGTCAGTACTGGGGCCAGGCTGAGAGTTATACAGAAGGCCAGTTTATAAGGCTGTGGGGGTGGAAAGAACTGGAGTGGTAAGAAATGTAAGACCATTAAAGGATTTATCCTTGTGAGGGAGAATGTGGAACCTAATCAATGAATTAATTTAACTCATGGCAAAGAAGGAAGACCTTCAAACTATTGTGTACACACCAGCCAAAAAAGAACCACTACATATCAAGAATAGCCTAGCTCCTTGTCCATAGGGTAGAGCACATCAAATGATCAACTGTCTCCTCCACCACCTTTCTGCAAGGTTTCAGGCTCGCTGGCTGAAATTTACCTCAGTCCTCCTCTAATCCTTTTGCTGTAAATTTAGGCCATCTAGTTATATAATTAAATAATCTGTATCAGGTTTAACGTCACTGGCATGTATCATGAAATTTGTTGTTTTGTGGCAGCAGTACATTGCAATACATAATTTACTAACTATAAAACACAAATAAGAAATATATATATATACACATATATAATTAAATTTTAAAAATAGTGTGCTACTATTCATGAGTTCATTGTCTATTCAGAAATCTGATGGCAGAGGGAAAGAAGCTGTTAAAATGTTGAGCGTGTGTCTTCAGGTTCCTGCACTTCCTCTTTGATAGTAGCAATGAGAAGAGGGATGTCCTGGGATGCCCTAATGATAAATGCCGCCTTCTTGAGGCATCACCTTTTGAAGGTATCCTCAATGCTGAGGATTCTACTGCCGATGATGTTTACATATTTCTACAGCATTACCTGACGCTGGGCAATGGCTCCTTCAAACCGAATGGTGAGGCAACTAGATAGAATGCTCTCCTGTAAAAATTTGAGAGAGTCTTTGGTGACATTTCAAATCTCCTCAAACTCCTAATGAAATATAGCCACTGTTGTACCTTCTTTGTAATTGCATCAATCTGCTGGGCCCAGGATAGATCCTCGGAGATGCGCACACCTAAGAGCTTGAAACTGCTCACCCTTTCCACTGCTGATCCCTCAGTGAGGACTGGCATGTGTTCCTAAAGTCCACAACCAATTCCTTGGTCTTACTGAAACTGAGTGCCAGGTTGTTGTTTCAACACCACTCAGCCAGTTGATCTATCTCACTCCTGTATGCCTGCTCATCCCCATTATGAAATTCTGCCAACAATAATTATGTCATCAGCAAAGTTATAGGTAGCATTTGAACTGTGCCTAGCCACTTAGTAATGGGTGTAGAGAGAGCAGATCAGTGGGTATAGCACGCATCTTGAGATATCCCAATGTTGATGGTCAGCGAGGAATGTTTGTACTTTTCTTAACTTGGTCTTTCTTAAATTCTCAAAACTTTACATGCTTCAGTCAAATTTCCCTCACATTCACACTCAGAACATTATAACCAAGCATTTCCAGCCATGCCAACAGTCTCATAAATCTTTTTGTGTCTGTGTAATTTTGGATAGTTTTACATCCTTCTTCCTTTGTGGTGGTTCTGGAGGTTAGTTGGCATCCGTCTGCCCCGAAGGACAATGGATCATCACCATCACAAGCCTGGGTGGAAGGTATGGAGATCCTGAGATAGGATGTCAAGATCCCATTCTTGGCCTCACTAGTGTAGTCCAAAGGAAAGCTTATGAAGCAATACATTTGGCACCAGCTTGGCTGCAGGAGCTGCCAGAAGGATGTTCAGTGACATTCAGCCACTTTTGGGGCTCCACTCCAGTTTTCCTGTCTGGGTTTACTCCCATAGCCTTTGTCTCTCCTGTGGCTGCCCACAAGGCAGTGTGGCTATTTACCCATAGCTGCAGATCTGGTTCATGAGCAAAATTGTGTGTCCATGTGCCAGTAGACCTGTGTGCTACGTGTGTAAGGACCAGGCCTCCTCCCACGTCCTCTATAGTTCAACCTGAGTCCGAAAGGAGTTCAGTTTCCATGTGTCACCAGCGAGGTGGGACAACATGGGGCTTGCTGTTGGAGAGGCGACATACTGACAGGAAGAAACTTAAACATTCTGCTCTCCTTTTTTGCGAGACTCCTGGCCAGGAGTGGAAGCTGAAAGTGAGAGCGACAAGCACTACCCACTACACTACCACACTAGATGTGTCACAACAACCATTTTGACACCTATGTGGTAACCATAACTATATTCACCACTTCAGCAGTGATCTGCCTCATGTTGTATTCTATCTACCATCTTTATCATCCTATCTCCATGCCCTGCTTCCTTTGAAAATCAGTGGACATGCACCCAAAACTCTTCTGTTCTATTTATCATCTCAGTGACTTCTCAGCTCGTTGCCCATTCCATTTCCTTGCCTGGCCTCCATGAAACCACTACTTCTATAGATTAAACCTATGTTCTACTTGTTCAACTCTCGCCAATCCACGTATACCTTTAATTTGTGAAGTAGAAACTGTTGCAATGAGGGAGTGAAATTTTGATAGCAGCATTCTCGATGGGGGAACACAGTAGATGCTCCTCAGGTGAAATTTTGAATAGCTGTATCTTGTTGTGCCACTTCCACAGATGAGTGTTTCTTCAATGTGTGGGCTGCAGCAGTAGTAGGGTGGAAAACATAATGGAGGAAGAAATATTTATGGAAACAGGAATGTAAGATGCAAACATCATTCAGGTTTGAATATGATGCTGAGATAGTGAGCAATTAGATTCACCTGAAACTGAAACAGTGCCACAGCAGTAAGGAAAGATTTCTATAGATGCTGCCTGACCTGTTGAGTTCCTACACATTTTGTTTTTGTTGTATCTCCTGATAAAGAAAGATTTCTTTTATCTTCTCATAGTGTAATTTATGATCATTGCAGCACATCCCACTTCAGATTTTGATCTTTTGTTTGACGTTACAGAGTGAACACAGAGGTCTATGGATTGATGGAGTGGTAGTGTTGAGTGTCATCAACATACACATGAAAGCTAACCCATTTCCTGGCATAGTGCAAATTTTGGGAATCATCTAGCTGAGAGATAGTTTTAGCTCTGTCAGCTGCATTTTCAGATGAGACATGAAGAGCTCAATGCCCACTTTACAAACTTCACAAAAGTCTCAGCTGCCACTTCAGTTCAGTAGATCTGGAAGATCCAGCTGTATTAACTGTCCTTTGGCTAATAGATGATTTCTTCACTAACATGATGCGCTTTGTGGAGTTTGTTAAGCTGGCATGAGGGGAGAGGGGAAAAAAGAGTGAAGAAAGAAATGGAATTAGGAGTAGTTAGGCATATAGGAGCAGTTTGGTACATACCTGGCGATGAGTTTGGCTTTTTCAGCAAAGGGAGGAGAACAGTAGAGGTGGCCAAATGATGGTTTCAGTCCTAACAGCAAAGCTATCCATATGCATATTGTGGAAAAAGAAAGCAGAAGAGCTGAGAAAGAAGGGTTTAGGATCTTGATACTATTGAAGTAAGAAAGTCATGGGAATTTGATCCTAGAATGATGGACAGTTAGGCTGAACTGAAGTGATAGCTGAGACTTTTGTGAAGTTTATGACTTATTAATTCATTGGATCTTGTGATGTATTACAGAAATTTTAAAAAAGCACAAGATACATTTACTTAGCACATCAAAGAAGGAGGCTATTCAGCCCATTAGGTCCATGCCAGTTCCTAACAGAAAAGTGCCAACAATCCCATTCCCTTCATTTTCTCTCTGACTTAATCTCAATTTCCCTTACCATGTATACTTATAGTAAGATTCAATTTAAAGTAGCCACTAACCCATCAAATATCTGAGGAAAGTGGAGGAAATACACGTGGCCACAAGGAGAATGTGCAAACTCCACACAGACAGACCTGGGGTCAGGATTAAATCCCTGTTTTGGATCTGTGAGTCCATGGAGCAATTCATCTTCATTACCCACACAAGTTGTTGCCGTTGGACTCAGAGATGATAATCTTGATGTGGGACAGTCTAACATTTTAACCTTCTTCCAGCCTTTTTCTTCCTTATCCCTTAAATTCAAGAAAATAATGGGTAAAATTTATTTCTTATCAACACTGATCTATCAGCCGCAAGCAACTCCATACAGTTCTTTTTTCTGAATCAGCATTTATCTAGTGCATATTTTGCTGAAGATTTTTGTGCATAAAATAACTGATTTGCATGTAACTTTATTTATAACAAGGACTTTTATCATTACAGATAGTTACATTAAAATGGAAACCAAATGAATCCTGTTCTTGGGACTGAGCCATCTAAGATGTTCTTGAGATTGAACCATCTTCACATTTACTTTACAATGTCGAGTAATATGCAAATGAAAACCCTGTGTGAATATTTTCAGAACTATCTAATCTTCAATCAAATGAGATGTTACTGTGGAAAACATTTAAGCTCTTACAATTGATTACAGATAATGATTAACTTGCTTAAAGGTCACCTACACCAATTTGCCATAAAGCATTTGTAATGAAATCCCCGAGGCTGCTTTCTCAATCTATGCTACCTGTCCATTCCACACTTTGGCACTATTTATCACTCATTACATAATTAATCTCACAGATTACAGGAGGACTTAATCACTGATTGGAGTCGGTTCCTATAATTGAAGTTCTAAGGAATGAGAAGCTGATTCTTTTTGTACCCAATGAGAATATCAGTCTTTCTTTGTCTGTGAGTTTAGATGGATTGATATACGAAAACCCTTCAGATATTACCTGTGATTTATTCAGTGAGGCACTGTAGAACAGGCCTTTCTGGCATTTCGAGCCACACCATCCACTGATTTAACCCTAGTTTAATCAGAGGACAATTTACAATGACCAATTAGCCTGCTAACCAGTACATCTTTAGACTGTAAGAGGAAATCGGAGCACCCAGAGGAAATCAATGCACACTTAAGAAGGAATGTACTAACTTGCTTACAGAGGACACTAGAATTGAACTCCAAACTCCAACACCCCAAGTGGTAATAGCATTGCTCTAACTGCTACACTACCATGGTGCCCCAATTGTTTCCATCTCCCATACCAGAGGTAGGAATGAACTTGTTAAGTAATGCTTGCTAAAATAGATTGAGTTAATGTTGCTTTACGGTTAAGGCAGCTATATGATTTTCAATTTTGTGGACCCATGCCTTCTGTGGTGCAGGATTTCCTACTGAAGGACACAATGACTGAACCTCAACAAAGATTTAATGGGAAAATGACCTGCAATGGACACTGATTGGCTAGAACGTATGATTAAAAGAAACATCTATTTGTTCACAGAATGTATACAAAGGGAAACTATTGTCATGCTGATATAATGTAAATGAGATGACTCTTTCTCTCACCCTCTCTCTCTCTCTTGCTCTTGCTCTCTCTCTCTCCCTCCATCTGTTTCCTTTTCTTTCTCTCTTTTCATCTTCAGAGTTGAGAGGCAAAAAAGGTGCACACAAAGAGAGATTAGCGGTCCGAAGGTGTTGGATTAAAGGTAGGGATAGTGGAGTGCCTGTACAGACTTTGGGGGTGAAACAGTCCATGGGAAGTCCATGGTCCCTTCCTATCAATGTGTTTTTTTTCAAAACGTGTTTTGTTGATAGTGGTTCATATTTAACAAAAGTGTTCAAATCAATGTAAACCAACTTCATTTTTGACTATTAGCTCAGCATAATGCAACTTCTGCACAAATACAGTATACAACAATATAATCCCAAGTTTTAACATATGAAAACACATGAAAACAGGTATTCTGCGGTGGAAAGTTAATAGATGTGCAACTAAAAAGATACATAATTTCCCACAATATGAAAATAAAGGAAAATTCAGACTATCATTAACTCTCAACTTCAATGTCTTTCAGCAAGAAACAACTTTGTTTGCATTAATTGACAAGTTATTTCCATGCATGCACAACTATGTGACTAAATGTTACCATGAAAGGGTCAATAACCCTACTGACCTACCAGAAGCCCAAATAGGTGGTCAATTAAAAATGGCCAGCAGATGGACTTGTTGATAAACCAGATCATTAAAGCTGTCCCCTTTTAATCTAATATGTCCTTTTGGGTAAGTAGCAAAAATATGTTTAAAGCTAGTGGAATCCTTCAATATAATCAATGCACAATTATTTCTTGAAGATTCAGCTCTACCTTTTATTGGTGATCCATGAGAAAATTGATGTATACTCTCAACGTTCCTCAACCATTATCCCTCTCCCCAACCCTTCCAATCGCAAGGTCTTTCTTGAAGCCCTTGTCCACGATTGAGGTTGTCTTATTGAAGCAAGACTAGAATTTCATTCCACTCTCTTGGCCAATTTTAGGCTGGCAGCAGATTGTTAATTGCAGCTAACAAAGATGTTAAATTCACTTGACTAAAGTCACACAAAAAAAATGCTGCAAGGTCAAGGGTTATTGTACTGAGTATTCACCTCAGCCCGTCTACCCACCTGATACCAATTTCCATTTAAAATTGACCCTGACATCCCTGAATGCAAACCTCTGGACCCATATTAGCATGGATTGTTTTTCAATTCCACAAAGTATCAAAGTATTATTTGGCTGTGTCCATTGCAAAGCATTGAATTTAGCAATAGTGTATGTTGCGGTTCAGCACTAAACTACTATGTTTCAATCACACTTTGAAATAGGAGGGAAAATAACTTTTTTTAAAACCAAGGGCCCAGTGGTGCAGCTAGTAGAGTTGCTGGCTCACTACTTCAGGTGATAAGATTCAATACCTGCTTGGAGATTTCCATGTTCTCCCTCTGACTGGGTTTCCTTCGGATGCTCCTGTTTCTTCCTACACCAAGATCTTCAGAGTGGTGGGTTAAATGGCCACTATAAAATATGAGTATGTCAGTAATAGAGTCAAGCAGGAGTTGTTGAGAATATGGGGAGAATAAAGAAAATGAGTCTATGTAAATGGATAGTTGATGGTAGTGTGAGCTTGGTGCGCTGAAGGGCTTGTTTGGGTAACGTTGCTCTCTAAGAACCTATGAAAAAAATTATGTCTTCACAAGATGTGAAGATAATTCTGTTGAAGATTTGTCCAAAACTGCTCCTGTGCTAATAATCTGGTTGAAATCCTTTGGATTAATACACAGTTGATAAGATAAATAGATCTATGCTCACAATCAAAGCTTGTCATGTAGTGTTAAGAGGTTAATGTTGTTATAATACGCAAATGCTGGATCAGCTGTAACTCTAAAGAGCTGAGTAATAAGAATCCAGCATTAGAAGAACATTATGCTGTCAGAAAATAAATAACTTATCCATATTTAAATGAACTTTCTTGCTCAGGTCATAAGCCTCCAAAACTAAATCATTCCCCTAATGTACAATTTTACATTGTCATTTTTAAAAAATATTTTGCACACTAATGAGTTTCTTCAAATCATTATATTAGCAGGATGATGTTTAAAACTATATCCTGTCAACTGAACACAAAATTTTAAAAATACGCCAGTTGTTAATTACTGCGAAAAAATGATAAGACTTTCAATATTATTACAGAACAGACTTCCTCCTCTTTCTTAGGATAAAATGTTGCATTTTAGGAAAGCAGACTTGAATAATGTTACAGATTTTTATATTGCGGTTATTGCAGAGACCTAAGTATTTATTCCAGAATTAAAATTGAGGTGTGAATTTAACAGTTCAAAGTAAGCTTTCAAAAACACTTACAAATATATTTATTTTAAAAAATGTCTAGAACCCATTGAAAATCCAATGAATGAAAAAGTAGCCCATGGGAATGCACTTGCAAATGATTAGTGTTTTAACTAGAAAAGAATTTATGCATTTCATTTGTGACTCAGATCACATCTTCTTGTTGCTTTATAATTTCATGCCCACCTAGAGAGGGTTGTCATTATCCCCTGTAGAGTCTGCCCCAAGAAAATAAGGTCCACGGATCTCAAACGTAGTGCTAAAAACTAATCAGGCTAAATTGAATGAAACCAGAAAATCTTCCTGAGGTTTACAATATTTGTCTAATCTGTGCAAGCAGCACACACAATTAACACGGCATGTACAGCACACAAAATTCATTTTTATTGTATTGATTTTAGAACCCAGTCAGTGCACAACACATCATTACAGGCCAATCTCTTGAGCACCAATTCAAGCAGGTTTTCTGTAGTTAAAGGTCACAATCAATCTTAAAGAAAAATTTGTAGTGGGTGATGGAAGATGTTCTAAAGAGGCCATGGACAATGTGGCCCATTCTGGGAGACATAGCCTCATAATTTTCTGAAGCTGCACTAGAAACTTCAATAAAGAGCTGCAAAAGAGGACAGATTTCTTTCACCTGAAGGGATGAAAATAAAAACAATTCAAAAATGTGTTGTATAGGTACTGGGGGAGCTGGGGGAAGCAGTTCTGGGATTGAAAACATGCAGTCAGGCCCAGAGAGCTTAAATGCAATGCCACAGAAATGTCACCTCCACAGTTAAGATCAATGAATAATCTTCAAGTGATACATCATACCCGGTACTTGCCTCACGCGGTGCATAACGCACTGCACACTCATCAATCACCATCAACAGTTTCTAACAGTCAAGACTTGATCCTGAATTTCATATCCTCTGCCTCTCCCCTGACCTTATTGTTGTAAGCCTCAAATCTAATCCTCAGAGCTTGAAAGCAGTAACAACTATTCAATACAATACCACATTATACAAACAGAACATTTACTTGTATCACTTTATCCCTAGGGAAGAAAATATTCCCCACTTCCACAGTTAGAGTATTATATTCAGTTCTGGACCCCTCATTATAGGAAGGGTGTAGAAGCTTTAGAAAAGGCACAGAGGAGATTTACTAGGATGATGCTTGGATTAGAGAGCATGTCTCATGAGGACAGGTTAAGGGCACTGAAGCTTATCTCCTTGGAGTGACAGAGGTGTATAAAATGCTTAGAAGCATATACTCAATGGCTACTTTGTTAGGAATCTTCTGTACCTAAGGAAGAAGCAACTGAGTGTATGTTCATGATATTCTGCTGCTGTAGCCCATCTACTTCAAGTTTCAATGTGTCGTATGTTCAGAGATGCACACTCCGCTGTTGTAACACAAGATTATTTGAGTTACTGTCAACTTCCTAGCAGCTTGAGCTTTCCCAGCCATTCTCCTCTGAACTCTTTCGTTAACAAGGCACTTTCACCCACAGATCTGCTACTCACTGGATGTTTTTCTTGCATTATTCTGAGATACTCAAACCAACCCACCTGGCACCAACCATCATTCCATGATCTTAGATCACTTAGATCACATTTCTTCCACACTCTGATGTTTGACCTAAACGACTGAGCCTCTTGATTATGTCTACATGCTTTAATGCATTGAGCTGCTGCCACATGATTTTCTATTAAGTATTTCCATTAATGAGCAGGTGTACAGATGTACCTAGTAAAGTGGCCACAAAAGGTAGATAAAGTGGACAGCCAGAGACTTTTTCTTAGGGAGGAAATGGCTAATACAAAGCTACATAAAGTGATTGACAAAAAAGTATAGGAGATGATGCCAGAGGTAGATTTTTTAATAGAAAGTGTGCTGGATAAATGGAATGTGATGCCAGGTGTGGTAATGGAGGCAGATACTTCAGGGACATTTATGACACACTTAGATAGGCACATTGATGAAAGAAAAATTGTGGGCTATGTCAGAGGGAAAAGCTAGATTGAACTTGGAATAGACTGAAAGGTTGCCACAATACAATGGCACTGCACTGTGCTGTACTGTTCTATGTTCTATAATCTGATGGAATCCAACATTTATGTTGGGCCAAAAACCACAAAATCTGCAAGAGATCCACAAGTTTCTTATGATTGGGAGGTTTGTGTACCACAATGACCCGAAGAACTATATTGGCTGGAGTCAGGGCCTTGTGTTTTAGCTTTTGGTAAGGTCAACCATGCCAGACAGATCAAAGGGTAGAGGTCAGACAAAAAGAGGTCCACCAGTCCTCCAGGTTCGAGGGTTCATCTCAGGGCTAACAAGCCTGACTGGTTAAACAAAACTGTTATGCAAACAGCAATGAAGATCCCTTCTGCATCTGGGTGTGACGGTATTCCTGAATCTCCACTTGGGAGTTGCATGGCTGACTGTAGTGAAAACTGAGAGGAAGCTACTGCACAATGAAGGAAACCCTGAACACCCCTGATTAGGACAGACAGAGATAGAGGAACTTCATTGCTGCTCTGAGTGTCAGTGGCATAACAGGCAGTAAGTAAGTAAGAAACCACAAAAACTGCCAGCATTCTCATATCCAACCACTCAGATCACCACTCTTCTCTGATGACCCTTACCTCTCCAGACCCTTCCCCAAAAGTCACTGAATCAACAAGTCGAAGTAAATCCCCCAGATTCTGATTTTTCATTCACTACATTGAATGGAAATTTAGAAACGTGCACCCTGCTCCCACCTCTCCAATTGGCATCCACCAGCCTCAATAAGGCTGCTGACTACCAGCCCTTTCCCTCCAACATCCAATCTGCTCTCAGTCCTGGATGGCATAGTTTCCTTTCTGCCTTCTGTCACATATGAAGTAGGAAGTATAATGTCGATTCTATAATACCTGAGACAGCACACAAATAAGCAGCAGAAATGCCACAACAAAATTAGTGGAGGCTGCTTTCAGAATTAGCAGAAAATGAATGCATTAAGGACTGCTATAATTTCTAGGCCATTACTTTTTCATGAATAATTTGCTGCTCAGTATTCTCTGTTGTAATACATCAGTGACTTTGGATCCTGTGCAAACTCTCAGAAATATGAATATATAGGGATGAAATTGGTTAATCTAGTCATAGAGTTAGCATGACAAAGGAAAAATGAAAGCATCTCTTTGGAGTTTATTCTATCTTTATTGATAGTCAGACATTATTTTGCACAGAATTTTTACATAGTGTGTAACGCTTTGTGAAAGGTCTGTATACATTAAAATAGTGAAAAGATGTCTGCTAAAAGAGATGAGACTCTCTACCAGTGGATGGTTAAGTTTTTTGAAATAGATGAATTTAAGCTTTTTGGGCCACTGTTATGTTTGATCTTTAACAAAGACAAACTTCAGTGAGTAGAAGCACTAGAACTATTTCATTTACAGTTTTAAACAGTGGATTCAGCTCGACCACATTGTGCTTGAGATCTTCAGTCCACCGAGAGAGAGAGAGAGAGAGAGAGAGAGAGAGAGAGAGAGAGAGAGAGAGTATGTGTGTGTGCGTGTGTGTGTGTGATGTTCACCAACGTCATTTCCAGTTCTGGCTGAATCACCCAAATCGCATACTGGGAATTGAAGTTCATTATTATGTACATAAACCTGCAATACACAATAATACTTTCTAACAAAGACATTTACATTAACCAACAGCAGTAAGCAAATAATCTCTTATCCACTCATCTACTCTTAATCTGTCTCTGTGGTGTCTTAATGATTCCTTTTGGAGTGCTATTTGTTTTCACTTGCTGTGTTAATACTAGTATCCTTTTGAGAACTCTGAAATCTAAGTGCTCCTTTCTTTCACCTCCTTCTGCCAAGATCCTATCTGTTCGCCTCCGTTCTTTTTCTTATTGTGTGACCACAATTCACTCCACATGCCTCATACTGGAGCCCTAGACTATATCCATGTGATCAGTGAGTCTTTGCAGAAGTTCCAACTGATTCCGTCTCAGTTCACAGAGCTCCTTCTGTTGGCTGTGTATCATAGATAGCAGCTCCTCCTGTGGGTTTATGTTAAGCTGTTGTTGTTGTTCTGTCATTTGGGTCAGTGTGGTCTCTCTATCTTCCTTTTTAGTTTTCCTCTTCAACTTTGGAGAGGATCGTGGAGATATTCTTGATTTCCAATCTTTAACTGGAAGTCGATGAGAGACAGATTTTGAAGCAAAGCTGCATGATGTGTAAGCAATACCGGTGATTTCCTCATCATGATCACTCTGCCTAGCACTGGCATCCTGACTGTCATACTGGTGTGGCTGGTACAGATGAGTATGGAAGGTGGGGTTCTTGTGCTTCTTTTGCTTAAGAATCTCTCATGGATGCTGTTACGAGTTTCTTGAGATACATCAGGTAAGCTTCCGAGTCCTCCTTCAAAGACACCTTCATACTCCTTATTGAGTGTTGCCTGGTCACCTTTGGTCTGTGAAGCCACTACAAAATCTCCTTCCACCAGATTGAGCCTTTCGCATGCAGCCAGACCTAATATTGGCTGTAATCACTTTTCAGAAATCAATTGCTGTTCTTTGTGCTTGAAGGTCACTATAGTCTCCTTTTACTGGAACATTCTTTCCAGGATAGCCTGTCACTTTTAACTTCACTGGGTAAATCTTGCTCTTTATTTTGAGAGTCTTGTAATCATCCATGGATAATAGATTCACCAGGGCTCCAGTGTCAAGCTTGAATGGAATTACTGTCTATTCATAGTCACTGGAGGAATTCATTCTGTTTTATCAGCGCCAGCAGGTTGTAGAGAATATACCAAAGACTTCCTCCATTTCCTCAGCAACCATATGCACCTTTCTCTTGGAGCCTTGCTGCACTTTGTGAAGTGATTCCTCTTACCACACTAATTGCAGGACTTTCTGTGAGTAGGACACTTCTTCAGTACGTGCCTACCTCTGCATTTGTTGCATTTACTGTTTGAGCCTATCTCTTTGGTTTGTGGTTTATATGTGAAGTGTCTTGTGCTCTGCCCCCACTTTCACAGCATGCACTGCACTGTTGTTTCTGGTCCGTGTAGCTCTTTAGCTTGTGCTCATGTGCTCTCTGATGCCCTACACATAGTCACAGACTTTTCTAGCATTAACTCTTGTTTACAGAACAGGCTTTTTCTGAGCCCATTATCAGGGATTCCACAGACTATTCTATCTTTAACTAGTGAGTCACTCAGATCTCCAAGCTCACAAGGATTATTCTGTGTGAAAAGTTCAGTTAAGCATTGGTCAAATTGAACACCTTGTTTCTGGTCACACGGAAATAAGTAGTATCTTTTAAACATGACTTATTTTTACCTGGGACAAAATACTCCTCAGATTTTGTCAGTAGAGTGTCCAATTTAAAGTCAATCTCATCATTTTGAAAGCTGTTGTAGATGCCCAAAGCACCTTCGCCAATTACGTGTAGAAAGCCAGACGCTCTCAAATTTCCCTCTGGAACTCCAGCGCTACTTGCCACTAAATATAAATCGAATTACTGTTTGAAGTATTTCCAATCATCACTTAGATAGCCGGTAAACTGCATAAGTTATCATAATAGAATTTTTTTGGGCTTCTCTCACCTCAATTTCCTAGTGAACTTTGAGACAGCGTGTTCTTTTGCCAGCAGCTTCTCTCCATTGGAACCTAGCATCTCTTTCCCAGTTGCTTGTGACATTAATTTATTCTGGCCTCACGTTGGCTTCTGACACCATGTTATGTTTGTTCTTTAATAAAGACCAACTTTCCTGAGGAAAATTGTCAGAACTATTTTGTTTACAGGTTTACAGAATGATTTCAGCTCAACCGTACTTTAATCAGGACCTTCAGCCTGCCAAGAGTATGTGTGTGTGGCCCATTCACCAATGCTACTTCCAGTTCCGCTGGATTGCTCACGTTGCACATTGGGAACTGAAGAACTTTATCATGTACAGACATAATAACACAGCCACAATACAGAATCTCACAAATGGGGCAGATGAGAATTTAAAATAGTCACCCTGGTGGATTTTGGTACCTGGAACTGAAGTGAAGTAAAGCTGGGCAGTGAATTTTTTGCTTCCAAGTTTAATAAATTAAAAACAAGATTACTTGATGCTGATGTTTGTGAAGTGTTCCTGTTCCCTGTACTAACATCCAAGCTTAATGAGTGCAGAATTTTCCCCAAAAGAACTGACAAGCACCTGAACAATACAGGCTCAGATTTTCGAGAATGATTGAGTGCAGACAGCTTAGATTGAACGACTTTGCAGCAAGGGGAAAATTAAGGAATGCATTTCTCTAAGTATATCTGAGGCAGATAGCATGGGAACTTATATTGTCTTCTAAAGGAGTAGACAATTAAGAATATCAATATTAGGGAATGGCTAAATAAATTCTTTTTTAAAAACTGTTTTTTTAATAGCCATATAAAAAAGAAAGAGCTCTGCTTGCAATTGGTCTATAAGCAGATGATTCAAATTGACACTACATTCAGGAAATGAATGAAATCCAAGGAATTAACTTGGTCAAAATGACTTCATCAAGCTCATTCCAACCTTAACATGAATCCACAGAATGAACCTATAATTAAAAACATTCATTCTTTGGCAGATAAAAAAATAATGTAAATACTGGTGAAAATCTGTTGAAAATTTAGTGCAATTTGCAAATAACTATATCAAAGAACTCTTGATGATTGTAGAGGAAGCATGCAGCATTTTTTTTGTCATTTCCTTAACTAAAAGTTCTTCATACCAAATGGCTGAAGAAATACTCATTACATGGTTTATGTTGACATTATGAACCACCATCAATTAGCTCTTTTTTTACTGAATTGTAAGTTATTTTCAAATGCTTGGACAGTATGCCCCTTTTGTGCACTGAACAGCATGGTGACATACCAGAGCAAATGTTTCTGCCGATTAGTAATGTGATTGCAGCTGTGCCATTGCAGGAAAGGATAGCAGGAAAGTTAGCACAGTTAAGGACAAACCAAGAGTGGCCATAATCTCGTATCTCTCAACCACTATTTAAATAGCAATCATAGTGGTGATCTAACACATTGCTGCAGATAACTTAAAAGGAGAAATTACAAAGGGCCATATTTGATCCATTTGTCAAAAAGTACGCTGATCTAGGAGACCCAACAAATGTTACACATTTGTCCACCATCAGCCTCTCTGTCCCTTCACCCACCCCATCATAAGAATAAAAACATGCCTGTGGAACTGCTTTCTATTAGGAATATTTTGGCCACAGCTCGCAGGGGAGTGGTTGTAATTGGGAATGTCCTGGTTCCTCTGGGCAGTGAAAACAGGAAGATCAGGACTTAAAGTTTGGAGAATAGTAACATGAGAGTTAGATCCAGAGATTAGTGGGTGTACAGAAAGTGGAGAATGGATTTCAATTAGCCGTGGATGTGGAATGGATTTGAGTGAGGTCTAAGTAAAAGTGTTAAAGGTAATCTTGATGAAGGGTATATGGTGATGCACTTGATTAAGATTGATCCATTCAAATTAGTAAAATCAGCTGGCTTTTAAAAACCTGCTCCTGCATGAGTGTCACATGGCATATATTCACAGCCTCTGGATATACATATGTACGTGGTAAGTAAAATCAATAGATGTTTTGCACTCATCTCATGTCATTTTGTTCTGTAGGGAGCCTCTATGCCTATGCAGGGATGCATAGAAGACCCAGAAATGATCAAATGTTTATTCTAAGACAGAGGTTCCCAACCTTTTTTGTGCCACAGACCCCTCCCATTAACTGAAGGGTCTGTGGACCCCAGGTTGGGAACTACTGTTCTAAGAGATTTGTGTAGTATATATCAGATAATTTTTTATTAGAGTTTTGATTAAATTTCCTTGAATAAAGTGCAAAAATAATTACACTACCTAAAAACTTCTCAAAATTAGAACAAGTTAACAGGTATTTTCTTTAAGAATTTTTATTGGGTTCTTAATACACAATTACAATTTAAGGATACATCACAAAACTAAATTATTAGAATTCTTGATTCATTAAACCAAAATAGAATATTATATTTCATGTGCCATTCAGAAAGGTTCATTAATGGATTATTCTAATATAATTTATGTGTCCTAATTAAGTGAAGAATAAGTTTTCTCTTTGCTATCGTCCACATTTGCAATACTTATAAAAACCTGACTGATATAATTGATATATTAGAGCTGCATATTATTTGGTTATGCTAAGTAGATTCAATTTTACATATGTTAACCTCAGGGTAATTGGAAAATAAATGCTCATTTCTGAAAAGTGGTCTGTATTTACAAATTTATGCAATGCTAGCTTAGTGTTGAACATTATGCTGTAAAATATTATAAATAATGTATTCAGTACACTGTATGAGACATCTTTCATGCTTGTCAAAAAAGTTCTGTTCAAACAGAATTATCCTGGTGTAATAGCAGTTTCTTTTGTTACCACCAAATAATGGTTATTATTAACAAGCCAGTTATTAAAGCATTTGAAAGAATGCAACTGTTAATGTGTAAAGTTGCGTATCTTTGAATATGTTCCATTAAAATGCAAAAACGTTGAAATTTCCAGAGATCTTTCCTTCTAATTCACCATATTTAATTAAGACAGTATTTAAAATAAACCGTAAAGACCAATTCTAATTACAGTCGTACCTGCTCCAGGAAACCAGGCTTCCATCCACACTCTGGGTGTTGGGTGTTCAGATTAGTTCCACACCTCAAAGACATGCAGCTTGGTAGAGTGATTGGCTGGTGTAAATGACTGCTCAGTGGAGGTTCGTGGCAAAAAAGAATCAAATGAGAATTGATGGGCATGTGTGAGAGAGGGAAATAATGAGAGGGCAAAGGCACTAATGGGATTGCTTACCTAAGATGACCATTTTAAGTATAAGATAAAGAGATGTTACTTTACCTTGTCACTACACTCACACTGCTGGTACACTAATTCCAAAGAAACCCTCACCAACTGATGTAGTATCAGTCTCACAGTCTGTTAATCCTCACTAGAAACATTTGGACAGATTGGAAGCCAAGAGAACATAGGCTTCACTGGTTGGTATGACCAGAGAGAAGCCATCCAATCTGTCTGAGGGGGTTTAAGTAGCGACAAGAACAGCAAAGAGAAAGGAAAGGAAACAATAATGGAGATGTGAAATACAGAATATAGCCATTGTAAGCTGCATTGTTATTATTCTAATGAAATTTCATTGGTCTGAACTACTAGCTCTGTTTCTCTTAGAATAAATGCTGTCTGACCTACTGAGCTTTTTCAACATTTCCTGTGTTTATTATTTCCTGCAGGCAATAGAACAAAGAATTCCCGTCACAACTGCATAAGGAAACATTGATACTTTCCTGGTTCAACAACCTTGCACAGTAACCAAATCTGATACATCTGAGGGAATTTTCCTAAAGATCCCTGTTGTCAACTAATTTCTGAGTATATTCTACTCTCAGCCATGGCCTTTATGTTATTGTAAAAGAGGTATCCTTTGGCTCAGGTGACACACAGAAAAAAACTTACTGGCAGCAAACAAAACCACTAACTACTTTATTAATTACACTTTTTCTGAAAAATGACCACTGCCTGTCACATCCCTTTTGGAGATGAGCTTTTGAGTCGCCTGTATGACTCGAAATTTTTGTAGTGTGAACTGAAGTCTCAAAGGTACAGGATGGTTGCAGTTTGGTGTATACAGATCAAGTCAATGTGCCGGGACCCAGGTCCGAGAGTAAGGAACAAGCAAGTTAACGGCCATTGCTGGAGCAAACGTAGTTGTTTCAAAGTGGTGGATCCAAGGTGAGGCAAGGCAGCAGAGCCCATGCCTGAGAGTGAGAAACAAGCTGGTGTTTGATTGATTTAAGTGTTGAGTATGGGTGGAATTGAGTCAATGGTGCCTAGGCCTGAAAGTGTATCGAAGCAGCAAGACCTGGGTCTGAAGTGAGCAATGAACCGAGGTCTGGCTGCTTTAAGCACCAGGCCACAGTGGAAAGGTTAGGGTGTCAGGGTCAGTGGCAAGGGATGGGCCAGTGTTCAGCTCGCTGCTCGGCAAGTTTTACTCACCTCTATGCTGAACCGAGGCCTGCAACTAATGAGCTCCTGGAATGGGTGTGACTGGCTTCATGGCTTTTCTGAACGATATTTACTTACTTTTTAGTATTTGCAGGATTAGTGTTTTTTTGCACATTGGGTGCTTAACAGTGTTCTTTTGGGTTTCTTTGTTTTTGTGACTGCCTGTAAGGAGATCGATCTCAAGGTTGTATAAAGTATACATATTTGATCATAAATGCACTTTGAACATTGTACTTTGAATAATGATTCACCTGGTTAATGTGGCAGAAGTTTCACCCTGCGATTTAAGTTAGGTCTGCCTCTGATTCCATTAATCTTATCTTGTGGAAATATTGCTTCTACACTTCTCCTGCTTTGACGATAAGTGAATATTATATCCATTGTACGTCTGGATTTCACACTGCATATCTGGGAGCATCTTTGCAATCACATGGGGTGGGTGGTTGAGCAAGCTTCGATCTATGAAGGTCTGTAAGAAGCAACTGTGAATTTGTGACAAGCTCTTCATCATCAAGTACCAGAACGCCAAAAGGATCTTTTTCTGAGGCATTGTTGTTTTTTGTTTACGACGGAAACTTTTCTAATTCTCATTGACGAGGGGTGGTAAAGTGAACAAAATACTTTGTTGTGGGATTAGATGGAAGGAGACACTCAAAATAGAATTGCAGTTGTTGAGTTCCTCAAAGTGTACCTTCCTTGTGGAAGCCAACCGCCTCTCTGCTGTTAATAAATTCTCCGCTCAGTCGAGTAGGCCCTTGGAAGTTCAGGCAGTGCTAAAGAGTTCATGCATATCGTGGTTATCAATAAACTGCTGTATTTATTCCAGCCACTATTCATTCATTAGATCCCAGATGCTCTTCTGGACTTTGACCTTCAGGTGGCTCTTGGGTTGTTTCTTTTCCCTTGAGCCACGATGCAGTTTCCAAACTATGCACACTCTGTAGATTAACTCCTAGATCTTTTGATCACTCTCCTTCTGTCCCGGAATTTTCCTGTGTAAAGTCTCATCACAGGTGCTAATTATGGTAAACATCTGGGCAGTCCAGATACTGTGGATGATCTGCGGTTATTAACTAGGAGTTGGACAATGGTTTGCGAGTTATCCTTGTGGAGTCATTTAAGAATTTGAACATTGATTTTCTTGAGGCAATGGTTTCATCTCTACTATTGTCGGCGCTAGGCTGATGGAGGAGATGGTACGAAGATCTCTCACGTGGACCATGTCCTAATCTAACAGTTTGCAGTGAACAAATTGGGGTTGTTACAATGAGGCTATGAGGCCCTGTGCTGACCTCTTTGAGGAGACAGGATGATTGTTGCAACAAGACTGTAACGTAAGCATATGATCAGAAAGAAGTTTCCAATAAATTTAACCCTCCTTGTTAGAGTGAAGTAGAGGGCCTAGAGGAAGACATGTATCAAAGGGAAAGTCTGAGTTGTTAGAGCAATTAATGGATAGCAGTGAAGGCTAGTACAAAAGATGAACGTCCTCTTCCGTTTTATCTCTGGAAGACTGTGTGCCAAACATCTTTCTCTTTAATGCTTAAATATCTTACCCAGAAAGGCGATGTCATTCCCAAAATATCCAAGTCATAGGGCTATGACAGCTCAAGTTCAATTTTAATGTCATTTCACTGTGTGTGTGTGGAACCAAATGAAACCACGTTCCTCCGAAATATTGTGCACCCACACAACATATATCGAACACAGCATATAAACCAAAATATTATATTGTAAGTCAGTTAACAAAATATAATTCAAATGCATGTAGTAAAGTACAGCACAGGTAAACAGTAAAACAGCTTGCTGTCCTAGTGACGAGATCTCGGTGGTGGCTGGATAGTCATTAGTCTAACAGTCTGACAGAAGAAGCTGATAACCAGCCTGGCAGTCCTAGTCCTGATGCTTCTGTACCACCTTCCTGATAGTAGTGGGTCAGAGAGATTGTGGATGGGTGACAGGGATTGTCAGCAATGCATTGGGCCGTTCATCTGCAATTCTGGTAAATGTCACAAATAGGACGGAGGAAGACCCTAGTGAAACTCTTGGTTGTTTTTACTGTCATTCTGTAGGCTCTTCAGTCCAGTACCTTGCAGCTTCTATGCCACACAATGATGCAGCTAGACCGGATGTGCTCAATGGTTTTGCTGTAGGAAATTGTTAGAATGGGGCAGAGAGCCTTTGTACACCTCAATCTCTTCAGGAAGTGTAGATGCAGCTGTGCCTTCTTGACTAGTGAGGAGGTGTTGTGGAGCCAGCTTAGATCATCTGAAATGTGCACACCAAGGAACTGTGTGGTCTTCACTCTCTCCATGGCAGAGCTACTGATGTACAATAGAGAGTGGTCGACCTGGTCCTTTCTGAAGCCACAATTGTCTGTTCTGTCTTGTTCACAATAAGACTTGGGTTGTTATTCTCACACTACTTTACATGCCTCAATACACCCTCTCTGTATTCTGACTCCTCATCGTTGCTGATGAGGCCAGAGTGATTTTCAGGTTGTCCACTGTTGAAAATGTTCTTGAAGTTCTGATAGTCCAGGTCCCAAACCACACTAAGGACTTGATTTTGTCTATGGATACACAAGAGACTGCAGATACTGGAATGTGGAGCACCCCCGTCACCATTTTCATTCCTCTCTGCATTCCTTCCAACTGTCCACTGCACACACACAAAACGCAAGATTCATCACCTCACCATTTGGTTCTGGTTCCTACTGGCATTTTATCTCTCCCCTGACAAGGTGCCACACACGAGGCTGCTTAGCAAAATAAGAGCCCATGGAATTACAGAGGAGTTACTAGCATGGATGGAGCATTGGCTGGTCGGCAGAAAACAGAATGGGAATAAGGGCATCCTATTCTGGCTGGCTGCCAGTAACCAGTGGGGTTTCACAGGGGTCGGTGTTGGGACCGCTGCTTTTTTCGATGTATGTCAATGATTTGGACTACGGTATTAATAGATTTGTGGCTAAATTTGCCAATGATAGGTGGAGGAGTGAGTAGTGTTGAGGAAACAGAAAGGCTGCAAAGAAACTAGGGGACAAGATAGTTTAGAGGAATGGGCAAAGAAGTGGCAAATTAAATACAATGTTGGGAAGTGAATGGTCATGTACTTCGGTGGAAGAAATAAATGGGCAGACTATTATTTAGATGGGGAGAGAATTCAAAATGCAGAGATGCAAATAGACTTGGGAGTCCTTGTGCAGGATAATCTAAAGATTTACCTCCAGGTTGAGTCGTTGGTGCAGAAGGCAAATGCAATGTTGGCATTCATTTCTAGATGTATAGAATATAAGAACAGGGGTGGGATGTTGAGGCTTCATAAGACATCCGTGAGACCACACTTGGAGTATTGTGTGCAGTTTTGGGCTCCTTATTTTAGAAAGGATATATTGACATTGAAGAGGGTTCAGAGAAGATTCATGAGAATGATTCTAGGAATGAAAGGGTTACCGTATGAGGAACGTCTGGCAGCTCCAGGTCTGTATTCCCTGGAGTTCAGGAGAATGGGGTGGGGGATCTCATAGAAACATTCTGAATGTTAAAAGGCCTGAACAGATTAGATATAGCAAAGTTATTTCCCATGGTGGGGGAGACTAGGACAAGAGGGCACGACTTCAGGATTGAAGAATGTCCATTTAGAAGAGAGATGCAGAGAAATTACTTTAGTCAGAGGGTAGTAAATCTGTAGAACTTGTTTTCACGAGCAGCTGTGGAGGCCAAGTCATTAGGTGCATTTACAGCAGAGATAAATAGGTTCTTGCCTAGCTAGGGCATCAAAGGATATGGGGAGAAGGTAGGGGAGTGGGGATGACTGGAAGAATTGGATCAGCCATGATTGAATAGCAGAGCAGACTCAATGGGCCAAATGGCCTACTACTGCTCCTATATCTTATGGTATTTTGGTCTAATGATTCCCAATCTCACCTCCTTTACTTATCAAAGTTCAGCTCTGGTAACCCTTTTGTGTTACTGCATTTCTCTGATGTCTCTAGCCTTCACACTCCCTCTCACCACTTTCCTCCATCTGCCTCTCCATACATATACATCTTTTCCCTATCTTTGTTAGCCTCAATATATCATTCGCTTTCCACAATTTACCAACTCCATCCCCTCCCCTTCCCTACCTGCTACAATGTGTTACCTTACACCCATCCTCAGTCCACCAATCACCTTGAACTCCTTTCCCACCACTCCCTTCCCCTTATACCCACCAGCTTGCCTCTCCTCTGGTTGAGGCAGGTACAATAACAACATTTAAAAGACATTTGAACAATTACATGGATAGGAAATGTTTAGACGGATGTAGGCCAGTTATGAAGAAATGGTACTAGCTCAGGAGGCTGCAATGGATAAGTTGAGCTAAAAGGCCACGTTCCATCCTAACAGATTTTCAAATCCATGTCAAAGTGAGGTAATGATCCAGTGGCGTGAAGCTCCAACATGAGGAGAGAACAGGCTTTCAATATCGACAAGTAGATGCCTTTGCCAATAGCCTGCTCCTAACATCATCTCCACTAACCTTGACATTTTTCCTTTTGCTCTTGGTCCTTCCTATCTCTGCTTTAGTGTCCACTACTCTGTAATCCCACCTCAGATTGACCTCCTCACTCCCCCACAAGCTTTATTGAACCCAGCCACTTTTGCCCTCCTTCCTTGCTTGCACCAAGCACCATCACCCTCCCACCTGCCATCAGGTTTTCTCCTGTCCCCTGCTCTCCCGATCACTCCCCCTATCACAAGACTTCTCTTTAACCTACTGCTCTCTCTGGGCACAGAGTGATGTTCTCCTGGCAGGGGGTTGGACCTGTGCAAGGTGACTAATGTTGATGGTCTCAAATCAATTGGCAGACACTATGGCGAGCCCCAAAAATGTGGCTATGAAAAGAGGGGGAAAGAGAAGGCGTCTTGAAATTGGAATCCTCTCCCTCTCAGTGCCCTGCTCCTTCAATCACTCCCCTCCCTCTTTGACTCTTCCTCTATTTTTTTCCTTTCAGCACCCTAGGTCTTTCAATCATCCCAGCCTCTTCAGATGACAGTGGCCACATCCGGGCTCCTTGCCCCTTGCTCTGTAAGACCTCAAGGGAAAGCTTCCCACCCGGTGTTAGCAAATCATTGTTGCCCTGATCTCAGATCATCAACATACCGGTTGTCAGTTCAAAGACCACAATAGTTACCCCTAAACACATATGTGCCTGGTCCCTTTAAACCCACAGGGCCTCTGTTTCCCACACTCCCTTTAAATTCTCAGGCCTCTGGCTCCCATGTTCACAAAATCCCTAAACTCCACTCGTGGCTGTGGCATTTTTGTTTTGTTTTCCATCTCAAGTGCAGTGGTAACACTGAGGAATTTGAGGTCAACAAGGCAACAGCTGGTTAAGTGTTGACCTGTATCTAACTGTGCCTCACCCCAGTCTCAGAATAGAGCAGTTTCCTGCTGCAGCATTTAGCTGTTTCTACAACTCACGGTCTATACCTTCCTGAGTATGGACTGTTGAATCAATGCCAATCTGAGGCAGTTCCATGATCTCCATTACTAACAGCATGACTGAGGCCCTGATTTTCAGAGTGTTTGATCTTCTAAGTGCCTGGTTTTCTGCACCTTCTAATATTCCTACAGAGTGGCATGAGGGTTTGTAGATCTCCAAGAGATTTGTAGATAGCAAGAGCTTTTTCACTGATGTTCAGTTGTTTTCTTCCTAAGGGGAAAGTGATAAACTCACTGCTGGAGATTTGCAACTAACAATCACTCCATTTACACAACATCCTGCAGTGCAGATGGTGAAGTGGGTGATGCACATGACAGTGAAAGCGAGACTGTACTGACAAATTGGTAATTCTGCTTTAGCCAGTGAACACAATAACGTCTTGTGCTTCCCCCAATTGTTCTGCAAATTGAAAGGCCAAAAGATTTTTAAAGGGAATGTTCCTATCCTCATAAGTGTACTGTCGACCACAACTAATTCTCTCCATTAGTTGACACCTGCTCTTCAAGCAATAAATGCTGACCTCAGGTTCAGGCCGTGTAGGAAAGTATCAGTTCTCGGACTCCCAATTTTCTGACCAGCTAGAAGGAATCACTGGGAGGTCTGGTAAGTGTCTTCTAATGACTCCTATCCTAATAATGGTGGAGGTGGTCTCCATGGCATTTTGATTGAAACACCAGAAACATTGCTGAATTCTGTCAATTCCAATCATAAGTTATAAATTGCCACCCATGTCCATTTTATTTTGGTAACTGAATTAAAATGTCGGTAGATCAGGGGAGATTATTGCCTCTCTGTCCACCTACTAAGCATTCTCTTCTTCCTTGCCCAAGGACCTGCCTTTTGCTGAATCCATGCTGGATCTGCTTGATGGATCCATTTCTTTCCAGATGCCTTACTATTTCTTAATTAATGATAGCTCCAAGCATTTTCCAAACTACAGATGCTAAACTAACAGGCCTATAGTTACCTGCTTTTTATCTATATCCTTTTTTGAACAATGCTCCATATGGATGTGCTCAAAGGTGAGGAAGTCTGGTGACTATGATGGTCTGGACCATCTCCAGCACGTTTTGTAAGATTTTCCATTCAAGGGTAATGGTGTTTCCATACCAAGCCATGATGTAACCAGTCAATATGGTCTCCACCATCTATATATATGTATATATGGTCTCCATCTATAGAAGTTTGTCAAAATTTTTGATGCCATACTAAATCATCACAAACATATAAGGAAATAGATGTGCTGCGTACTTTCATCATAATTTCACTTACATGCCAGACCCAAGGCAGGTCCTCTGAAATGATAACACTGAGGAATTTAAAGTTGTTGACCCTCTCCACCACCAATCCCTCAATGAAGACTGGCTGATGGACCTACTGTTTTCTCCTCTTGAAGTCAATTATCTATGATGGGTTGCACCAATATACAGGAGGCCACACCGGAAGCACTGGATGCAGTAGATGAACCCAATAGACTAGCAGGTGAAGTGTCTGTCACCTAGAAGGACTGTTTTGGGCCCTGAATGGTAGTGAGGTTGGAGGCGTTGGGGCATGTGTGGCCCTTGTTACGCTTGCAAGGAGACCTGGCATAGACTGGGAGACTGCTTCGCCGAGCACCTTCACAACATATGCCACAAAAAGCAGGGTCTCCTGGTAGCCACCCATTTCGATTCTACTTCCCATTCCCATTCCAGCATGTCAGTCAATGTCCTCCTCTACCACCGCAATGAGGCCACACTCAGAATGGAGGAGATAAACCACCTGGGTAGCCTCCAATAACTGCCCCCTCCCCACCTCCTCTCCTTACTTATTCCCCATTCCTCTTATCTCCTTACCAGCCTATCACCTCCCTACAGTGTTCCTCCCCCTTCCCTTTTTTCAATGGTTCTTCTGTCCTCTCCTACCAGATTCTCCCTTCCCCCACCCTAACCTTTTTTCAGCAATCAACTTCACAGCTCTTTACTTCTCCTCCCCCTTCCCAGTTCCCTTGTACTCCTTCCTCCCCTCATCCCATCTTCTCTTTTTGACTTTTTTCCTTCATTTTCAGTCCCGAAGAAGAGTCTAATCCCGAAACAGCGACTGTTTACACTTTTCCGTAGATGCTGCCTGGCCTGCTGAGTTCCATGGGCATTCTATGTGTGTTTCTTTGGATTTCCGGCACCTGCAGATTTTCTTGTGTTTGTGTTACCTATGTCACTTGGTTTCACTTTGTAAGAGGTATCTAGATTCAAGTCCTGCCATAGCTGTCAAGCATCCTTCAGTGATTCAATTTTGGACCAGAATTGCCACTTTGCACGACAGATGGCTTTCCAGGTTGTCTTGTATTTTACTTTGTCACCAAACCTAAATGCTCTGATCTGACCCGCTGCAGATTGTGCATCTCATAGTTCATCAAGGCTTCTGATTGGGGAAGACTCTGAAAGATTTTGTGGGGACACACTCGTCCATGACTGTTGTTTATGAAGTCCATGACAACCGTGTTGCATTCATTCAGATCCTTTGATGAATCCTTGAACACAGCCCAATCCTCTGACTCAAAGCAATCCCATAGCTCCTACTGTGCCTCCAACAACCACCTCTTTGTTGTCCTTTTCTCTAGGGCCTTGCTCATTACCCTTGCCTGTGTTAACCCCCTTTACACCTGTATGCAGGTAGGAGAAGGACAGCCAAGTGATCAGATTTCACAAAATGTTTTCTGGGTATGTATTCAGTAGGCATTCCTTATTGTAATATAGTAGTGGACTAGTGTGTTGCAACCCCCTGGTTCTGTAGGTTATATGCTGATGGGATCTCTTTAAGCAAGCCTGATTGACTATGATTGGGATGCATTGTTTATTGTTTGATTTTGGCAATTCAGCGTCTTGAGTGCCTGATTGACATTTGATTTTGGCAGTATGTAAACTGCGATCAGGATCATGAAAGAGAGCTCACTTGGTAAGTAGAATGGTCAGCACTTAATCATCAGATATTCCACATTGGGAGGACAAGTATGCAACAAACTGCCTGATCACTGCAAGCGGTTTATCATGAAACACAGACTCCACCTTTTTCCTTCTCCAGATCCTGGGTATCAAAAAGCCTTTGGGTCTTACCTATGTATCCAGTATGTCTGGAGTGAGCCATGCCTCCATTAAACACAGAACGTAGCAACTCCTCATTTCCCTCCGACACACCAATCTTGCCCTTAAGTCTTCAATCTTGTACTCCAGCAACTGTACATTCATTAACAAGATGCTGGATAGAAGAACTTTCATTGCTTGGCATTTCAGTCTGGCTTGGAGACCTCCCCTCCTCTCGCTCTTCCAGCCATGGCAAAATACTTTTATTCTCTTAAAGGTGCCATACCTGTATGCTTGAGAGTTAAATCCACTGACTCCTATAGAAGATCATAGAATCATTAGTTCATTGAGACGGTTCAAAATTCTGATAAAGTTAACATTAGTCATTGAAATTTACTTTCTATCTATTTTGTGCAAATCATAAGTACTGGTCAACTTGCCAAGCAAATGAGAATTACACTATAAAAACTACATGTCAGTATATAAATTCTAACCAAGCGTACTGAAAACTTTTTATAATATGACTGAGCTCCCTGAATAATCTTGTTTTGATAAACAACACCATGCTCACTGTGCCATTTAATAACACTAGACCACCATTTCTATCCTCTGATATTATTGAATGTTCTCCATTCCAAAAGGCTGGCATTACCAGAACCCTAACAAATCAACATCAATATGTGGGTGGCAGAGAGGCATTGATCCATGTTGAATCCTGACTTCTGGTGCTGTCCTTGTGGAGCTTACGAGTTATCCCTTTAATTCCAGGAGCTCTGATTTCCTCTAACATCCCGAAAGCATGCATGCAATTCCAAGTACTGTAAGTACTCTGGTCTCGACTTCCATTACTTATTTCTGTAAAAGTGACACAGTACAGATATATGCCCTTTAGCCTACCAGGTTCACATCAACAACCAATTTATGTTAATCTTTCACTGATCCAATTTAAAAAAAATTTCTCACATTCTTATCAAGCCCCCCATCCCAAGTTGCTACCGTTCCCTTCACACAAAAGGCAAACAACATGTCTTTGGAGCGTGTGAGGAAACCCATACTGTCACATGAAGAATAAGCAAGTTCCACACAGATTGAAAACCCACAGTCAAGTTTGAACCCAGGTATCTGTGTCGCAGGCAGTTGAACCCTGACCCAAAGATGTCAACCAGTCCTTTGTCTTCACTGCTACTGTTTGATTCTGTGAGTTCCTCCAGCAGTTTTGTTCTTGCTCCAGTCTCCATGTTCTGCAGTCTCCTGTGCCTCACTTCTGCTAGTGGTGTCACTGTACCACCCATTTGTTTAAGGATGTGTCTTTCAATCTTTTCATTTCCATTTGTAAACTTTTAAGTTCTTGATTTGTTTATGCCAACATTCAATCTAATTGCCCTGTGCATCAGCAAAGCCATTAACTAATTCTTGTATATTCATCCACTCTGAGGTAATATTATTGAATTCATATTTGTGTATGAGACAGCATAGTGTGAATAATTCTCCCTAATAGTCAAATATTAATCTCACTTCCACACAACTGATGAATGATTTAACTCCCTCATGAAAGACCAGATGTATAGTTAAATATTCACCTTCCTCTCAGACTCAGTGGCAGATTATTACTGCAGAAATTTCTCATAAATGATCCTCAGCATCACCTTAATGAGTAAATTTCTACCATTTTTTTTGCTAATGTGTAATACATGTGTAGAAGATAGTAAATCCACTGAGAGAATCAGAAACGGTAAATTTCTTATATTTTATCAATGTTGAGCCAAGTTTTACTGAAAACTAATTTGGTAAAAGGAATTGAAGCAAGTATGGTCTGGGAATCATGGGAAGGCTCGATAAAATTTATCACTGTACTAATACTCTTTTTTTTGAAATTGATATGTGAGGTTACTCGCGGCATAGAGATGTGGCTGTCTGTGCCATTCGGATTTGCTGGAAGAGCAGACGTCAGCTTTATTTACAGAATCTTTTAATTCTTTTCCCTAAAGCCTGCTATTAATGTTGGCAAGCACCCTCTGCAATATTATAAGGTATGAAAGCTGCATAGAATTGAGCTGAGACATGTAAATTAATCTAACTATATTGCTTTCTGAAAACAAAATATTAGCCCCAGCTAGATTCAGAGTGTGAAAAGAAAAAAAAACGCTGTTGATCTCTTGTAATACAACATCAAGTAAAGATTCAATTAAATATATATATATATACTTTATTTCTTAATTCAGGTGCACTCATGTTTGACATAATTGCAAATTGCATGCTGAATCTTAACTTTACCCCTTGATATCAATCATAATTCTGTAAAATGCTGCTAATCCAAGGCAATTCTGGATAAAGCCTACCTAATAAAATTCTAGATGTGCTTAGAAGAAATTAGTCTTGGTGTAGTACGATAAACTTTATAAGTATTCCAAGGGTGAATGCTGGGACCACTTTCTCTCTTTGCATGTTTAATGGTTTGAACTTGCTTGTAGGAAAACAATCCCTAAAGTTGCCACAGGTGCAATAGTGGGAGAATTGACAGACAGCAAAAAGGTGATTTGAAAAAGATAGAAGGTGGAGATAGTTTAATGGAATGGGCAACAAGTGGTAGAGGTAATTTGATACAGATAAATGTGAAGCTAAAGAAAGAATGTCACTGTGCTCAAGGAAAGGGCACAGAAGGATATGAATAGGCAGCTAGCACCTTGGGATTTTAGTCCAGATTATTTTCTTTGTAGAGAAATTGGTGATTCAAAGAACTTCAAAAGGAGCTATTATTTCCATAGTATTTTTTTCAGAAGACTGTATTCAGGAAAACTGCATGCAATAGGTAAGGTAGCTAGTTGAGATTCCAGTTTAGCTATATATATTCATTTATATGAGGCTGTATTTTTTAATCATCTGAATTGCAAAATATTAATGTTTTTATCAGTGATAATGCACTTTTGTGTTCTCTGTAGCTCTAAGATTCTCCAGATGCCCTTCCAGCTATTTCACTTCCCACATTAAACACATCTACTCCGAGGGGAATTGGGCAGCGACCAGTCGACAAGAAGGTTTAGATAAAAAGAGCTAACCCTTAAATCAGGTACACAATCAAGATTTCAATGGCAGAGCTTCGGGGCAGTTTCTCTGAGTTGAGCTGTGACCAATCAACGAGAGGGATTTATTAGAATGGGCAAATAAAAATAACACATGTGCAAGCGGAGTGGCAATTCTTTTGAGTGTGCAGATTCAGAGTGGCTTTGGCTCACCAAGCTTGGGCCAGATAAATAATCTGGTAAGTGTCTTTCTTTTTGTTCTTATTTGTTCATTCCAAGTCCTTTAAGGTATAGTAGTACTGTACTGTGAGAATGGCTCCAGGGCAGTGTTTTTTACTGTGTGTGGGATGTTGCAAGTCTGGGAAACCTCCAGTCTCCCAGATAAACACATCTGCACCAGCTGCACCAAACTGCAGCTCCTGGGAGAATGTATTAAGGAACTAAGCTGCAGTTTGATGACCTATGACTTATATGGGAGACTGAGGAGATAATAGACAGGAGCAACAGGGAGATAGTCATCCCTAGCTTGCAGAATATAGGTAACTTGGTGACTGTCAAGACAAGGAGGGGACATGCACATTCCATTGTCTCTGTAGCCATCCTATCAATAGTAAGTATGCATCTTTAGATACTGTTGAGAGGGACAACCTACCGGGTGGGGGGGGGGGGGTAGAATCCACAGTGACCGGGTCTCTGGGACTGAGTCTGGTACTGTGGCTCAGAAGAGCAGAGAGGTGAAGAGAAAAGCAATGCTGATAGGGGATTTCATAGTCAGAGGAAAAGAATCAAGATTCTGTTGGCTCGATAGGGATACCCGGAAGGTGTGTTGCCTCCCTGGTGCTAGGGTCAGGGATGACTTGGATCAGGTCCATGGCATTCTCAGAGTCAAGGGTAAGCAGCCAGAAGACTCGTGTTTATTGACAACAGTGACATAGGTAGACAAGGTGAGGAGGTCCTGAAGAGAGATTTTAGGGATCTAGGTAGAAAGCTGAAAAACAGGACGTCGAAGGTAGTAATCTCTGGATTGCTGACAGTGCCAGGTGCCAGTGAGGGTAAGAACAGGAAGATTTGGCAGGTGAATGCATGGCTGAAAAATTGGTGTACAGGGCAAGGTTCAGATTTATCAATCATGGGGATCTCATCTGGGGGCGGTACACCCTCTACAGAAGGGATGGGTAACTCCTGAACCTGAGGAGGTCCATAATCT
Source organism: Hypanus sabinus (assembly GCF_030144855.1). Lineage (NCBI taxonomy): Eukaryota > Metazoa > Chordata > Chondrichthyes > Myliobatiformes > Dasyatidae > Hypanus > Hypanus sabinus. The sequence goes on along the minus strand of NC_082707.1, from coordinate 67,723,879 downwards.
TCATGGGCAG